>NC_080093.1:18837395-19145416 GCF_950005125.1 Chionomys nivalis
TTTGCTTAAAGAAAAGTGTGGCATAGTGAGAGTGAATGAACATGGGAGGAGAGTGAGGTGGGCACAGAGGGTAAAGTGAGTGAGATGATTTATGCCTCACTTACACATTAGGACTTCCAGTGGATCTTTTTTCTAAGCCATTTTTTAAAAAATGTATACAATGTTCTCCTGCATACATGCCTGCCAGCAGAGGGTACCAGACCTCATTACAGATGGGTGTGAGCCATCATATGGTTGCTGGGAATTGAACTCAGGACCTCTGAATTAACCTCTGAACCTTCTCTCCAGCCAGTTTGTTTTTTCTTTAGGCAGCCTTGAACCTGCTCAAGGGTGTTTAGGGGGAAGCATTTTTTTCAGAGTGTTAAAAAGGAGGAGGGCCTTGCATTTCTAATCTTTTTTCAAGTGTGTATGTTTGATCCAATTTAGTGCTGGAAGGGTTAGCAGTGGAAGAAATCTCAGTCTTAACCAGTCCTGCTCTTGAATCTGTAAGCTTTTACATGTGTACATGTTTCTACTTAAGGACTATGATGTTATATGTTTTATATATATATTAATGCTAGAGATAATTTGGTCTGAAACCAGTTATTCCCTTTTAAAGGGATGTGAGTTACATTGATTAGACTATCATAAGGTTATTTTTCTTGTGCTTCTGCATTTCTTGATTTGTTGTTGCTGTGGTTACTTCTTATTGGCAGGGATTATAAACATTACTTCCATAGTGACTCTTGTTTCTTTCCTGTAATAATTGACACTGAAAAAAAGGAGCTGTTGACCAACAATTAAAATGAAGTTGCTTCTCCTGCCTTTACTGCTAAGCACGAGGGAGGCAGAGGCAAACAGGTCTCTGAGTTCAAGGTCAGCCTGGGCTATGTGTAGAGAGTGAGTTCCAGGACAGCCAGGGCTACCCAGAAAAAAACTCTTAAAACCAAAACCAAAAGAAACCGAACAAAAAAAAAAAAAAAAAAAAAAAAAAAAAGAAGTTGCTTCTGATTATAGTTGTACAGTTTTTGAGTGTCTGAATGTACACAGGAAAACAGTCAAAGCTAGTGTAAAGGCTGACGAGATGAGCTTCTAAGTGTTGTAGTCAGTCACTTGAGAACACAGAGATTTAAATTCTGATTTGATTTCCTTAAAAAATTTTTATTTTGTGTATGTGTATATGTGTATGTGTGTAGGTCAGAAGACAATTTGTGGGAGTTGATTCTTTCCTTTCTTGTAGTTCCTAGGGATCAAACTCAGGTTGTTAGGCATGGTGACAAATGCTTTTACTGGTTGAACCATCTTGCTGGCCCTAAATTCCTATGTGATATAGTAAAAGACATTTAGTAACTACCCACTGAAGATTGGGGCTGTTAAAATTACGCAATATTGTTTTTCAAGGAAGTACAGATGAACTTTGAAGTTTACTTATCTGCATCTTGTTTTCATTGTGCTGTTGTTAAAAATTATCAGCCAGGTTGCGGAGATGGCTCAGTAGTAGAGCATGTCTAGCATGACTCGGTTCTGGCTTTAATGCCCAGTACCACAAACAAAATTTATTACATGGGTATGATAGTTTACACCTGTAATCTCAGTATTTGGGAGGTTGAGGCAGTAGGGCTACAAAATGGGTTTCAGAGCAGCTTGGTCTAGAGAATGAGACTGTCTCAAAAATCAATACACCAAACCAAACCAAACCAAACCAACCAACCAACCAACCAACCAACCAACCAACCAACCAACCAACCAACCAACAAAAATTGGGGATGTTGCTGGAAAGAGTACTTATCTAGAATGCAAAATCCCAACACCAGAAAGGAAGATCATGTCAGTCATGTTAGAAAGATACGTTGTTGATCAGATCTGCTTAATATTTAGAGGCATTACTTTTCCTGGATCAGTACTTGATAACCTGGGTGTAGTGGACATTTTATTGTGGAAGTATTTGTATGAGTCAGGCGAACTTGACTTTACTGAAATATGATATATTGACCTATATATATCTGCTATATAATTGATGACTATGTATGTATATGATAAGAATTGAACGAGCTATTAGAAATAATAGATGGTAAGTACAATCAATGATATGTGTGCTATAGGAAGTGGATTAGTATAGTTCTTATTTTTATTACTTTACTAATAATAATTATAATTTTTTAGACGTCTTGTAAAAATTTGTTTCAGATCCCCCTGGAACTGCAGTTACAGGCATTTATGAGTTACCTGACATGGGTGCTGGTAACCAAACTCAGGTCTCTGGAAGAGTAGCAAATGCTTTTAAACTGCTGAGCCTCATGCATAGGCTGATCTTTAGCTCCCAGTCTTCCCACCTCAGCCTCATGGAGAATGCTGCGATTACAGTCATGTGCCACCATGCCCAGAAATAGTTATTTTTTTAATTTAACATTTAAAAACATTTTTGACACTTGTTTGTTTTGTGTGTGTTTGTTAGTGTGTGTACCAGAGCATGGATGTGGTGATCAGAGGACAACTGGTAGGAGTCAGGGGTTAAACTCAGGTTATCAGGCTTGGCTGTCTCACTGTCTCAACAATTGAGTTCTTAAATATGAGGAACAGGGCCTTGTAGAGAAAAACCTTCTGAGCAAGAGTTAGATAACTCATGAGTTAGAGGCCTCCCTGAACAGAAAGATTTAAAAGTAAAAGTGGGTTTGAGATATAGTAGTGCAGTGTGAGAGAGCACTTGACTAGCATGCACATAGAACCACTAGCTAAATGAATAAACAACTAAAACCTGTCCGTGGGCCTCGGTGACGGGGGACTAATGCATAGCTTTATGTAGCCATAAACCTCTTCCATTCTATGAATACTTTGGCTTTGAAGATCAGATTCCAAGGTCAGCTGCTTCTTTTGGAGGAAGCAGCCTGTTAGGAACCCTCTGCTGTGTTTAGACTCAGGAACTGTAGAACCCTTGGGGTAGGAAGTAAAAAACACAAAAAGCCTTCTGTTTGATTTTTTTTTTCTTCCAGTGATGCCATCTGCAATTTTGTCATTTGCAATGATTCTCCCCTTCGAGGTCAGCCTGTTATCTTCAATCCTGACTTTTTTGTGGAGAAACTCCGACATGAGAAACCAGAGATGTTCACCGAGTTGGTGGTCAGCAACATCACAAGACTTATTGATTTGCCTGGAACTGAGCTGGCTCAGCTGATGGGGGAAGTGGACCTTAAGTTGCCTGGTGGGGCTGGCTCAGCCGCAGGGTTCTTCAGATCTCTAATGTCGCTCAAACGGAAGGGTAGGTCTTATGTCTGTGAAGGGCACAGTTTTAGCTGCTGAGTGGGCTTTACTCTCATTTTAAATTTATGTTATCTATTTGTGCCTGTTTATTTGTATGTATGCCAGGTATATGCTGATGACCATGAAAGCCAGAGGATGGTGTCAGATACCCTGGAACTGGAGTTATAGGCAGTTGTGAGCTGCCATGCCAGGTCCTCTGCAAGAGTAACAGTGCTCTTAACTGCTGAAGAGAGCTTCTGCACTGCGCTTTATCCCTTTACATTTGCCCCCTTACTGGGAAGTTGTAATTATCCTAAAGCATTTGTTGGTCTTTTTCTCTCATTTCCATTGGAACTTTAAACAGTAATAATAAAAATTATAAAACTGTCTAGATGAAGAAATACTTAAACCTGGCATGGTGATGCAAATCTTGTAATTGCAACATTTGGGTGGTTGAGGCAAGAGGATCTGAAATTTGAGGGCAACTTGGCACATTGTGAAATGCTGTCAGAGAGAGAGGAAGAAGAGAGGAGAGAAGAGAAAGGGAGGGGAAGAAAAGGAGAGAGGGAGAGGAGGAGAGAAGATAGTAAATATATATATATATATATATATATATATATATATATTCAGTGTCTGAGAGAGAATATGATTAGTTTAGGTAGTTATCAAGGGCATCTTAGTTTTCTTGCCCTATGAATGTTGTACAAAAATTTTGTTTTTCAGTGATCTTCTGTTCTTCCATTCTCCCCCCCCCCCCTGTGTCCCTCTCTCTGAGTTGTTCTCTCATTCTGTTGCCTATGCAGAGCCCACGAGGCTCAAATGATCGTCTTGCCTTAGCCTTTAGAGTAGCTGGAACTACAGGAATGTACTGCTCTAGTAAGTTAAAATGATAGTAGAGAAAATAAAGTGACATAGCAGGATAGTACAGTCAAGGAAGCCTGAACATTTTTTTTTTTTTTTTTTTGTTCTACTGAAGATGAACTCAGGGCTACATCCATACGAGGCAATCTTTTTACCACTGAGTTACATAGTTAACCCCTACCGAAAAACAAAACAAAAAACAAAACAAAAAAATAAAACCAAAAACTATAGCTGGATATTGTGGCATATTGTGGCATGCATCTTTAGTCCCAGCACTCACGAGACAGAGCAGAATGATCTCTGTGAATTTGAGACCAGCCTGATCTACACAGCAAGCTCCAGGATAGCCAAAACCTCATAAAGAAACCCAGTCTCAAAAATCAAAATAAATAAATAAAATGAAAAAAAAAAACTACAGTAGTTCGCAAATGTTTTCATTTTATGAACTGCTTTGATAAAGTAGGGTCCTATAATCACCTTCCAAAAAAGCTTGTCTAGCAGTAAGTGGTAGCCCTGCTCTGTGTGTATGCATATGTATGTTTCTGAGAATTCCATACATGTATACAATTGTATTTTGATCCTGTCTGCCTCCATCCCTCCAACTTCCCCTGGCCTCCCTCATGTATATCCCCATCTGAGCTTCATGTTCTCTTTCCTTCTTTTCTTTTAGTTTGTTTATTTTTAGATGATCTCATGTGTAGCCCTGACTGGCCTGGAACATGCTACAATGACAAGGGTAGCTTTGAACTCACCAGAGATCTACCTGCCTCTGTTTCCCAGCATTGAGATTAAAGGTATGTGCCCAACTCACCCCCCAACCCCCCCAGAGTTTTTCTAGCTGTTTTGGAACTCATTCTGTAGATCTGGGTAGCCTGAACTCAAGAGCTCTGCCTTCCTCTACTTCATGAGTGCTGGGGTTAAAGGCATGCACCACCACTGCCTTGTTCTTTTTCCTTTTTTAATAACCCACAGAGACTAATTTGTGCTCCCTGCATGCGCACTGGTTTGGGAACATGAGGGATTTCCCAGTGGCTACGCAACAGCCATCAACTACAGTAGCTCCTCAGCTAGGGTGGAGCCTGTAAAGCTTGATTGGCTTGATCTCGTGCAGGTCTTCTGCAGGTAACCATACTTGCAGGGACTTCATAGGTACGATGGCTGTTTCATGTCTAGAATAGAGCATGTCACAACCTTCCTCTCCACCCCCTGATTCCTACTTTTTTTTTTTTTTAAATCCCCTTCTATTTCATGTTCTTTGAACTTTTGGGGGAAGAATTTTGATATTGACATCCCATTTAGGGTTGAGTACTCACAACCAACTCTTCAAAGCTTTGTGACCATTACGGGTCTTTACATTAACTGAGGCCTACTTGGAAAGGAAGGTGTTCTGACTGAAGTTGAGAGCAGCTCACATCTGTAGCATAAACATTTAAAGACAGTTTCGCAATTTAGCAAAACAATAGTAGGTTGCTCCTGAAGGCCTGTGGGCCTCCCCAGCCATGGGCTTTTGACCAGGCTTACAGTACCAGGTATAAATTCACTCCTGGAGAGCAGGCCTCAAAACCAACAAGAAGTGTAAAGTTCTGCTTTTTTACTCTTTTTAATGATTCATTTATTTTAATGTACATTGGTGTTTTGCCTGCATGTATGTCTGTGTGAGGGTGTTGGATCCCCTGGAATTGGAGTCACAGATAATAGTGAGCTGCCATTTGGGTGCTGGGAATTGAACCTGGATCCTCTGGAAGAACAGCCATCTTTCCAGCCCTGGAGCACTACTTTTGATAAGATATTAAAGAGGTCCTGTTTTATTTTATTAAGTATTAAGAAAATCATTAAGGCAGGATGAAACATTTAAATATTAAAAGATCATATCCTGTACCAACGCTATGAGCAATTGTCATGACTTCACAATCATGGTTCAGGTTCTTATTTTGTTAGTTTTTAAATATAATCTCAATGTGCTAGGTATTATTTTTTAAATAATGAAAAGTCTTGTTCTCCAGGAATTTATGATCTAATACTGAATTTAGAGAGAATTGACTTGACAGTTGCTCTGACAGCATTTTTGGGTATGTTTCTAGTTTTTATTTGTAAACGAGGACTGCACTTTGGTTTCTTGGCTGCCTACACCCAAAAAATTGCACAAAAACTATATTAATTACAACACTGTTTGGCCAATGGCTCAAATATTGCTAACTAGCTCTTATATCTTAAGTTAACCTATATCTATTAATGTTTTACCACGAGGCTCGCAGTTTGCTACCTCACATCTTGCTTCTTGGGCGGCTACATGCGTCTCCTGACTTC
Organism: Chionomys nivalis; assembly: GCF_950005125.1. NCBI lineage: Eukaryota > Metazoa > Chordata > Mammalia > Rodentia > Cricetidae > Chionomys > Chionomys nivalis. The sequence goes on from NC_080093.1 coordinate 18,843,780, forward strand.
ACCTTCTTCCTGTATTCAGTTTAGTTTTCTGGCCTAGCTCTATTCTGCACTGCCATAGGCCAAAGTAGCTTCTTTATTTCTTTCCTTTTTTTTTTTTTTTTTTTTTTTTGGTTTTTCGAGACAGGGTTTCTCTGTGGCTTTGGAGCCTGTCCTGGAACTAGCTCTGTAGACCAGGCTGGTCTCAAACTCACAGAGATCCGCCTGCCTCTGCCTCCCGAGTGCTGGGATTAAAGGTGTGCGCCACCATCGCCCGGCTAGTAGCTTCTTTATTAAACAATGGTAATAAAACATATTCACAGCATGAAGAGGGGAATCCTACATCATTTAGTCTTATTTTTTTTTAATTTTTGTTTACCAATCTTGTGAAAACATTGAATGAAAGTAGAATGCTTGAATGCTTTTAAAATCATGGTATTTGGGCTGGTGAGAAGGCTCAGCAGGTAAAGCCATCCACTGCCAGCCTGACGACCTTGAGTTTGAGCTCCAGGACCCACAGAGTGGAAGGGGAGAACCATCTTCCATAAGTTGTCCTCTGAACACCATGTTTGTCATGCTCCTGCCCCTGAATAAATACATATGCTTAAATATATTATACAATAAATAAATAAATAAATAAATACATTACATTGATGGCCTTGTACTCTTTATGTAATACAGCCCTGTCCTATGATATCTTTTTTTAGAAAAAGGAGTGGTATTTGGATCTCCACTGACAGAGGAAGGCATTGCCCAGATATACCAACTGATTGAATATCTGCACAAAAGTAAGACTACTCAAAGCTTCAATAGTCTGTGTTTAAGGAAGAATCGCCAGTTTTCCTTTGAGAGTTGACTGATGGGTTAGTAGATGCCAACTACTACTCAGCAACAAGAATTGAACCACTGATTTTCAGGTGGTAGATTTTAAAAATATACTTCCTTTTGAATTTCATGTCAATTATTGATTTGTTTTGCTTTCAAAGATGTAGATAAATTAGATAATGTCTATGAAACCATAAGTACCTCTTAGACAATTTTGAAGAATTCCTTGCGCCTAAAGAATTATGAGATTTATTCAAGAAGCATCATAGTTCCATCATCAGAATTCTGTGATTAACATATACTCGTCAGTTAATTCTCATTTATTTTATTTTATTTATTTATTTTTTTGAGACAGAGTTCATTGAGTTTTTAGTAGTTCTGCAAGTCATGTCATTGTTCTAAGAGCTCAGCATAGCCAAGAACATGTAAAATGTGGGGTTTTTTTTAAATTTATTTATTTATTTATTTATTTATTTATTTATTATGTATACAATATTCTGTCTGTGTGTATGCCTGCAGGCCAGAAGAGGGCACCAGACTTCATTCCAGATGGTTGTGAGCCACCATGTGGTTGCTGGGAATTGAACTCAGGACCTTTGGAAGAGCAGGCAATGCTCTTAACCACTGAGCCATCTCTCCAGCCCCAAAAATGTGGGGTTTTTGTATGACTTGATATGCCAGTTGTTTACCAATCAGGCATACCTTTTGACTTACTGGGTGTGAGACGCTGTGCAGGGGGAGCACAAAAGAGATTGTGAACTTACGTCTTGAAAGGTTTGGAGGCGTCTGGATTTGTGTGTATGTGTGTGTGTTTTAAGTTTTTAAGTGTTTTATTTTGGCAAGAGATGTGATTAAAAGCATAACCACCCATCAGGGTTTTAGAATGGGGAGATTGTAGGTTTTCAGCTTATTTGTATGATGAGAATTCCTGGCTTCCTTCAGCCCAGCTGTCGTGTGGATATGCCCTACTGGAGCACAGGGATGTGTTGTGCAGCTTGTTGTGGGTCCCATTTATTCCTTTGCCTGGCTCTGAAATGGGGATGCACAAAGATGGAGAAACATGGACAGGCTTCTTCCCGATCAAACAATGTGTCTGTCTACCTCTCTTTTGAAATCTCCTTATACAAGCTTAGAGCCTAGTTGGATGGGAACAGCTTATTTGGAATGACCTAAGCTTTCAGGAATCTCTTAGCTGCAGGGTGATCTGTTAGAATTCTGAGTCACACAATAATGCAGAGATTCTAGGTTTATTCTTGGCTGATAGGAGCCACAAACGCCCATAGATGAGCTCAACTCCTTGAGAGTCTGTGAGGAACAAGGATAAAGGGATCTTGAGATTTGCTTTTCTTTCATTTTACTTTTCAAGCTTTTTTTTTTTTTTTTTTGACTATTGATTGTGTTAAATTCAGTATCCAGTGGTACCTCAGGAGGATGAATGACCTTTGCAGGACCTCTTTTCAGTTTGAGTCATCTCCAGGTGCTCGGGGAATTTCAAGCTTCTCTAGAAATATTGACAAAATCTTGTTTAGCAGAGATGCTGTGGAAGGTCTTTAAAGGGAAGTCATGTTTATACTGTGCACACTAACCATGATTCTCCTCTGTTTCCTTTTGGACATCCATGCTAAGCAGACTTGCGAGTAGAAGGCTTGTTCAGAGTACCAGGCAACAGTGTCCGACAGCAGCTTTTGAGGGATGCTCTCAATAATGGAACCGATATTGACTTGGATTCAGGAGAGTTTCACTCAAATGATGTTGCCACGCTGCTGAAGATGTTTCTAGGAGAGTTACCAGAGCCTCTGCTGACCCATAAACATTTCCATGTACACCTCAAAATTGCTGGTGGGTATAAGAAGTAAAAAAGGTGAAAATAGTTTTTCAATTTAGTGAAGTCCTTTGTGATCTCCTATTGTTTGTTACTCACTGTGGTGCTGATGCTGCCTCAGACTTCTTGATCCTGATGTACTTATAAATCTTGGCTAGTTAAGTTTGATTTGATCAATTATCTTCTTCCTCTTCATTCTTCTCCTTTTAAAACATTGTTTTTTTAATTACAAGTATTCAGTGTGTTCATGTGTACATGGCATGACATGCATGTGGAGGTCAGAGGACAATTTTTGGGAATTAGTTCTCCCCTACCATGTGGTCTTGAAGATTCATCTCAGGTCACCAGACTTGGCAGCAAGTATCTTTACCTTCTGAGACATTTCACTGACTTTAAATATTTTCCTTTTAAAAAATATTTTTTAAAGTTTTATTTATTTTTATTTTAGATGTGTGGGTGTTTTGTCTGCAAGAGCAACAAAGTGCTCTTAACCTCTGAGCCATCTAAATTCCCTTAAATGTTTTTGATAAATTTCCTATTGATTTTCGTATCTCAGATGTAGTCCACCATAGTACTTAGAACATTTTAATTGCTCAGTAAAAGTGTGCCTTCCCATGGGGTTGGGTGTGTCACTGGGTTTATACCTTTCAGATGGTTGCTGGTTCTGTACTTTTGCCTTGGTTTGGAGGTTTTTCAGGTATTTCCATGCTTAAATTGAGGTCACCTCTGCCTTTGCAAGCTCTTCTTTTAAAAGCATTATTATTAGCCGGGCGGTGGTGGCGCACGCCTTTAATCCCAGCACTCGGGAGGCAGAGGCAGGTGAATCTCTGTGAGTTCGAGACCAGCCTGGTCTACAAGAGCTAGTTCCAGGACAGGCTCCAAAACCACAGAGAAACCCTGTCTCGAAAAACCAAAAAAAAAGAAAAAAAAAAAAAAAAAAAAAGCATTATTATTTGCTTATGGAGTAGGCGGTCTACCCTCATGATCAATATGGAAAAGCTTCTTTCTCACCCTGTTTCCTAGCACCAGTTCCTTCCAGAGGCAACCAGTGCTGTGATGTCTAATGTAGTCTTCCAGAAGTGTTTTGTGCACTATGTATATATGTTCTTTTCTTCCTCTGTTTATGTAAAGGCAGAATGTTATACACGTTATTCTGTGCTTTTTCACTTACTGTATCTTGGAGACTGTTCTATTCTTAGCTCATAGTTTTTTCTTTCTTTGTGTCTATGTGGTAGAGAATTCATTCTTAAATTGCACAGCTATTATGCCACAGTAGGCTCTAAGTGCACACAGTATCAAAATCCATGTGTAGTTTTCCACCCATGGCATTTCTTCTCTCACTTCCCACCCCTTTCCTCCACCCTTCACCTTCTCTGCCTCCGTCTCTCTTTCCTTTTCTTTCTCTCTTTCTCACTACCCCCCTCTGTGAGATAAGTGCTCTTAACCTCTGAACTCTCTCCAGCCCTTCAGCTGAGACTTTAAAAGTCACGTTCACTGGTGATTTTGATAATACAAATGAGGATACATTACTAATATGCATGGAATTTTGCAGTTACATTTCAGAGGAATAAAGTTTTAGATCCTTAAAAAAGATTGGAAAGTATAAATGTTATGTTATGTGTTTGTTTTATTTGCCTTTCTTTTGCGCTCTTCATTTGGTCCATTATCTGGCATCCTCCACTGTGCTGCCCAGTGACTCACTGCTCTTAAGAACATATGAAGGTGTGGCACAGTTGGAGAGTCATCCTGTGCATGATTCCCTCTGGCTTATCCTTTAGCCACAACCTATCTGACTAGGGAAGAGAAGGGCTGACATTGTCAGAGGTGTGTGTGGGTGGACCTCTTGATTTTAATTCTGTTGGGTATTGCTGAGACATAGCTATAACTAACTTTTTGAGGCACTGCCCAAATGTTTCCCAAAGTGGTTACACTGGGGTTGGAGAGATAGCTCAGTGGTCAGTGGTTGAGTACTGGCTGTTCTTCCAGAGGACCCTGGTTCGATTCCCAGCATCTACTTGGTGGCTTACACCTATCTGTAACTCCAGTTCCAGGGGATTTGATGTGCTCTTCTGACCTCAGTGGGCAGTACACACACAAGGTGCATAGACATACATGCAGGCAAAAGACCCATACAGATTAAAAAAAGACCCAAAGTTATTACATTCTTTAATTCTCCTGCCTGCAGTAGAAGGTTTATTGCTCGTGTCCCAGTATTTGTTTTGTCAGTACTTTTGTTCAGAGCATCCTAGTAGATGTGAAGTGGTATCTTGTGGTTTTACTGATAGACGATTCAAACACGCTCAGGCTTACTGACCTCTTGTATGACATCTCCCTTCTTTCCTTTCTCTTCTTCCCCCTCCTTTCTTTATTTTTAAATTGACACAGCCTGCTACATTGCCTCAAACAATCCTTCTACCTCAGCCTCCCAAGTAGCTAGAACTATAGGTGTGTGTCACTGTGCCTGTCTTGTGTATGCTATTTTCTTGGAAGGGATGTCTATTCAGTTTGTTTTTTTTCTTTTGAGATAAGGTGTCATTATATGATTTAGGCTGTCTCTCAGCCTCTTGAGTGCTAGGCACATGAGTATACATCATCACATCTAACCTTCTACTTAAATCTTTCCCACATTTTAAAATTGGATTGTCTTTAGTTATTGAATTAGAGTGACTTTATTTTTTGTGTTTTGTGTTTTCTTTCTTGTGGTGCCAGGGCTCATGCTCTGCCTGCTAATATGTTCATAGTCACACAGGAAACACTTTGCAAAGCCCATTGCCTATTTTCTTTTCTTTTTATAGTATTGGTATTTGAATCTAGGACCTTCCTAAGGTATTAGCAGTTTTTAATTTCCTTTATGATTGATTCTTTTATTCCTTCTCTTTCTTTAGTGGAACTTAGTGGGAAATAATAATCAATAATATCATTGATTTTTCTTGCTGGTCATTCCTTCCTTTTCAATAATTTTTTTTCAAGATTTGATGCAGTTTGATGATAAAGGAAATAAGACCAACATACCCGACAAGGAGCGGCAGATTGAGGCCCTGCAGCTGCTTTTCCTCATCCTTCCTCCAGCCAATCGTAACTTGCTCAAGTTACTGCTTGATCTCCTGTATCAAACAGCGAAGAAGCAAGACAAGAATAAGATGTCTGCCTATAACCTTGCCCTTATGTTTGCACCTCATGTCCTGTGGCCCAAAAATGTTAGTATTGAGGGAAAGATCTTCAGGGCTTGGTTTTCTCAGACTGGGCCCCTCCTGTGGTTGTACGTTGGTGAGATTATCAAGGATCCAAGGTCCAGCCTTCATATTTATGATGTTAGAAGCTTAGGAGTCATCAAAGCTGAGGGGCCTGGTTCCTGTAACCTCACTGATAAGTCAGTCTCTAGTAATCCTGCATGACCACTTCTTTCTGGAATATTCTAGCTGCTAAAGAAGCTAGAATTATTTTTGACTAGACAGTGTGAATCCCATCTTAATAGGGATGCTCCTTGGCAAATCATTGATTTCTAACGATTGAAGGATTAATACAAATTAATTTCTAAAGGTATAGAATAAAGTAGTGTGATTGTGTGAGATAATATTCTGAGCTGACAGAGCAGTCTAACCTGTCCCAGCAGTTTTACTCCCATATATTCAGTTTTCTTTTATAAAGCTAAATGTGCTTCTTACTGGGGCCATGGCTTCATTGGTGGCTTACATTTTAAAGAAGGTTGTTAAACAAAGGTTTGCCCTGGACACATGAAGCTCAGGTTCCCTTACCTTCACAAAATAGGCTTTGATGGGAGATGAGATTATGAGTAGGTTACCTGGGTTGGAAACCACAACCCAGATAGATTTGTTACCTGTATCTTTGTCCTTTCTGTGTAAAGTGGGCATGGAGTAGCTGTTACCAGTTACCTCATAAGTTGTTAGAAAAACAATAGCAATAGATTGTTATAGTGACTGTTGGGAGGGTTTGAGAGTAAAAGAAATAAGGAGTCCAGGTGGTGGGGTGGTGGTGGTGGAGTGATGTGGCATATGTCTGTGATCCCAGCATGTGGGTGTCAGAGGTTAGCAGGTCTCCATGAGTTTGAGGCCAGTCTGGTCTACAAAGCAAGTTCCAGGACAGCCAGAGCTATTACACAGAGAAACCCTGTCTTGAAAAATCAAAGCCAACCAACAACCAAACAAACAAAAATAAGGAAAGGAAAGTTAAGAGAGAGATTATGTGTAACATTTTATCTTAGTAAGTAACAAGTAAAAATGAATGAACTGCTCTGAGCTAGGAAAAGCCGGGAGTGGGTTAATGAGGAGCAGATGCACCGACATTTATCCACATTAGGGATCTTGAGTCTCATTGTGAAGGCTTTTGAATTAGCTAACCAAGTTCTAGAGGCCAGGGCCTGAGGCTTATCATCAGAGCAAGTGCTACAACCTGGGTCTGACCCCTCCCAAACAACCAACCAACCGAGACAAAACCTCCAATGCTATGGAAAAGAAACAAGCTGTGGTTAGAAAAAGAAGCATGTGAGGTGCCTTGGGAAGAGCAAACAGATAAAATAACAAGGGTGAAGGCATGGCATATACAGATGTTGTAGAAAGATGTCAGCTCTAGAAGTGTTAGTAGTAGTTCTCTGGATCTCTGCTGAGCCAGTGTCCTTGACGGCTGGAACAGACTCGCCTTTCTTCTGGGTGTGGTTTGAATCCTAGATTAGATTTTCTGCCTAGGTTATCTGTGAGCAGAGTAGGAAATGGAGAAAACTTAAAGATTTTCTGATCACTTTAGGGACACATGTCTATGCTATTATGTCATTTCAAGTGACATGTCCTGGTGAACACTTCCCAGTTCTTAATGCCCTTTGTTTGGTCTCTTCCCACTGACTAGGTCACTGCAAATGACCTTCAGGAGAATATCACCAAGTTAAATACTGGGATGGCTTTTATGATCAAACACTCCCAGAAGCTTTTTAAGGTAGGTAAGGGATGGCATTTGGCTGGTAACAGGACAAGGAAGGCGGCAGAGTGGGATCCTGGATGAGATCGTAAAGCAGAATGGATAGTGGGGAGGGCTAGAAATAGGAGCCAAGTCTTCTCTGTCCTCTGGCTAGCTGGCTTTCTTCACTGAAGGAAGCACAAGCTGGTGGTTGCCTAGTCTTACCTTGCCTGCCTACCCAAGTTCTGTGGGTTTGACAGCGCCTTTCTTGTCACACTGTCTCTTTCAGCACAAGCAGGCGGTGTTTCTGAGGGATAAGTTTCTCAAGAACTTATGTCTTTTGTAGATTTCATGGGTTTAGTTCATTACACAAAAGCCACATGTACTAAACTTTGAAAGTAAAGTCCTCTACTTTGGTCTCCTGCTGAGCATCTGAGCTGCAATGTCTGAGTTTCCTAAAGGCTCCCTACTTCAGGGAGAGGATCCCAACTGTCCTCAAGATAAGATCTTTGCTCACGCTGACCCACTGCTGTTGCTAAGCATTCAGGAATGTTCGTTAGAGTGTACCTCTTTTTTTCCTTTTTTTTTTTTTAATTGATTTTTATTGAGCTCTACATTTTTCTCTGCTCCCCTCCCTGCCTCTCCCCTCCCCATTCAGCCCTTTCCTAAGGTCCCTATGCTCCCAATTTACTCAGAAGATCTTGTCTTTTTTTACTTCCCACGTAGATTAGATCTATGTAAGTCTCTCTTAGTGTCCTCATTGTTGTCTAAGTTCTCTGGGATTGTGATTTGTAGGCTGGTTTTCTTTACTTTATGTTTAAAAACCACCTATGAGTGAGTACAAGTGTTTGACTTTGCACAGTACTCTACCCATTAGATAATGTTATGATTCTTTTTCTGTTGCCTAAAGAATTGTAGTCATATTAATCACTGAGCCCTGTTTTTTTTTTTTTTTTTTTTTAAATGTTCTTCTCAGGCTCCTGCTTATATTCGGGAATGTGCCAGACTGTACTATCTGGGCTCCAGAACTCAAGTGTCAAAGGTAAGAACAGGAAACTGGTCTTCAAACAAGGGAAGGATTTTTTTTTTTTTTTTTTTTTTGGTTTTTTGAGACAGGGTTTCTCTGTGGCTTTGGAGCCTGTCCTGGAACTAGCTCTGTAGACCAGGCTGGTCTCGAACTCAAAAACAAAGCATAACATCATCATTAAATCAGTGCTTTTATGTTACAGTTCAAACTTACCTAATCATTTGTTTTAGCAGGGGCCAAGACTAAGAAGACAGTTGTGGAATTAAAATGCCCCTATGTATAATATACTTGCTTGCTTGCTTGCTTTCAGAGGTCATCACTAGTGGATGATATTCTCACATAAATGTCACAGCATAGATCATAGGTTAAAGTTTTCTGTAAAATCCATTGTATTTTTATAACCTATGATCTAAGCAACCTGTAAATATCAAGTACCTTATAGTAACAAAGGTCCAGTATTATGTAATTCATTCTTTTTTAAAATTTTAATTTAATTAAAATATTTTTTTTTATGTGTGTGTAAGTTTACCACTTGTGTGCAGTAGCTTATGAAATTCAGAAGGTGATGTTGGATCCTCTGGAACTTGAGTTACAAGTGGTTGTAAGCTGCCATATGTGTTGTTCTGGGAATCAAATCTGGGTGCTCGGGAAGAGTAGACAGTGTTTTAAACTGCTAAACCATCTCAGCAACTCTGATTTAAATTTATTTATTTGTTTGTTTGTTTATTTCTTTGTGTGTGTGTGTATGTGTGTGTGGTGGTGGTGGTGGTGGTAGGTCTTGGTTTAAGCCCAGGGTTTCTCAGTGTGGCCTTGGCTGTCTTAGGACTGGCTATGTAGAACAAACTGGCCTTGAACTCAAAGAGATCTCCTTGCCTCTAACTCCTAAGTGCTGAGATTAAAGGCATGTGTCATCATGCCCAGCTTTTAATTTTTACTTATGCGTATGGGTATGTGCATGGGTGCCAACAGAGGCCAGATATCCAGCCCATATCTAGTTCTATATAATTCATTGTTATTCAAGTTCATTGGTATGGTTAAACTGTCAAGTAGTTAAAAGATCTGAGTAGTTAAAAGATTTGTCACTGGAGAGGTGACACATGTGCGCGCACACACATGCACACACACACGCATACACACACACAATTTTTCTCACTCTCAATAAAAGGGAGAAAAAATGTATTCTAGATTGCTTTATGTTGCTGTGATAAACACTATGATCAAGGCATCTTAGGGGAGAAAAGGGTTTATTTCATCTTATATTTCCAGGTCACAATCCATCATTGACAGAAGTCAGGCCAGTAGCTTAAACAGAAACCTGAAGTGGAACCCATGGATGAATGCTGCTTCCTGCCTAGCTAGCTTTCTTGGATAGTCTAGGCTCACCTGCCTAGAGATGCTGCCCCCTATAGTGGAGCTGGGCCTTCCCATATCAGTTATCAATTAGGATATGGCCACAGGCCAGTCTGATTAAGGAAATTGCTCAGTGGAGGTTTCCTCTTCCTAGGTGACTGTTGGTTGTGTCAAGTTGACAATGAAAGTTAGCCAGCAACATTTGAGAACAAATGAGCTTAGAGAAATATATTATGCTTATGACAGAAAGTTATGTAAGAGTATTGAGCTGTAGCAGTGAGAAGCTGAGAAAGGCCTGCCAGTACCTGATTGACTTGTATTTAGCCTGTGTTAGAGACTTGGAGACTGTGTTTTATGCTGTGTTTTCTACTCCTGATTCTCTCATCCAGCAAATATTTGGTGTGACTAAGAAACAGCATTTTTTGCCTTAAGAAAAAGATTTATTTATTTTATGGGCATTGATATTTTGCCAGTATGCATGTCTGTGTCAAGGTGTCAGATCCCCTGGAACTGGAGTTGCACACAGTTGTGAGTTGCCATGTGGGTGCTGGGAATTGAACCGGGGTCCTCTGAAAGAGCAGTCAGTACTCTTTTTTTTTTTTTTAAATATTTATTTATTTATTTATTTATTTATTATGTATACAATATTCTGTCTGTGTGTATGCCCGAAGGCCAGAAGAGGGCGCCAGACCTCTTTACAGATGGTTGTGAGCCACCATGTGGTTGCTGGGAATTGAACTCAGGACCTTTGGAAGAGCAGGCAATGCTCTTAACCACTGAGCCATCTCTCCAGCCCGAGCAGTCCGTATTCTTAACCTCTGAGCCATCTCTCCAGCCTCAGGAACATTTTAAAAACTAGTTTAACTAGAGTGTTGTTTTCCTTGGAGAACTGTAGCTTTTATTCTTTTACTACTTCCATGTAGTTTGTATGGAAAAGAGTTTGAGCAAAGGCACAGTAGCCATGGGCTCTAGGGTAGGTTTATCACTTAAATGTCTAGATGAAGTTAACTTTCACCTTAGGTTTTTGTTTGTTTGTTTGTATATTGTTACTGTTCTGTCTGCTGGGACTAATACTTTAGAGTTTACCTATTGGATAGCAACAAGGATTACTTGAGATTAAAAGGTGTTTTGAAAACTGAAATCAAACAGCTATAATTCTCTATGGCAATATTCTAAATGCACGTTGATTTTCTGGGCAGATAATGGAAGTAGATTATTCAGAGGCCTTTATTAATCGTTTTTCCTTTATCTGGTAATTGTTTTAGGATTTTCCTTGTTCCTGGATATAGTAGCATGTCATGTTTCCATTTCCACTTCTTTTGATCAAGGTTATTGTAAGAACCCAAAACAAAGCCAGTAGGATGTATTAATTTGTTTTTTTATAAATTTTTCTGTAGGATGATCTTGATTTGACAACCTCATGTCATGCCATGTCCTTCCAGCTGTCAAGATCTCAGAAACGGAATAGGGTAGATTCTTGTTCTCAGCAGGAGGAGACCCAGCAACATACAGAAGAGGCTCTGAAAGAACTCTTTCAACATGTTCATAACATGCCAGATTCAACAAAGAAGAAACAACTTATTCGACAGGTGCCTGGATGCAGGGAAATTGGGTGGGCTCTAGGAGTCACCAGAGAGCACAGCTAAGAATCTCACTGAGGTTTCACTCTCATGTGGAGCAAGCTGTGGTTCAGCTAAAATAGCTGAAATAGCAGGCTTGTCCATGGAATCACAGTGTACTCCTGTCCTGGAGGGAGGTGTGGAAGTACTTGACTTTCTGCAGCTAGCTGTGCTTAGAATATCTGTAATTTTGGTATGTACCAAATTTGCTTGGAGAGAACCAGCAGTTCCAATGGTCCAGAATTTAAATGTTTTGTGTTTTCTAAGTAAATAATTTCTGAATTTCAATTTTCAGGTTTGTAAAAACAGCAGTAGTAGCTAACATGCGTGTGTTACACTTGTAAAAGTGGAGAAGATGTGCATAATGGCATGTGCGTGCGCGCGCGCGCACACACACACACACACAAACACACACCCCAAATACTGAATGAGAGCTTTGGCTAAAGACTATACACTAACTTGACTCTTCCCCTTTTCTTCTGGAGATGCCTCTACACCAAGAGCTGACAGCATTGGAAGTCTGCATTCAGTCTTTTTCCCTTCACAGCAGCGCTAGCAGACAAGTGTGAACTCAAGTTAGAGAGCTTTAATACCTTTGGAACATTCTTAGGAATGTAGCTCATTGGTAGAGTGCTTGCTCTGCATTCACGAGGTCCTGGGATGGGTCCCTGACACCTCATAAACTGGGTATAGCCTTCTAGTTTTATAATGTTGTGACTTGGAAGATGGAGGTAGGAAGATTAGGAGTTGAAGGTTATTCTTGGCCATATAGAAAGTTGAGGCCACCTTTGCTACATGAGATTCTATCCTAAAGCTAAATCCTGACATACAGTTTGTTAAACTGAGAACTGTCATGGATTGTGCTAATAACTTTCTATTTCCAAGGTAATTGATGCAGAATAATTCTGATTTACTGTCAGATCTTAGACCAGTTTATAAATCTTCTGGATCTTGGTTTCCTATCTGTAAACAGAGATAGTGAATGTCACTTCTTCTTTTGTGATTGCTTATCAAACTGCTTTCTCCATCTACACAGACTCTTTGGCTCTGGGTTTCTACATTCAGCTGTTACTTGCCCTAGACTGTCATTTCTTGAAGGGACAATATTAATAAAATGTACTGTGTATTTTCTTGTAGTTCCATAAGCAGTCTTTGACTCAAACACCAGGGCGAGAGCCTTCTACTCCCAGAGTCCAGAAGAGAGCCCGTTCACGCTCCTTTAGTGGACTTATTAAGGTGAGCCTGCTGTGCTACTGCTATCCACATTGATTCTCAGGAAATTTATGTCTTATTTTCTTGTGCACAAAGTGCTTAATTCTATTCCTTGGAGTTCTATAAATGGTTAATTGGTGAGGGGACAGAGTTTGGGAAGGTTTTTTCCAAAGCATTTTACTGTGTCACCAATGAAAGGAATTCTGCAGGAACTCTGTAGAGAAAGCAGCAACAGCCTGCTCTTCCTCCCTGTGTCGAAGGATGGGAATCTGGCTTCCTGCTTCACACTTCACACCCCGCCCACCCCCCATAGGGGTTCTCTGTGTCACAGCCCTGGCCATCCTGGAATCCCTCTGTAGACCAGGCTGTCCTTGCTCCTGCCTCTACCTCGGGAGTGCTGGGATTAAAGGTGTGTGCCACCACCACTGCTCAGCCACACTATACACTTCTTCATGCAGTTTGCTGCATGTGTAGGGAAGTGAGCAAGCTGAGGACTAAGGAAATTGTTGGACAAATGGATTTTCTAATACCTCAGTGGATTTTGATATCTTTAATTTTGGTGAAATTAATGATTTCATTGCTGTTTTAGTCTCTTTCCATGTGTCAGAATTATTAGAAATCTTGTTTTTAGAACAAATAGAAAATATATTTCTGTGTTGTTTGCTGCTGTCCCCCTGTGCAGACGACTGAACATGAGTGCAGTTAGTGAATGTTGCCATCAGGTGGCAGTAGGTGATTTGGTCACAGAGCTCTATTTCCATGCCTAACTAAAGCTGCTAATCCAGAGGGACTAGCTCTATTCTTACTTCTACTTTTCTTGAAAAAATTGTTTTAACATTGTTAAAGTATATAATTCTACAAATATCAAGGAGCCTTTTGACTAAAACTTAACATTTTTTTCTCTAACAAATGTGTGCTTTTTAATTTTCTCCCCTTTTTGCTGGTCCTTAGCAGTTGCAATTTCATTTAGCCCTCCTTTTGATCCTTTTTATATTTTGCAGAGGTCTAGAATCCATTCTCCATCCTCAGGAATGGGCCAGTGGCCTGTGGGACGTGACACTTGCTGCTGGCCAGTTTCCTTTGCTTTCCGCAATGGAGTGAGAGGCAGCTTGTGGGACAGGAGACAGCGTTTGCATGTCACCTCTCTGCTCAGGAGATAATATCCAGAAAATAGAAGGAACTTGTATAGCTCAGGATTGCTGAAAATCTAAGCTCATTATAAAACAGGCAAATAACCTGAATAGACATTTCTCTCAAGACACAGACATGACCAAGGAAGACAGGAGAAGCTGCTCATCTTCATAATCATTAAGGGCATGTAAAGCAAACCCACAGTGCTGTTCACTTCACACCCTGGATGACTGCTGCCCTAAACAGAAAGTCAAAAATGTTGATGAGGATGTAGGGAAATAAAAACCCTGTACACTACTGCTAGGAATATAAAGCGGCAAAGCTGTTGGGGGAAACAGTACGACGGTCTCGGGAAATCAACAGCAGAATTACTTCTTGATCCAGCAATTTCAAATCTGTGTATATACCAATGAATTGAAAGCAGGGTCTGGGGAGTTATCTGTATGCCAGTGTTTGCGGAAGCATCATTTACAGTGGCCACAAGTGGAAGCAGGCTCACTGTCCATTGAAGGACTGAAGATGCAAAGTGTAGAGAGAGTGGAAGGTTGTTTATCCGTAGACTGGAAGGAGAGTCTGACGCACTCCTCACAGTGGTGGGCCCCGAATTACATAAGCCAGTCACTAAAGGCCGAATGCTGTACAGTTCTGCTTATTTGAGGTACTAAAGTGGTCAAAGTCATGGAGACAGGAAATGATTTGTGACTACCTGTGGCCAGAGGTAAAGAGGGAATGAGGCGTTATCTTTTGTCTAGGAGGAATAGTGTGCGAGTGGGTGAGCTGGCTGTGTTTTATGGCACTGTGACTGTAGTAATGCCACTGAAATGGGTAAGGTCGTAAACTTGATTGTAGTTCTTTTTGAGACAGAGTGTTGGTAGTTATTGCTTGAAATGTAGGTGTTGTTATTGGCTATTGCTTACCTCTTTACTAAGGGAGTACTTGAACTTCATAAGTTATTAAGATAAAACACTTTAGAACATTATTTTTTCTTTTTCTTTTTTTGGTGGCGTTATCAGCTGGATTCAGGGCCTCATACATGTGAGGAAGCTCTCTGTCATTGAACTACATTCCAAGCCCAGAACAACAGCTTTAAACACAGATGTTATACTAGCAAATTTTATAAAACAGAGGGGCAAGGTGTTTTCATTATAAATGAAGAGACTCAGTAGTTGCTCAGTAGCTCTGCAGTGAAGTTTATCTTCTAACCAGAGAGGTGACGTGCAAACGCTGTCTCCTGTCCCACAAGCTGCCTCTCACTCCATTGCGGAAAGCAAAGGAAACTGGCCAGCAGCAAGTGTCACGTCCCACAGGCCACTGGCCCATTCCTGAGGATGGAGAATGGATTCTAGAACTCTATACATTTTTATTTGTGAGTGATATTGGGGTGTTGCACATGGTAGATCCAACTCAGAGTGCCCTTTTGAAAATTCCCTGGAAGCTTTATAGCTAGTCTGTGGATCCTGGCATTCCCAGTTCAGCATCCTCAGGTGATTCCTTCCCTCTGAAGGCCTTATTTTTCTAGTGTGTGTGTGTGTGTATGTGTGCACGTGCGTGCACATACACACATGCACTTTAGCTATTTAGTTTCTTTTAAAAAGTAGATATTTAATATTTAATAATATTTTAAAAATTAAAACTTCGGAGGCTAGAGAGATGGCTCAGCAGATAAGAGAACTGCTGCACTTCCAGAGGACCAGAGCTCAGTTCCCAGCACCCACCTTGGGCAGTTTTCCACCGCCCACAATGCCAGCTTCAGGGCATCTGATGTTGCTGCCCTCTGCAGGCTGAGAGCTCACGTGTGTGTGCATGCATACACACCAATAAAAATAAAACAAAGTCTAAAAAAATTAAGACTTGTAGAAATTTGCTTTTCTTCTAGTTTTACAGAGGTGTGTCTGGTAGTGGGTTCTGCATTAGCCTTATTTTGGAAGAAGGTTTTCCTCTGGGGTATGTCATGTAAATAACCGATCACATCAGACTATTCTGAACCCCGCTGTTGATAGTTATAATGCTTTAGTGTTTTAGTTCTGTTTAGTATTTTTTTTCCTTTGGTGCTTTAGTTTTGATGATATTCTTGTTTTGAAATTTAGATTTCTTCTTCAGGCAAGAAGGGGGAATTCTCTAAGATAGAGTTGTTACCATGAGCTGCTGCAGCAGGTCACATCAGCTTCCAGGCTGCTCATAACACCTTATATTCTTACTGTGGGTCAGTGGTCATGTGACCTTCCCCCTCCCCCTGAGAAGGCCTGGGGCTTTTTATGGCTGTATTAGAAACTCTTAGATAATTTCTGGACATTTACTAGTCATGTGTGAGGAAGGACAGAGAAGCAGAATCCTAGAGGACCCAGTCTGTGGTTCCCTTAGTGGGGAGAGGAAGGGACCCTTAACAGCTGCCAGAGAGAACACATTTTCCACAAGCCCCACACCTCCAAAAAAGCTCAACCCTCAAGAGTGACTGGTAGTTCTTTCAAGCTCACAGGTATATTGCTCTTAGCTAATATTAGGTAGGTTAAATCACCCAGAGAAACAGTTCTTATTGTTTGCTATATGTCTTCCATTCCTTTGTATGACATGTCCTGGGTCTGTACTGAAGTTATCAGGATTTTTTTTAAATTGAGGAAGTTGTAGTTTTGAAGATCATTACAGCTACAAAAGAGTAAATGCTCATGAACAAAATATTTTCTGTTTCCAAATCAGCGCAAAGTCCTGGGCAATCAGATGATGTCGGAAAAGAAAAACAAGTCTCCTACTCCGGAGGCTGTGGCCATGGGTGAACTGAAGAGAGTCAGCAAAGAAAATATGAGCTTGGTAAGAACACATTCTTTCCCTGTCCTTTTGTGGAAAGGAGGAGGCTAGCAGGCTGGCGCTTGTTCTATTATGAGTCTCTGGCTCAGTCAGTGGTGTTTAGGGCCTTTTCTGTTGGTTTTCACCAAATTATTCGATATGTTTTTTTTGTGTGTGTGTGTTTTTCTTTTTTTTCTTTTTTCTCCTTCCTTTCTTCCTTCCTTCCTTCCTTTTTTTTTTTTTGAGACAAGGTTTCTCTGTAGCTTTGTGCCTGTCCTGGAACTAGCTCTTGTAGACCAGGTTGACCTCGAACTCACAGATATCCGCCTGCTGGGATTAAAGGTGTGTGCCACCACTGCCCAGCCATTTGATATGTTTTGAGTTCAAGAAAGATATAGCATGTGTATTATTAATGTGTGTTTTGATGCTATGATAAACACTGACCAAAACTCAGGAAACAAAGGGTTTATTTATGTAGCTTACAGCATACAGTCCATGATGGAGGGACGTCATTGCAGGAATGCAAGAGGCCATGGAGGAACACTGCACACTGGCTTGTTCCCATGGCTCTCTAAGCTTCTCTCTCTCTCTCTCTCTCTCTCTCTCTCTCTCTCTCTTCTTTTTTTTTGTAGAACCTAGGACTATCTGCTCAGGGAGACATCCCCACAGTGCCTGTAACCTTCTACATCAATCATTAATCAAGAAAATGCGCCTAGGCTATTTCATTAAGCTAAGAATAGCCAGTTAAGATTAGCGAGGTATACTTACGTCTCTGTAAAGAGGCACTGATATTTGATCATTTAAGCCACTGTACAGTTTTCTCATTACAGTTCTTTTCTGGCTCTCCAACTGTCACAATGACACCAACGAGATTGAAATGGTCTGAGGGGAAGAAAGAGGGGAGAAAAGGTAATTGTCGTGGTTGTCCTCTGCTCTTACTGAAAGCATTCTTGTCTGTTTTCTGTCAGCAGCGTTTCTTGTTTGAAATGGCCAAGGTGCTGTAACTGTAGTCAGAGGGAATTTGGATGGTTATTCTACTTAGCACTGCTCTTAGGTACTGAGGGACTGTTTCAAATACAGACCTACTGGACAGACAGGACCCACACATCAATATGTGTTAAACCGGGTGGGATTTACAATACAGTACAAATGCTGTGTGAGGCTGAGAACGGCCATGCTGAGAGTCCGCTCAAGTCACCTTGCTCTTACGTGCAGACTTTAGACCTGGTCACCAAAGTTTTTCTTTTCTTTCTTTCTTCAAGACAGGGTTTCCTTGTATTTCCTTGGCTGTCCTGGAACTCACTCTGTAGACCAGGCTGGCCTTGAACTCAGAGATCCATCTGCCTCT
Organism: Chionomys nivalis; assembly: GCF_950005125.1. NCBI lineage: Eukaryota > Metazoa > Chordata > Mammalia > Rodentia > Cricetidae > Chionomys > Chionomys nivalis. Next base: position 18,861,779 of record NC_080093.1, read on the forward strand.
GCCTCCCAAGTGCTGGGATTAAAGGTGTGCGCCACCACCGCCCAGCTTTTCTTCCTTTTCTGAGACATGATTTCTTTCTTTCTTTTTTTAAAAATTTTATTGATTTTTATTGTGCTCTACATTTTTCTCTGCTCCCCTCCCTGGTTTTCCTCTCCCCTTCAACCCTCTCCCAAGGTCCCTATGCTCCCAATTTACTCAGGAGACCTGAGACATGATTTCTTTTAGGTTTTTCAGGTTGGTCTTAAGCTTATGATCTTCTTCTGCCCTCTGAGTAGCTGGGATTTTAGGCATTATATAGGATTGTATAGCACCACATCTGGCTTGTTTTTGGCTATTGAATTAAGTTCTTCACTCTTCTCTCTTGCATTTTGCATCTTTAGCTCCTTGATCTGCTTTCACAGCTCATTCCCAAAAAGCATCTTTAGGTCTGAACTCTCTAGTCTCCTCACTTGTAATTCAGGGCCTGTCTGCCATGTATCTCTCTTATAGGACAATGGATACAATCCTAGCTGTTCTTGATACTGATGCTGAAATCACCTCCAGAAGAAGATAGTGCAGTATCTTCTGTTTAGCAAAGGACTTCTTATTCTGGCCACTGTTGACACTTTGGGTCATAATTCCTTGTGTGGAGCTGCCTTGTGCATTGGTGCTATCTAGCAGCTTTGATTCAGCAGATGATCTGGCATCTGCCCTCAGTTATAACTGGAAATTCCTCCAGTCATTACCAGTGTCCCTTCGGGATATGGGGGCAAAATTATCCCAGATGAAAACACAGGATAGAGCCCCACTCTTCAAGGGGCATTATTTTTTGTAGTCAAATCTTTCTAATTCTTTAAAGACCAGCTGAACCTTCCCTCCCTGTCCTCTTTGAGGCCTTGTCTAGCTAACTGAGCCATTGAACACTTATCAGCACTTCTAAAGTATGGACACTGACTATGATTTATGGTATTTACTTCATCTGTATTGTCATCTCTGCATCTGGCCTGAGGAGGCAAGGGTCAGACTTAAGTACCTGCCTAGAATATCTGTGCCCTGGGTTCAGCCCTAGTCCTGCGAACACATGTGCAAGCACACCCGACTGCCCTCAGTCCTTTTGCTCTTCTCTTTGTCTCAGTAGTGTCAGTGGCTTGCTGCTCTTGGTTTTAGTAAACGTTCTCTGGTGAGCAGGGCCGTGCTGGTAATAACACAAGCTCCATGTTCACTTCGACTTGGGTCAGCTCTCCATGTTAGTGCTTGATAGCTTTCTATCCTGGGACAGGTTAGCTTCTGTGGGTTGCAGGTTCTGCATCTGTGAACAGGCAGCTGTTAGGACAGACGAGATAATGTACACAGGAACTGGGGGCAACAGCCGTCATCATACGTGCCCCTACTGAGTGATGACTGCTGCTGTCACTAAGAAGACGTAACAAACTGGGATTAGACCAAGCAGACTCGATGATGTTTACTTGGTGGAAGGTCACATTCTCACATATTTAATCCTAAATGTAGAGAAAATTCTAAGTGTAGATTCTGTAGCTTTTAAATGGGGTATTTTTTTTTTAAATGAACGTTTTAATTAATGTCTAATCCTCTTATTTCTGTTTTAACCTAGGATTCCTCTGAAGGGTCAGCTAGAGTTCCCCTGTTGTCCACAGTGAAGTTCTCTTCAGTGGGACAGGTGTTACTTTTGTTCCCAGTGAAGCTTGCAGCTTGCTCCCTGCATTTCAAATTGTGAAAGCCAATCAAACCATGACCGACTGATACCTCTAACCCACTCACTGGATGTCTTTGAAGCTGTGCCTCTGAGAGAATGCTCTGTTCTCTGTGTTTGTTTTTAATATGAGGAAGCCACTCGACACCTGCCAGCTTACACAGTGCAGTAGGTGGGCAGCTATGTTTAATCAGTGTGCTCGGGTCGGTTCTGTTTCTTCTTCTTAAGAAAAGGAAATTTTATGTTTAATAGCTAGTAATATGTTTTAAAAGCACTGTCAGTCTTAGTGGACTGTTATATATTAACTGTATTTGGGACTTTTTTCTGTGTTGTTAGTAGTGAGGAAGTGACTGTTTATATACTTGTTTTAAAAGCCATTGTTTAGATTCACAACCTACATGGATTTTAAGTTAAATGCCTTTGACCCCTTTTCATTTTGAGCTTGAGAAATCTCTGTATCTTATTATGTTCAAAGAATTTACAGCTTTCCTAGACATTCTATTATTTCTTATGTCTAATTTAGGGGATTTGACCTGGCAATGAAAAAGAATTCAGTACAGTATATTTTAACAGATTTCAGCTACTGTCTTCACCTCAGTGATCTGAGAATGGTTGTGTGGTTGTTAACTTGCTTTCTGCATTAGTATCCTCTCACCTGAACATCTCTGGTTCCACTGACACCTCTGTGGCAGACTCCTGGGCTTGAGAAGAGCCACGAACTGATCCATAGAGCTTGCTGCAATCTGCATGTGGTAGAGACTCTGAAGTCATGCCATGAGGGACTGGTTGGCCTTGGTAGGATCCTGTCACACATTCCTAGGTATCAAATATGCCACTCAACTATCTCCTGAGAGCAGCTTGGAACCAGGAAAGACATACATAGCAGTCTCTGCAGGGCCCATATGGAATAGAAGAGTCCCCACAGGAGCAGTTGTGGTGTTCCCCCAGTCATCTAGAACAGTTGCTCTCTGCCCCTCTGTCAGGATGGGCACAGGAGCCACTGCCCAGTGAGCATCAGGTGGCAGGTGAGGATGTTGAGGTACAGGCTGACTGCAGAACTGTGCAACCATCCTCACCCCACTGTGGGGATCCAGGTACACAGCAAAATACGGTTTGCCAACTTAGTGATAGACAATTGAAAATGCTGTGTTACTGTTGAAATGAGAGCCACCTTCAGGGTAGCAGAGGCCGACTTTGTGTCTGTCTGTCAGCCTCTTCCATCCTATTCTGTTTATTCTGTTGCTGTAGTAGCAATGGTAAAGGGAAATGTGGTAATTGGCTTTCCTGCTGGATAGTTTGGGGACAGTGGAGGTGTTTAAGTTTCTTTCTCGAAAAGAGTTTAGGTCATCCTTAAAGATTTCATTAACAAGTTCATTTGTCTAGGTTTCTGTTTGACTCTTTTTATTGTTACTAAGAAAAGGTTTATTTCTTTTTAAATAAATTTCTTGTGTTAGGTATATAGTGAGGTCAAACAGAAATCCTTTTGTATTACCGAATCAAAGAAGCTCTTCCCAGCATGAAGCTTCCTTTAAGTGTGTTCCACCGTGCTGTACTGTGGCACTGCGTGGAGAGCCGAGCAGTGCCTTGGTGCCTGCAGGAGTTTGGCTCTGTTAGAGAGCGAGCAGGACCAAGGAGTCGAGTGTGAGTGATTGGGGTGGTCTGGGTGAGGTGGTGAGAGAGTTTACCCCATGCACATGCTTTTCAATTGCTGGCCTCTTGGGCAGCTACCATGTGTATTTGGGAATGTGTATTTTATTTATTTATTGGCTTAGTTATTCTCTTGCTTTAAGGGTATTATAGGTCATTTTTTTTCTTTTGAAGCTGTGATCCAGTGCAGAATAAACTTGAGGAACAGCATAGCCTCCTGTGTGTCTTGTACTATGTGGCTGTTCTAATCCTGTGGTGTCTTCTGGGAACCTCAGACAAAAGCTCCATCATTGCTCCATAAGATTGCTGTTGCCCTTCTGACGGGGCATACACTTGCTGTTTTTGAGCCAGAATTTAACTAAGGTTTTTAACATATGTCTTTTTTTGTTGTTGTTGTTGTTTGTTTGTTTTTTTTTGTTTTGTTTTGTTTTGTTTTTAGGCAGGGTTTCTCTGTGTAGCCTTGACTGTCCTGGAACTCCTCTCTAGACCAGGCTGGCCTTGACCTCAGAGTTCTCCTGCCTCTGCTGGGATTAAAGAAAGGCACATGCCACTACTGCCCAGCTAACCTGTGTCTTAAAAGATGTTTGTTGTGTTTATTTTTTATTGTTGGAGCAATCTCTTTGGAAGTACTTTTCCTTTCTTTCTGGGGTTAATTTTACCACAGGCTTTGTTGTTGTGTCAACATAGGCTAGTATATTTGACAGAGGGCCGCAAGAATGAAGAGATAGATCATGTTGGATTTGGATCTGCACTGGGTGAATGAGTGGAGGCTGGGTCTTTTACCTAATCTTTCACAGAAGTGTATTTTCTCACTGAGATCAGTAATCAGGTTTGAACCTCCCCTTCCCCAACTCATACCCACTGTGAAGGAAACGAGAATTGGGAGACATTGGTTGTACCAAGCTCCAGAACATTTTAGAGGCATGACTGATGAGTTCTGAGGGAAGCCACAGTTGACTCTCCACACAGAACTTGCTTCACTTGGAAGGTCCTCCTAGAGCAGTCAGGATTGCTAAAGAAGCACCCATGGCAGACTCATTGTCAAAAGCAGGCTTTACTAACAGCTAATGCTGAGAGCAGTGTGCAGTTGATGGAGGTGAGCTAATAAGGAGATGGAGGATAAATAGCCTGAGTGCTTGTGTCACCATGGAAACTGGAGTACATGAGGCCATAGCCCAAGCTAAAGAGCCTCTGACATGCGTGGACCAGTGGGCTGTAGAGAAGGAATTCTCTCACCCAGGGCCTTTCAGCAAGGCTTGCCTGTGCTTGCCATGCGCTCGCTCACTCGACCCCCAAAAGGTTTCTTAAGAGAAGGTTGCACCTGTTTGTTACTTTTTGTTATTTTGCATATATATATGTAATTATAAAGAAACAGCCAGATATATTGTTTTTATATTCATGTAATATTCTGAAATTAAATTTCTGTTTCCTATCTGTGCGTTCTGACTGGTCTCTTGACTGACATTACTTTGAAGAGAGGTGGCTTCTTATTCTAAGGGACATGAAACCTCTGCAAAGTGCTCTTCTTTGGTGTGTTTCCCGGGGTGGGGGAGGGTTCAGGAGGAGTGGGTCCTTAGTGATGGAGATTTGACTAGATGAGGTGGCACACACCTCTAATCCTGGTATTTGGGAGGCAGAGGCAAGAGATTGTGCGTTGAGGCCAGTCTGGATTACATAAGCAAGGTCATTTAAACACAAAATAAAGCTGAGGCCAGGCATGGTGGCACCCACCTTTAATCCCAGCACTTGGGAAGCAGAGGCAGGTGGATCTATGTGAATCTGAGGCCAACCTGGTCCTGGAGGACAGCCAGGGCTACATAATAGAGAGACCTTGTCTCAAAAACCAAACCAAAACAAAAACAACAAAGCTTTGAGCCCTGGGGTAGGTGGCCTGTTCCTTGAGGAGAGCAAGGTTTCTAAATTACTGTCACAATATTCCATATTGTGGGAAACAATAGCTTTGAACTGTATATCCCAACAGATTCCGCTTTACAAAGTACACCCATCTTCCTTTTAAAATGTCTAGAAATAGATTGTTTTTACTCTTTGTGCTTGTTTTTAAGGAGTGGTTAATTCAGGCAAACCAAATCTGTGAGTAAAAGAGGGAAAGGAAACCATCATGGCCAGCGTGCTGAAAAGAGCTAGTTCAGACCAACTCGGAAGACATCGGTGCACACACTGACCCAGCTGGGGCTCTCTGGACATGATGGCTATGGCAGTTACAGACTTAAGTTTGTACTCTAGACAGTCGCAGTCATCGTGCTTATGACTAATATCTATGGCAGTGCCTCGGGGTAGAAATAGCCTGAAATAAAGTGTGATATGAAACGGGCACGCATTGTTTGTTGACAAGAATACATTCTGAAAAATGCATTATTACACAATTTTGCTGTTGTGTGACATCTTAGAGTGTACTTACATATGTGGCCCCAGGAGATACAGTAAACAGGATGTGAGGATGCCTTACAGAAAGTTTTTTTTTCTATAAATAGAGGAGTCCTCCCTAAAATAATGATAAAAAGTATAGCATAGTAAGTGGTAAAGCAGTAATGTGGCTGTTTACTGCCAGGGCCCAGTGTGTATTGTTCATAATTGTATGGGTTGCACTTGTAGAGGTGGCAGGGTCGGTCACTTTCCATAAGCACCATTGCAGATACGTAGCACACCGCTCTGTGGATGATGGGGGTTCAGCTCTGTGATACTCTTGTGGACCCCGCTTACATACAGTTTCTTGTTCATGTCACCCACGGCATGTGACTGCATATATTACAAGCATTACGTCTAGTGTTTAGAAGGGGGTCATAAATATAGATGCTTGGATGTAAGCGTCAGAAGAGCAGAAGCTGGGGAGAGGGCTCAGTGGGTGAGAGCGCTGGCTGTGCGAGCATGAGGAACTGAGTTCAGATCCCTGCACCTACATAAATTCAGTGTCGACTGGGCGGCTGCAGTCACAGTGCTGAGGCAGGGTGGACAAATGGTGAGGTCCAGGCTCAGTGAGAGCCTCTCCTCAAAAGCACAGAGTGAAGCGTTTTAGAGCAGGATGCCCGACGTCATCCTCTAACTCTGCATGTACACAGATGTGGGCACCTTCTGACTCGTGCACACACATGCACACACATGCAGCATACACAGGGAAGATGAGTCCAGACAGGAAGCTTCAGCCCTGCCAGATGGCATCACTGAGGACAGTAAGCAAGAGAAAAGCAGGGGCCATTCCTTCATTCCTGATGGGCTTTTGGAGTGCTTCACACCTATGGGTGCTGTGTGTGTGTGTGCGCGCTCGCGTGTATGTGTGTATGTGTGATGTGACCCGACCCATGGGTGACTGGGAAACTCCACTGACTCCACTGTGCAAATATCATGGCCTTCCCCTCCCCCCACAAAATGGGTTCTCTGTATAGCTTTGGAACTCACTCTGTAGACCAGTCTGGCCTTGAACTCACAGAGGTCCACCTGCCTTTGCCTCCTGAGCTCCTGAGTGCTGGGATTGAAGGCGCATGTGCTACCATTGCCTGGCTTTTTTTTTTTTTTTTTAGATCTATTCAGTTTCACCCCCACATTGTGCAGTACCCGTGAGCAGTGGCTGCTGTGGGGGAATGTCAACTTGGAGGTAAACGCCACTGTTCTATAAAGGGGTCCAGCACGAATGGAAAGGGGACTGCTTCATAGAATGTATAGTGGAAACTGGCCTTATGTATTATGTTTGAATTTATAGGTTGTTTAGGACCAGAATAAACTATTTTATATTAATGTCAAAATAATTGAGAGGCTGGAGAGATGGCTCATTAGTTTAGAGTATTGACTGCTCTTCTAGAGGACACTGATTTGAGCCCCAGCAGTTCACAACTGTCTGTAATTCCAGTCCCAGGTGCTCTGATGTCCTTCCTCTCTGGCCTCCACAGGCACCAGGCAGGCCCATGATGCACAAACGTGCATACAAGAGAAACACCCTACACTTAAAATGCATTGAAAAATGACTGGAGGGGCTGGTGAGATGGCTCAGAGGTTAAGAGCACTGGCTGATCTTCTAGATCAGTCCTGAGTTCAATTCCCAGCAACCACGTGGTGGCTCACAGCCATCTACAATGAAATCTGGTGCCAACACTGTATACACAATAAATAAGTTAAAAAAAAAAAGAAATGGATGGATAAACATGAGAAACAGTCAGTCTGCATTTGTGACGGAAACATGGGAAGTTAGCTCCTGACTAAGTTGGTGAGGGTTGCCATGGATGCGGAGGTGCAGGGGAATCAGGACAGTACAGTCTGCACAGTGGGTGGAGATGGGTGGAAGGGAATGGGAGCAGGCCCTCAGCACAGGAAGTGGTAGGGGTGGAGCTAGCATGCAGGGGTGCAGAGCAGCAGCTCTCAAGCTTGAAAGCAGCAGAAGCCAGCTGAAGCACTTCCTGAAACACGGTTGGGTGAAGCTCCAAAGGGCCATTTTTAACCAGTTCCCAGATGAACAGATTGTTCCAGGGACCACACTGAGAGGTGTGGATGTAGGGGTAGCAGTACCTGGGTCCAGTGGTGGGGTCTACTAAAGGAGACCGAGGGAGAGGAGGATCATGGGGAAGAGGGCAAGTGTGGGTAGGGTGACATGGGGACAGCAAAGGAAGAGCAGCTATGAGCCGGTGTCCTGTGCAGTAAGCAAAGTGGGCACAGGGCGGGGGTGGGCAGGGCCCGGATCGAGCTGCTCTCCAACTATGAGGGATGCTAATCAGTTGGAGACCCTGCTAGTCGTCAGTTCTGAGGGGAGGAATAGCACTTTTTTTTTTTTTTTAAATCTGAGTACCTGCTGCACCTCAGGCATTTGATATCCCGTGTCACGGGGGAGGTCCTACCCTGGGAGCTAGAGAACGCCCCCCCTCCCGGGAGCTAGAGACACCCCCCCCCAGGCAGACCTCTAGTGCAGTCAACTCTGGGCTAACAGGTCGTATTATGGCCCCGCCTCCTTCGTCCCCCTCAAAATGTCTAGAGTCAGTAAAAACAATTGTTAGATGTTTTAACTTTTCCCCTATACTTAGTCTTCAAGATCTAGCGTACATTTGCACAGGCATTATATCTCAATTCAGAAAGCCCACATTTAATTTCCAGCGTTCACTGAATAAGCTACATGGGTGCCTCCGGGATAAAGTTGTCTTGTGTGTCTGTAATCACCGTTTTAGCCACAAGATGGCAGAAGTGACCTTTCACTCAATGCATTAGGCAGTAAGCGGTGGAAAGGGGGGAGACGCCCCTTACATCTTCTTGTCTTTGGCTTATTTTAGACAGAAGTGACGTGGGTTAAAAAGATCCCAGAGCATTAAAAAATTAGTCTAGAGCAGATGAGCTGTCATTCCAGGATCCACATGGCAGAGGGAGTGAGCCAACTCCCACAAGCTGTCCTCTGGTCACATCAGTGTTGTGAGTGTGCACATGCACACACACACACACACACACACACACACACAGAGAGAGAGAAACCTTTAGTCTAGGAATAAAACACCTGTTTCTTCCTGTCTTACAGGCTAATATTCTCGCAGAAGACATTTTACTAAAAGGCAAAAAATTAAATGTGCAAATTTAAAGCTTACATATTAAGATGTAATAGTAGAAAACAGAAGAGGAATTGTTTTAGGGGAGCAAAGGAACCAGCTGAGGTCACCAATGGGGAGGGTGAACCCAAAAAAAGAACAGCAATGAAGCCTCGCTGGCCTCGGCTCCCCTTGCGTTTCTGTTCTGTATCAATAATGAGGAAACAGCCTGGAGAGGCAAAGTTCTCTCCTGTCCGAGGAGTCCAGTCCAGCAGTGGGGGCTGGAAGCCCGGTCTCGGTGTCTCTTGAGAGGTGGCAGCAGTTATAGCCAGCTCAGCATAGACTCAAACTTCTGAGCCTGGGCACTTGACTCTCGCTAAGCTGGTTCGAGACTGAAGACTTACCTATTGCTGCTGGACCCAGAGGAGGCCCTCAGAAAAGGAACTGCCTGCGTGGGAGAAGGCAGGAAAGTGTCTCGCAGGTGGTTTAGGAGTTCTGGTGGAGAGGGGCCAGGCAGCCAGCCCTCTGCTGGCAGGCTGGTCACACTGGCCCCTTCCGTCATGGAGGGAACATGATTTGTCCTAGTGAGAGAGGTGTTTATTTGCTATCCTGTCTGAAATACTTCTGCCAGCCCATCTGGGTACTCGCGGAGTGCCTCACCAGCATGCTGTTCCATACAACATGTTTCTGACCAGGGATCTCATTTCAGAGCCGCCCCCGTTCAGCAACAGATTGGTGCTTTTGCAGATTTACTGGCTTGACCACATGCCCCTATCCCAGAAGCAGCCCGAGGGTGCCGTGGAACCACTGACGGAAGAGTCGCTGCTGGTACCAGTTGGCCGGGAAAAGCCGGGTTGTGTTTCATAGGATGCAGTATGTGCTTGGAGACTCACTGTTCCCACCATGGGAAATCAAAGGGTGGGTTCAGAACGGCTCCCCTTGCTGTTAAGTTACTATCTCATTCTCTGGGTGGATTGCTTCTGCCTGAGAGCTTGTAGCTCTGCTGCCTTGCGGGTCTTGTTCTGATGGGGGAAGGTGTCTATCGGGGACACACACATTTCTGTGGAGGCTGTGCTTAGCCACGCAGACTCGTGCTGCCTCTGAGTCAAAGGCAGACTGCCCTGAACAGTCGGAAGAGAGAGCCCAGCAATGATGGGGTATTGCTCAGAGTTTCCACAACAGTGCCAGAAGGTAATGGAAGATTACCGCTGGCCAGGGTAGAGCTAGGGATCGAGGCCCGTCGGTGGTGTGCTGGAGGAGCAGGGGAGCCTGGAGCTGGGAAGGAAGACGGAAACTGGGGATTTGGGGCCAGGTTTGCAGACCTTTGCCCTCTGTTCTCTCTGTATGTTAACCTTACAGATGCCTTCAAGGCGGTCTGTGACAACTGAAGTCTCAGAGTTGGAGACGGCGACCATTGCCGGAGCGCGACACAGTGACTCTGGGGACTCTGCACATCGTCTGGTCCCTTCTGAGAAAGAGGAAGAAGATCATGCACAAGTGATAGCTGCACCGTGGGGTATATTGAGTGGAAGCCGGAGGATGGATGTGAAAGCCTGTGTATGTTGTATCATACACAGCCATGTTTGCGTGTCTACTTCTGAAGTCAGTACCAAAGAAACAGTTTTTTTTTTTTTTTTTTTTTTTTTTGGTTTTTCGAGACAGGGTTTCTCTGTAGCTTTGGTGCCCATCCCGGAACTAGCTCTTTGTAGACCAGGCTGGTCTCGAACTCCCAGAGATCCACCTGCCTCTGCCTCCCGAGTGCTGGGATTAAAGGCGTGCGCCACCACCGCCCGGCCCAAAGAAACAGTTTTAACTTTGACTACATGTTGCATGTTGAAAGAATAAAGTTTCAGATATATTAGGTCAAATGAAATACCTTCCTTAAAACAAATTTCACCTGTTCCTGTTTCTTTCTATGTGCGTGCACATGTGTTCATGTACGTGCAGCTGGTCCATGTTCACTGTCTTGTTGTGGCTATCGGCAAAATTTAAACATCAATACGTATACCAGATTGAAAAGATATAAAAGGATATGCAGACCCACAAAACAGACCAAGTGTTTGCAAGTCATATATCAAAGGAGAGCATCCTGAGTGGGCAAAGAACTCTTATAAATTTAATAATCACAGAAAATAATCTCCGTGAGTTCGAGACCAGCCTGGTCTACAAGAGCTAGTTCCAGGACAGGCTCCAAAGCTACAGAGAAACCCTGTCTCAAAAAAACAAACAAAAAAACAAAAAACAAAACAACAGAAAAAAAAACCCACAAAAAACCCAAATAAAATAAAATAAAATAAAAAATTAAATAAATATACAAAAATGGGCAAAGGATCTAAGCAGATGTTCCTTCAGGGAAGAGATACAAGTGGAAACAGCCAGGCTGGAGACTGAGGCAGGAGAGTCATGGGTTTGTAAACAGCCTGAGTCACATAGCAAGACCCTGTGATTCTTACTCTGTCAAAGAAAAGGCTAGAAGTGACCAAGGAGCATGTGGGAAGAGGCAGTACTGCTTGAGTCTGAAGAACGTGTCAGGTCCAGTTTCATCAAGACCTAGCTCAAAAGATCCCCCCAAGCAGGCCTCCCTCTTCCAGGCAGGGGTCTTGGCTCCACCAGGGGGATTCTACTGCAGCTTGGGCAAACCTGTCTTGGAGCCATGATCACCTTGCTCTGGCTTCTATGTATGTGTTTGCAGATGTGGGCTCCTTCCTGGCAGGATTAGAGTCTTCTTGCCTTGCCATCTCACAGGCCTGGCGCATGGAGGGCTCATGAAGGCCTTAGAAGGATGCTATCCCTGTTAAGCTGGGGTAGAAGGCTCTACTAGAAAGTCATACCTGAACAGATGAAGACTGGTTCAAGACCAGGCAGAAAGTTCTAGAACTGTGGATGCTTTCGGCTTACTAAGAGGAAGCTGCAGTCTGAACTCAGGAACCCATCTATTCAGTTTTTATATTTTTAACACTCTGGGGTCCTGACTGGGTGAGAGGGCAGCAAGTCATTGTAAGGACCATAACAGGTCTGAGGAAAGGCAAGTTAGTGAGGCTCACTGCCCAGGCTTCAGCTCAGTAGGAAACCCTGTAATCCCCAGAATGGCTTTCAAGATCTTCATTCTTTGCAAAGGGCTCCTGCCACGTTTGATTCCCTGCTCGCATGCTCTGGTCCCTTCCACACTTCTAAGCATGCCTGCTGGCTGACCCTACCAACTCACCTCCTTTCTCTATGACACCTTGCAGCCAGGCCTTCAGACCCTGGGTTCAGAGGCCCCTGTGGCCTCAGCATCTCTGTGTTCCCAAGCTCCACCCACTCATTCACCGAGGTCAGGCTTAGGCGGCCATCTGCCCTCTGCATCCCGTAGGTTTCCCTCACTGCGGTTGCTAATAGCAACTCCAGCGAATGGTTCCGTTTATTTACAGTTGCCTCCTAAGCCAGGACTTTCCTGAAGGCTGGAACCGCGTCTGCAGCTCGCTATTGCACCACAGAGCCCAGCGTAGGGAAATAAATGCACAGGAAGGGACATGCCTGCCAAAAGTGTATCACATTCTGGCAACCTTGCATCATAAACTTGGCTTGCTGAGAACACACGGTGGCAAATGGTAGGTGGGGGCGTGGTGGCAGCACCAGGGAACCGGTTTTGATTTTCCAGACGCAGGGAGTTTTTGATGTTCCTCACAAGAGGACATGAATGCATGTCGCCCCTCTGTGGGAAGGTAGGCATGGGGCTGTGGCAACCAGATGGGCGCCACTGGGTTCTGAGGGCTTGAGTGGAGATCCGCGTGGGGCCACAGGGTAAGATCAGAGTTGGTGGCAGTGGTCCAACACTGTGGCTCCTAGGCTCCTGTGCGGGGGTGCGGGGGATCCCCAGAGGGCTGGTGGGGATGGAGTATTCCACATCCTGGCATCTCAGTTTTGCCCGTGGTCCCTCCAGAGGCAGTCACTAGGAAGTGATGATACAGTCTGGTCACCTGGGGCCAATCTGGTACCAGGCCTGGTCTCTATGTTTGGGGACCTTTGCCAAGGAGAAGGGAGCTTGGCAAAGGCAGACAAAAGTACAGAAAGCTGTTTGGCACTGGATTTTTCCCAACGTGGGTGCTCTCTCTCCCCTCCCTCTCTTTTCCCCTCTCTCCCTCCCTCCCTCCTTTCCTCCTCTCTTTTCTCTTTAGTTTTTTGAGACAAGGTTTCTCTGTGTAGCTCTGGCTGCTCTGGAACTTGCTCAGTCCACCAGACTGGCCGCAAACTCGGAGATCTGCCTTCCTCTGCCTCCTGAATGCTGGGATTTAAAGCATACGCCACCACATCCAACATGGAGCCCTCTCCTTTTCTTTGATGGCTTGACTGTTGAGTCAGGGAAGGTTCTAGGGTCCATGCGGGCTAGATGCCTGCGTTCCTCACACATTTTCACCATCCCTAGGATGGAGGAGAGTCAACCTGTTCTCCTTTCTGAAAATCGCTCTCGGGGGTGGGGTAGATAATGGGGGAGACTGGGTAGTGGGGGGAGCAGATGGTGGGATTAGGGGCAGACGGTGGTGGGCAGGAGGTCGAGCATCAGTCTCTAGGACTGAATGCTGAATGCTGTTCGGGCGCAGAGCCCACTTAGGCTTTTAAATGTTTCCCATTGTAATCTGAACTGGTCTCCTTTTTTCATCTCCACTCAATACACCTTTCCTTCACAGCACTTATTGTGGCTTGACATATCTTTTTTGTTTTACACAAAGTCTCACATGTAGCCCAGGCTGGCCCTGAACTCTTGGACCCTCCTCAAGTATTGGGACTAATAGGCATAACCCACCATTACTAGCTGTTCTCTCTCTCTCTCTCTCTCTCTCTCTCTCTCTCTCTCTCTCTCTCTCTCTCTCCATATATGTTTTTGTGATGTCTGTCTGACTGTCTTGTTAGAGCCAGGGTGAACCTGCGTCAAGGTCAGGAACCGGGCCGCTTTGTTCTGTTCTGTAACTGATGCTCAGCATATTGCCCTGTACGTAGTAAGTCTGTACCCAGCGCCCTCTGGATAAAGGAATGAGCTCAAGGGACCGTGAAGTAGAAACATGGTCCCTATGGCTCATGTGGTTAGGCACGAGGGATCACAGGAAGCGGCACCCAGTTCAGACTCATAGCGGTTAGCTGGAGGAGGCAGAATAGAATCCAGGATTGGCCAGTGAACCACAAACTGGGGAAAGGGGCGGGGGGGGAGGGAATCCCTGTTCTTTTTGAGTCCTAGCTATTGGGTATGAAACCAGAGCTTCTGGTGGCCATGATTCTACCTTCGTGGGGTAGCTAGCCTGAAAACATAGTCACATTAGCGAGAAGAAAAGGGGCAAGAACAGGTGGACGTGGCGGATTGACTGAGCCTGAGTTCCTGGATATAGTCATTCCTTGACTTCTCGAGCTTTGAAGTGAGATCCCTGTCTGAGAAGCCATGAGCAGTTGGCACATTCACACACGGTGAAGGAGAAGGTGGGCCTGGAGCCACAGACCTGGGTTTTATCCCCTGCAGCACTGGCTTCTTGGTATGTGCGGGCAAGTCTTTTTTTCACCTGCAATCCTCACATCCTAGGCTGTACCTTGAGGGACTTCTCTCCAGGTTCCTGGGGTGGGGGATGGGGAGTAATGGGTGGGCACCAAAGGCTGTGACTGACAGGTGTCCGGCATCCCACAATGCTCAGTAAGTGTGAACTACCTCTCTTGGTTTTGTAGGTGGCTTTTGGTCACTCAGATCAGCTTAAAAAATGAAGCTTTTAACCACTGATTGTTCCAAGAAGGCCAGAGGTGGCACAAGTCCAGGACAGTGAATTCATTAAGCTCTGCAATGTCACTGGAGTCTTAGGTTTGTTTTTGTTTGTTTGTTTGGATTATTAGTCTGTGTGGGAGCCAGTGTGTGTCCATGCCACAACACGTGTGGAGGTTAGAGGACTACTTTGTCGAGCTGTTATTTGAGTTCCAGGCACAGAACTCAGGTTTTTGAATTTGGCAGCAAGTGTTTTTATTTCCTGAGCCACTCGCCAGCCCCTAGGTTCCTCCTGTCTTCAGCTCTGTGGCTCTCAGGATGTCATTCATTTTTTCAGGGTCATAAGAGGGCTGCCCCAGATCCAGGCATCATGTGACATGGCGTGAGCCCGAGGAGGGGTGTTTACTCCTGTGTCCCCCCCAAGAGTCTCCAGCAGTCACGGAGACCTGGTTCATTGTCCAGAACTGCACACACACACACCCCTTCCTATTTAGAGAATTGAGGGAGAATGA
Organism: Chionomys nivalis; assembly: GCF_950005125.1. Taxonomy (NCBI): domain Eukaryota; kingdom Metazoa; phylum Chordata; class Mammalia; order Rodentia; family Cricetidae; genus Chionomys; species Chionomys nivalis. The sequence goes on from NC_080093.1 coordinate 18,876,860, forward strand.
AGCAGCATCTTAAGATGGCTTAGAGCAATCAAAAAAGATGTTACAGGGTCGAGGGTAGAGCGATGGCTCAGCGGCTATGAGTGTTTGTTCTTACAGGGGACCCAGGTTCAATTCCCAGCACCCACGTGGTGGCTCACAACTGTCCATAACCCAGTTTGAGGGAAGCCAGCACTTGCTTCTGACCTCCAAGAGTACCAGACATGCACATGGTGCTCCGACATACACTGAATAAAACACTCATATGCATCAAAAATAATAATAAGATAAATCATTAAAAAATCGTGCCAGGGAGGGGAATTGAACAAAATTGGTTTGTTAGCAAGGGAAAAGGAGGACGGGGAAAGTGGCAGTTGGGCTGTGCTGGCCACATTTATTCACCAATGTCCCCAACCACTTCGCAGGGCTTGCCTTGTGAACCTTCGGCACCGTGTGGCCGGGGCAGTGAGCAAAGGAGGGAGGTGCTTCAGTTGATGGAAACTTGTGTCTTTAAGGATAATTTTAGGTCTTGGTCAAGTGTCCAGCCACTGACTTGACAGGGATGGGGGTGAGAGGGGGAGCTAAAGAGGGGCCCTGAGCCCTCAGTGGAGGACCAGGGAGCTAGCCTTAAATGATTGTCTTGAACATTCTGGTCTAGGTCCAACCCAGCTGGTTAGAGGTTTGGAGCAGTTCAAGATGTTCAGGATGAAGAGAGAGGGGGCAGGTAGAGTGGCGGGGCTCCAGAGACCCCCAAAGTAGTACATAGTAGGGTTAGGGTGGAGGGGTAAGGGGTGCAACGGAGGGATAATTGACTGCTTTTTACTGCGGTGTTTAGTCACTGGGTGACTCTCACCAGAGGGCCACCCACAGTATGAGACTGAAGTGTCTTTGAGCAATTCTGACCCTACATTCTTGGAGCTTGTCATCTGCTCCCCTGTCCTGTCTTGACTGAAGATAGAAGCCACTAGCCTGTGCCAGACAGGTTCTCTGCACCCTGAGCTCCCTGCTAGTGTCTGGTCAATGCCATAACAATTACTGGTGACTTACCCCGAACTAGGAGCTTTTCAAGACCCATGACATCTTCGAGAGAGTCCCACTTTACACTTGGGGAAACTGAGGCTCGGTATCTCACAGAGCATCTTCCCGAGGTCAGGGTGCAGCCCAGATTTGCATCTAGCGTCAACATTCACTGCTGGGCGCTTCTTTGTGTGGACGCCAGGGACTCTGTGCCTGTTGGGACATTCTTCCTCCCAGAAGGCTCTCCTAACCCTGACCTCGTGACAGTGTATTAGGGTAGCAGAAGGATGGTGGATGAGTTTCCATTAGAGAGTTTGGGGTTCAGAAAATGGGATTTGACAGCCTGCAGCAGGGCTTCCCAGTCATTCTTTGCTGTGTTCCTGTGGTGAGCCCCTAGATTGCCATGCTCTGGTGTGACCCCAGGCAGAGCTCAGTGGTGCTGGCTCTATGAGAATGTCCCTAGAGATGGAGGTGGGCTGTACAGGTACTCATGGCACCTGGGGTCCAGGCCCAAGGTGGAAAAGGATAGCAGCAGCTTTGTAAGAACCCAGAGGGAGAGGATGGGGCAGCTGACTCAGCCTCGGGTCCCCCACTCCTAATCCTTCTGTTAGTCCATATAAATGGCTTGTTTCCTCAGAATGTGGTTGTTGAGGGGATCACAGTAGCTCCCTCTATGCCCTCTTTAAGTCAAGATGGGAATCATCTAGCCCAGATTGGCACAAACTTCCTAAGTAGCCGAAGAGGACCTTGAACTCCTGATTCTCCTGCCTCTTCCTCCTGACTGCTGGGATTGCAGGCACAGGCCACTGTACCTGCCTATTGTGTTTTCTTTTCAGTTTTATTTTTTCTTACTTTTTAATTGCATTTGGGATGATACGAAAAATTGCTGAAGATTCATGCACAGCTACTGAGTACTGAAAGTGGCCGCTGTGACCAGGGAGCACCTTTGATCAGGAAATCATGGTAGTCAGTGAGCACCCTGATCAGGAAATCATGGTGGCCAGGGAGCACCCTGATTAGGAAATCACGGTGGTCAGGGAGCACCCTGATCAGGAAACGACAGCTAAGAAGCCTCCCTGGCCCTCTCCTTTTCCTCCACACCAACTAACTCCCCTCTGGGCTTTTATGGGAATCACTTCCCTGCATTTATTTATGATTTTATCACACACAAGTGCCTTCTCAAACTCATAGAGAGCCACCTCCCGAGTGCTGGGATTGCGGGTGGGAGCCAATATACACAGCTCTGTTTTTTTGTGTGGCTGACTTATTTCATGCGGTACCTTGTCCTTTAAGAGTCCATCCACAGTGTACCACGTGTCAGAATTCCCCGCTTTTGTGATGCTGGGATGACGTTAAGCTGTCTGTGCTTCCCAGACTTCGTTCTTCATCCCCCTGCTCCGGGACACGAGGCTTCTCTGGGCTCTTGTGAAGAATGTGTCTATGAACTCGGCTTGCATCCACATACGCTTTAGCTTGATGTATCTTTTGAGCCTCGCATTATGCAAAGCTCTGCTTTCCCACTTATAGCGTCTCTTGGAGAACGCGGGCCTTTCGGTTGGTAGCTGTCTCCAATCCTGGGTTTTATTAATGGCGAGCTCAGCATGTCCTCTGCCTGTATTTTTGGAGGCGTCATCAGAATCTGGTTTTGATTATTTTTTGCAACTTGAGGTGGTGGTGTTCTCTTTAATCAAAAGGGACATACTGTCTTGTTACTGTGCATGTGGAGGGTGGGGGAGGGAGGCTCACAGTTGCTGATGCTCAGGGCCTACAGCCATTAATTAACTAGTGTGTTCTAAACGGTGTTGTTCTAATTTGATCATTCCGCCTTTGTTAATTAGCTGTAAAAAGCTCTTTAACAGTTTGGCCACTGGAGAGAAGCCATGTTACAACCAATGCCCCCAGCTAATGTGTGGTAGGTGTACGCCAGTGTATACGTTTGTGTGTGTGTAAGTATATACCTGTGTATACGTGTGTGTGCATGGAGGTGTACGCCTGTGTATATGTTTCTGTGTGTGTAGGTATAGCCTGTGTATACATATGTGTGCATGTAGGTTTATGCCAGTATAAATGTATGTGTGCGTGTAAGTGTATGCCTGTGTATATGTGTGTGCACATGTAAGTATACGCCTGTGTATACATGTGTGCTTGTAGGTATATGCCTGTGTATACATGTGTGTGCGTGTAGGTGTACGCCAGTGTATATGTGTGTGCACGCGTGTACATATACAACTGTGTATATGTGTGTGTGCGCGCGCAGGTATACGCCTGTGTATATGTTTGCAAGCATGTAGGTATTAGCCTGTGTATACATATGTGTGCATGAGGTTTATGCCTATGTATATGTGTGCATGCGTGCAGGTGTACGCTTGTGTATACGCATGTGTGCATGCCGGTATATGCCTAAGAATATGTGTGTGTGCATGCAGGTATATGCCTGTGTATACATATGTGTGCATGAGGTTTATGCCTATGTATATGTGTGCATGCGTGCAGGTGTACGCTTGTGTATACGCATGTGTGCATGCCGGTATATGCCTAAGAATATGTGTGTGTGCATGCAGGTATATGCCTGTGTATACGTTTGTGAGTATGCTTGCCCATTCGTGTGCATGTGGAAGCAGGGGGGTGTTGGGCCATCTTCTTTAATCATGTTACCCATTTTTGCCAAAGTTTCTCACTGCACCTGGAGCTCATCACTTCATTTAGATTGGCAGACAGAGAGCTCCCAGGATACGCTTGTTTTTGTCCCCCAGGGCTGGGATTACAAATGTAGTCTCCATACCTGGGTCTTTATGTGGAGGCTAAAGATTTGAACTCATATCTTTATCTCATATCTGTACAGCAAACACTTTTATCCACTGAGCCATCTCCCTGCCTTGTATCTCAGAATATTTGATGTGTGTGTGTGTGTGTGTGTGTGTGTGTCTGTATGTGTTTTAAGTGAGGTCTCATTATGTAATCCACTCTAGCCTGGAACAACACTTGTCATCCTCCTGCCTCTGCCTCCCAAGTTCTGGGATTAAAGGTGTGCATCCCATACCTGGCCAACAAAAATAATTTTATGAAGGCAAAGGACTTGCAAAGACTGGCAAACAGCAGAGGGCTCGCGGGGACAATTTCCAGTATGTCTCAAAGGACTTGGGCACCCTCTAAGACAGTGGTTTTCAATCTTCCCAATGCTGAGACCCTTTAATATAGTTCCTCATGTTATGGTGACACCCAACCATAAGTCCTTACTACTTCATAACTATAACTTTGCTGTTTTGAATTGTAAATATCTGTGCTTTCTGATGGTCTTGGGTGACCCCTGAGAAAGAGTGGTTGGACCCCAAAGGGTCACAGGTTGAGAACTGCTGCTCTAACTACTTCTTGAGAAAGCAGAAGTCTGTTCATCAGGGGTCTTTTCCCAGACCCCTTGTTCTCGTGAATGGGAAGAGCTTGTGAACCTTGAAGCTTTAGCAGAAGGTGTGACCAGCACTGAGAAAAACACCAGAAGCTGGGAGCTGCAGCTCCCAGCTGTGACATCACCAGACCTTGGGCAAACCAAAGTGTCACACCCTGCCTGCAGGGGAGTGTTTCACCTCTTCCTTCTCCACTGTCGGGAGAGAAAACCTGGTTTGTTCCAGGGTAGCCTAGTCTAGCTTTACTCTGCTCTGGGCTCCCTGTGGGCTGAGGCACTCCCTGCTGAGGGTTCTTCTCAGTCAAGTGTCCCTTAGGCTGTTACTCTGCCTCTTCTCAATCTGCACTTGAGGGGCCATTCCCTCCTGGGGCCTGAGCCTGGGCTTCAGGGAAGCCGCCTGGAGCCAGGGAGTGGATTCTCTGCTTCCTCAAAGCACAGCTGCCTGAACAAGGCCAACCGCGCACCTCTGTTAAACCTCTTACTGAAGGAAGGCGCAGGCACTTGTTGCTTAATGACGAGCGTTGACAAGTGATCCTGCTGTGTGAAATCAGTTTGTACAAACTGGCGTGGCTATGCTATCGTCACCTGGTGTAATCTGATGCCGCCACTGCAGGTGCTGTCTGTGCACTGGAGCATTGCTATGCAGTGCACACGCTCGGTAGGCGGTAGGCATGAGGGACAGCCGACCGGCTCTGTAACAAAGCTCAACCGTTTGGAGCACTGATTGAATTGGTTCTGAAGCTGAGCGCCACAGTGGAAGTACGGTGATTAATTGGCGGCCCGTGGACTGGAGCTGTGGTACTTTGTTCTCTCTGTGTTTGTCATCACAGAAAAAAATTTCTTCTTACAACCCCATAAAGCCCACTAATTTAACTGTATAAGTTGATATATACTTCCACATGCATGTGTATTTGTACATATGTGAACATACATCTATATATTCATCATCCTGACTATTTGAGACCAAAGATGCTTTCTGTACCCGCTTTTAATCACACAATCTGAAACTTAATCTTTATTTCTGTTCTTATTTTATTTTATATTTTTGAGACAAGGACTTACTCTATATAGTTCAGGCTAACGTGGGACTCACTGTGTAGCCCAGGCTGTCACCCTCCCGCCCAAGTCTCTCCAGTCCTAGAGTTACTCGTATGACATTCATTTCTCTTGATCTTTATATCATAAATTTCTTTTGATCCTGTTTTACTTCATATAAATTGAACAAAGCAACATTTGCACATATTTCTGGCTTCTCATTCCCTGCTAATACCCGTGTAATTAACTCGCGTTTCTGGGTGGCTTGTTTTTGCTCGTTGCTCCACTGAGTGGTTAAAACACAGCTTACTTACATGGCATCCCGTGGGACATGTGGCTTGCTCCCAAGTTTGCACTAAATGAGTGAAACTTTTGTAAATAGTCTTTTACATAACTTTCGGTGGACTCACTCACACCTACCCATGCATCCTGGAGAGGAAGCTGCTGAGACCAAGAGTGGGTGAACTGGCTGGTGTGATAAGTACCCATAGGCATTGTACCCAGCACTGTCTAGATTTCTGGAGTACGTAATTCCTCAAAGGTTGGGGACTTACTTCTCGGTTTCCATCCCAGTTTATTTCAGCTTTACCCATGCCTTGAGCTCTTATTAGCTGGTCAGGAATAGCAAGTGGCAGGCAGACACAGAAAGATGAGGTTCCACAGGCAGGTACGGGAGCAGGTACTCCTCTGCCCTGTCACCTCTGTGCCTTTGGGGAAGTCACTACTCTAGGACTTATCTCTTTTCCTTAGCTGTAAAGTGATGCTTGGGATGACATGCCGTGAAGCATTCAGCTGTGCTGGACTGAAGTGTGTTCATCTGTCCCCAGCAAGGGAAACTGAGGACAGGGTGACTGGAAGCTGAATATGGGATACGGAGCTGGTCCATGCTTACCCCTTTGCAGATGGTGCCGGAACCCTCCCCAAGGGCCTTTCCTGCCCCGTGTCCTGTGTCCACAGGCAGTGTTCTGATGAACCCTTTGTGCTGAGCCCCCCTTAGCAAACACCCCCATCCACAGGCAGAGCCAAATGGCATCCTCAGCCCAGCTGAAATCACCTGCTCTCATCCTTCTCTCTCTGCAGGGAAAGCCCCTAGTGGTGTCGCCTCTGGTGTCCTATCCTATAGTCCTAGAGAGGAAGTGCTTGCTCTGGGTTCCCTGCCTGTCACCCCAGACCTTGGCTGCCTGGGGAAAGCATCTTCATCAGAAAGGATGGGCCTCCAAATGTTCCACAGTTCAGTGTGCTGCCTGTCAAAAACAAAAAAACAAAAAACTCTCAAAAATTTCCATTTCTTTTCAAGACGGGACAATGGGCCAGATTTGCCCTCTGCCTTAAATGACGAGAAAGCAGGGAATGTGGACTAGATAACTATTTTCAGACATGAACCATTTATAGGTGATGTGGGATGATAATTCCTTGTAGAAGGAAAACAAGTGTGGCGAGCCATGCCATGGCCAGGTCTGTAGCCTGGAGAGTTCCCAGGGAAAGGACAAGTCCAGGAAGCCAGCATCAGCCTGAGCAGAAGGGTGGAGCTGAGTGCAGGAGGTTCAACTGGTTGCAATCCTCAGGAAACTGAGGTGGAGGTTGCAAAGCAGGGAGAGACAGGAAAGGGTTTGCTGAGGACAACTGGAGCAGTGAGAGCTGCCCAAAGCCATAGGAAGTTCTGTCTTAACTGATCAGGCTGTAAGACCCTTGGAGCTCCAACATCCAACGGTGTCTTACCAGCCGGAAAAAGCAGGCTCTACCTTCACAGGACACTGGGAAAACCTGTGGAAGGTATCCTTCAGGGGCAAGTCATTTCTAGGTGAAGGCCGTTCTGGTCTTATGAAGGCTCCAAAGCATGCTTCAAAAGGATTAGTCTGTTTCCAAGTAACTTGACTTTATTCCAGAACAAAGCTCCAGAATATTCTTCAGTAATATCAGAATAAGTTGGGCACGGTGCACGCTTCTAGCCCTGTTATGGTTTGAATCTAAGGTGTCTCCTACAGGCTCGTGTGTTTGAACACCTGGCCCCCGGGATGGTGGTGACCACTTGGGAAGCTGTGGGGCCTGGCAGGGAGAGGCCCATCATATGGGCCTTTCAGTGGTGTAGCCTGGCTCAGTTCTGGCCTGTGTCCTGCTACCTGGTCTCCTAAGATATAAACAAGTTGTGCCACAAACTTCAGTCAGGACAGACTACAGCCTCTAAAAGTGAGCACCAATAAACCTCTCCCTGAAGAAGTTTCTTCTGTGGAGGTTTCATCACAGAGACAAGAAACGCAGCTAATCTGAGCCCCAGCCTCTCTGGAGGGTGAGAGAGCAGGATGCTTTCCTGCAGAAGTTTATAACCTGCTTTGGCATCAAAGGCAAAACAAGCAACAAAATTAAACAGTAGCAACAACACGACAACAAATCACACACACACAGACCCCCCCCACGTGCGCATGCAAGCACGCATGCACGCATGCACAGACACAAACTGTCTTATATCAATTAACAACTATTAGGATTGAAAATAATAGGAAAATCTGCCCATAATGAAGAGAAAAATCAATCAGTCAAAGCTGGCCTGGAAATAGCACAGATGACAAAAATCAATAGATTCGAACTATATTCCATGTGTACAAGAAGTAGAGGGAAGCAAGCCTATTAAGGCGTATGGGGGCAGGCCTGGAGAGATGACTCAGCGGCAAGAGTGCCTCCTGTGCTTGCAGAGGAATCCCCAGAACCCATGCGGTGCTTCACAGCCATCTGTAAGTCCAGTTTCAGGGGACCTGATATCCTCTTCAGGTCTTCCCAGGCCAGACATACATGTAGTGTACACACAAGCATACATGCAGACAAAATATCCATACACGTAAAATAAAAATAGAAATAAAGAAGCTATGTGAAATGGGAGCTGGTGGTGCAAGCATGTACCTTCAGGTGCTCAGGAGGGTGAGGCAGAAGATTCCAAGTTCAACGTCTACTCAAGCTACAGAACGAGTTCTAGGTCAGCATGGGTAACTTAGGGACACTAAGTCTCAAAAGCAAACAAAGGGGACCAAAGATGCGGTTCAGCAGTAGGGTGCTTGCCTGGGTATGGGGAAAGACCTAGGTTCAGTCCTAAGCATTGCAACTAGAGACCAAACCTGCAGTGTTTGGGATGTTGTGCAAGACACGCTTAACAGTAGGCGAGACACCGAAAGAGAAAAGACAATGAGCGGGAGGGTAGGAATAGAAACTCATCCAAGCCAAGCACGGAAACAGACTGAAGAGATCCTAACAGAACAGCAGTGGGCTGCGAGACATCAAGAGGCCTGGTGTTTATAGATGCGGGGTTCTGGATGGAGAGGGACTAGCGGATGGGACAAAAAAATGTAAGGGATTCATAGTGGAAACCTTTTCAAATTTGTTGAGCTCTATGATTGAGGTGAACAGCGCCTGAAGAGAGCCGAGCAGAAGCCTCAAGACTCTTGGCACTTGGCTCCGAGTTGGCGCACACTCATCACCTGGGTGGTGACAGAGCACACTGTGGCCCGCGGGGCTTGGTGCCCGGCTGTTACCTTTCTCCTCCCTCTCCCTTTTCTGGTTGCTTGGCTCTTGCTTCATCGGCCAGGGTTGTCCTGATACACAGGGTGACTCTGAGCTAGAAGATGCTTCATCTTAGGGCTAGGAAGCCTGTCATCACCCTAGATTTCGTCACTGCATGGCTCAGACACTTTAGCCTCTGTGATGCTGAGTTTATCTAGGGATTTAGGGACTTGAGTTGAAACACCCTAAGTTTAGCTGGTCCTGGCCTCCCAGGACTCCCGGCTGTGCCCTCCCCAGGTATGTGGCCTAGCAGAGGCAGATCCAGCATCACTCACAGCTCAGTCCTGCAATTCCTTTGACTCAAGAGGTCAGCTGGTTTCTTTGCTCCACTGGGCCACTAACTGTAAAATGAGAACTGGATTCAATACTTAACTTTTTTTACATGTATGTATTAGTTTTGTGTGAGCACCGGGATGAGAGCAAGGCCTGACAACGGTGTCTTGCCAGCCTAGGACGTAGTACATTTTAAATCCTCTTCCAGCTTCGACAGCCAGTTCCTGAACTTATTGTGGACTTTGTCTTCTGATACACCTCATGCTTGCTAATGGAGAGCAGAAGGTAGGTGGGCCTCGGACCCTTGGTCACAGCCGAGCTACTTCCTTCGGTGGCTCCCTAGAGTTCTCAGGTACAAGTTCAGACTCCTTACCTCAGCACACTAGACTCAATTCTTAGACCATGGTCTCTGGAAACCCACAGAGTAGAACTGTGTTGCTGTTCTCTGCTCCAAGCCAAAATTCTAAGTAGGAAGGCCTGGGGTGGGTCCCAGGAATCAGCATGGATAATAAGCACCCCAGGAAATTTTACAAAAAGCATCTGTGTGGTGGGAGTTAGATCAGACTACACAGAGAAAAATCTCCAAGGAATGGAATGTACGTGTGTGTGTGTGTGTGTGTGTGTGTGTGTGGACATTGTCCTTAGGCTGCCGCCTGGGACCCTTCCCTAAAAGGAACCAAGTTCCAGAGACAGTCTCAGAGTATGTCTAAGTAAGCACAAGCTTATCCAGATGTGTTTTGGGCAGAACACCAGTCCAGGTGACACAGAGAACTCCACAGAACTGGAGTCGGCTGCACCCTGGCCTCTGGGATGTCCTTCATGTCTTCAGGATCCCTGTGATGTCTGTCACACCAACCTGATAGGTTTAGACTTACCTTGAAGACAAACCTCGGCATGTCTGTGAAGGGGTTTCCAGAGAGTTCTGACTGAGGAGGGAAGAGTCACTCTGAGTATGAGCTGCACACCTGTGGTCCCAGACTGAAGAAAACGCAGAAAGAGAGCAGAGAACCAGCGTTCACCTCTCCTGCAGACAAAACAGAATGGGCTTGGTTCCTCACGCTCCTGCCACCATTCCTGACCTGTGACAGTCTGTTCCCTCAAACCGGGAGCCAACAGATCGCTGCTTTTCCTTTCCTTTCCTTCCCTTCCTTTTCGTCTCTTCTGATGGGGTCTTACTATGTAATGGGGCTGACTTGGAACTTGCAATGGAGACCAGGCCCTGAACTCAAAGGTTTGCCGGCCTTTGATTCTGGACAACCTAATGAAAACCATAAACCACCGTGTCTTGCCTACTTCCTTGTGTAAGCTGCCTTTGTCGGGTGTTCCCTCACAGCAAGAAGGAAAGTAACCACTGGATACTGCCGTGAAGGAGCTAGCCCCTGCTTACCGAGAGACTGGTCATCCTGTGTTGCTGTCCATCCAATGTCTCCTTGTTCTCTGAGACCTGAAGAACCTTGCCCTGCAGGGAGTCTCCAGGCTGGCCTCTCTGTGTACCCCCCTCCCAGCCTACGTTCCCCACCCCCAAGTTTACCACACTCAGACTTTACTGTCCCTTTGCTCCCTTCTGACTGTGGTTCATGCTATCCTCTGATGAACGATCCGGTTCCAGGGCTGTCTGGAGTCATCAATGTTCAGCAAACAGTGGCCGAGGAAGCCCGGACAGTGGACACGCTGTCACTCTCTGTTTTGTGGTTTGGGTTCTCCCCTCCCGGTGGCTGTGGGAGGAGAGAGCTGGAGGGACAACGCTGTCTCTAAAGCTCTCTGGAAGGCAATGAGCCTCAGCAGGCAAACACATGGCTGAGAGTGTCTCAGTACAGGCCTGACTCATCCCACTAGGATGGAGAGATGCTGCCCTATCTATGTCTTCCTATGGCAGTTGAGGACAGCAGACAGAGCTGGCTTGGTGGAGCATGCCTGCCAGAAGCAATGGGCCAGGCAGGCTCCTCCCCACCCGTGCAGAGGGAGCAGGTGGCCTGGGCTGCAGGGAGGGGGTAGGGAGACCCCCAGAGGGAGGGGCCTAGGAGAGGAAATTGAAAAAGCAAAGTGTGTGTGTGGGGGGAGCTTGGAGTGTGTGGCTGGCCAAGCGGTTGTTTAATGAGGAAATGTGCCGGGAGCACTAACGCGCTGTGTTCATTCATGGTAAACTGCCTCTGGGATGGGGAGGATGCGGTGGAGGAGGCAGGGATGGGAGCCAACTTGGGGAGCTGCCTGGCTGCTGGGGCAGGGCCTCCCATGATGGGCTGGTGGGGGAGTCTTTGTCCTGGGCCTGAGCTGCCCTCCTTCTTTCCCTCTCTTCAAAGGAGAGGCCAGGCCTTGCCAGGCGTTGATAACTTGGCTTAGGGCCTGCTTGGAACTTAGGGCCGGGTTAGCCTGGAAGCTTCTAGTGAAGAGACTAGCTCTCAAGAGCCATATACAAAGTTGTTCTTGCACCCCCTCCTACCTACTGAGGACCCCAGGGCGTGTCGCCCAGTTAATCAACACTCTCCCCTTCCCCACATGGGTCCTGGTTTCCAGGAGCTCCTGGGATGGTGGAATCGGGCAAGGGAACCATCACTGGAACAGAAGGTCAGAGGCTCCTTCAGCAGTTTGAGTGCTGCCTGTGATGGGCCTACTAAGTGCCAGATGCTGGGGCAGGTGCCAGAGGAGGAAGAGAGGAAGCCAGGGGGTAGCACTTTGCTCCTGGGGTGTCAGGGAAGGAACACAAGTGGGAACGATTCAGGCTCTTGTGTTGGAGGCTGGGGATCAGCTGGTTTTCAGGGAAGAAAGGACCATGGGTGGCCCTCTGTCCTCAGGCCTGGATGGTAGAAGTTTTTGATATCACACCACATAAGGACCCCCTGAGAAAGTTCCCTCCCCGAAATTACTGAACTCGTGGTCAGGAGCCCATAGCTGGGATGGAGACCATGTACTGTGATCAGAAGCATGATCCAGAGCCTGAAAAATCAGCCATTCAAGTGTGTCATTCTGGCCACAGTGCCCTATGCACTATGATAGAGGAGATACTGAAAATTTTTATTCAGATTGGAAAAAAAATAACCCAAGGTTCCAGGCAGGTCACACGTCTCTAATCTTGCGGGGACTTGGGTATCTTACCCTGTGATGGGGACAAACTGCTGCCATGCTGGTTTTAGTCTCTGATCTCAGGACCTGTCCCTTTCTGCTTTTCCCCCAAGGGGGTGGGGGTGGGAGGTGAGAGGTGGGGGTGGGAGGTGACCCTGTAGCAGCTCCACTAGGGGAGCATTTGAGTCCTGAGCGCTCCTGTGCCCAGTTGTGCTATCCTCACATGGGATGGGGCCCTGACTCCCGGGGCGGGGCGCAGCCCGCTAGGAGTTTCCAGAGCTTGTGTGCAGGTTCCGACAGAGGAGCGCTGGACAGAACCATTCACTATTGGGAAAAGTCATCCTCTTTGATGGAGGCAAAGTTTTGAAAGGGACACACATGAGCCGTGCAGGAGAACGGGAACACCCACATTGCCAATCAGATCACCCAATCAACCCTGATGATCAATGGGTGACAGATGTCGCAGCCAGATCTCCCTCGCGACTGGAGCTCAGCTCTTTAGAGCCCCCAGCAAGCCACAGCTGTCCTTAGTTTGGGGGAGGGGCTTTGCTTTTTCTAGGGTTAGAGGGAGTTCTGTCCCTTACTGGATTTCCTATTCACATCCACACCCCCAACTGTGTCAGAATAAGAAAAAACCCTTGCCCACGGACTGTGAAGCTCAGGGTCCTATACAGGTGGTGGATGACTGGGTGGCGTTTTTCTCCTCAACAGGCTGTGTGCTCTCTCTGCTCAGACTGTGGCCTTTTGATGATAGGAGCAAATATTCCTTTGCATCTGTTTCCACCTGTCAGATGTGGAGAAGGATGTTTGATGGATCTCCAAGACTCCCTGACAGGCCTGCTCCCCCATTGGTACACCAGTAAAGAGGCTTGGGTAGAACTCCCCGCCACCCCCACACAAAGCCCAGCCAGGACTCTTGTTACTCCAGCTGGCTGGTTTGCTTCTGTTCTCCAGAGAAAAAGAGCACTGCCATTTGGGGAGAGCTGGCGTTGAGGGAGGAAGACTAACCTGGCTTGGGGCTTTTGTGTTCTCTCAAGGTTCTGTCCTCAAGGTCCAAGGCTGAACAACTTGGAGAGGCAACCTGGGACCAAAAGCTCACAAACAATTGACAAAGAAAGTTATTGGGGTCTAGTGACCTCTTTAGCCACAGGGAAGGTTTGTGGTCCCAGGGAAGGTGTGGCGGTGTGTATGTGTGTGTGGGGGGGAAATAATCTCTTTGATCCTCTGGGCCAGCAGCTGCGGGTGCTAAAGTGACTGGTCTGAATGTTCATATCCTTGCACACAGAAACACACACAGAGAAACACACACACACACACACACACACAGAAAGAGAGGAGAGAGAGAGAGCATCTACAGATCTACAGAGCAGGTCCAGCCTGCAACCCCCCTTCCCCCAAGCCCCTGGCGCCTGGGAGGTTGCACCTTTGAAACTGTATGCCAGCGGCTGGGCCTCTGCTGCAGCAGAGGAGGCAGAGGAGTGGTGGGGAGGAAGCGGGCGGTGGTCCGTGCTGCTGGGGGGAGGGCGGGAAGGGGTCTGGCTCTGGATGTGTGCTTTTCGATTGATGGATGACTGCCGGGTGTGAGTGAGCGAGCGAGCGAACGAGCGTGCGGGTGTGTGTGTGTGTGTGTGCGCGCGCGCGGGCGCGGGCGGGCGCGCGCGGCCTGCCCATTTTCCTCCTCGCAGCAGTCAGTTGGGAGCTGGAGTGAGGGAGAGGGAGACGCTGGCAGCGAGCTCCGGGAGAGGAGTCGTGCGTCCTCCGCTTAAGGCGCCTTTTCTGGATCCGAGCACTGACCGGGTCTCTGGGAGCATCTAGGTGCCACCCGTACCGCTAGGGCGCATCGCACGATCCCTCCCGGTTCTTCGGTGGCTCGGCGGGGATAGCACCTGGGGACGGCCCCAGACGGGAATGGTCAGCGGCTGCAGCCGTCTGGCACGCGAGCGGGATACTGTGAGGGCACCATGGCGCTGACGCCCCAGCGCGGGTCCTCTTCGGGGTTGAGCAGACCGGAGCTGTGGTTGCTGCTGTGGGCAGTCGCGTGGCGCCTGGGGGCCAAGGCGTGCCCCGCCCTCTGCACCTGCACCGGCACCACCGTGGACTGCCATGGCACGGGGTTACAGGCCATACCCAAGAACATCCCACGGAACACCGAGCGCTTGTGAGTACGGCTCCACCCGTCCACTGGGACTCCTCCCCGCCCCAGGTTGCTCTTCCACCCTGACGCATCCGAGGGCCGGGGTTGAGGTGGGGGCGCAAGACTGTTGGGCTCCGTTGCCAGTAGAGGAGTCAGTGCCTTGGTAAGGTCTTTCGGGAGCCAGTAGCCAAGAGCGCTGCTGTCTCCAGCTGCCTGATTCAAAGGGCCCTGGACGTGTTGCCAGCCCATCTTCACACCTGCCCGTTGCGCTCTGCACGGTGGCAGTCCCTTTCCACAGCACAGCATTCTATTCTGCCAGGATACCTGCGAATCGGTGCCAGAGAGTCTTCCTGGCACTCAGGAGAAAACCTTCCCACACACGCCTAGCACAGTGTCTCCCTTTGGACATTTGGGGCTTGACTGGGTTCTGAGCGAGCAGGTGGGTTTGGGCTCCGAGGGCTGGCTGCTTGGTGCCACGGAGCAGAAGTTTCTGGGCTCTTATTCTACCCATTGTTTGTCCTCAAAGCCTTGCTAATTCTTCCCTTAAAGGTGTCAACAACCTACCCTCCCTCCTTCGGTCCCCATTCCCAGCCGGCAGACAGACAATGGAACCCGAGGGCCTTGGGTTTGGGGTTTGGGGCATGTGACATTCAGAACCCTGTAAGGGTTAGATGTGTCCTGGACTAGGAGCCCAGGAATGATAGTAGAGGCGAGAGGGGAGACACTTGGGCTCGAGGTTGAAGATATTGACGGTGACAAGTCACAAAAGCCACCATTTCTCTTCCCTTGTTCTCTTCTACTTCTGGATTCTTGAGGGAACTCCACCCTTTCTAGACCTGCTGAGCACGGTAGAGCCTGTGTTCACAGACCTGTGTGATATGTTTTCTTTTCCTGCAGAATACGGTCTGTGTGAAGTCCCAGCATCTAAAGACACCACAGTAGTGTGAGGACACGGGTCTGTGGGTCTTGCCAGTGGATTTCTAGTCATTTACAGGGCTTTTGTACAGCTCTCAGAGGTGACCACACTGGGAGATTTTCATTGCTACTTTGGAAAAGGCTGCTGCTGGTTTCTTTGAAGAGGGTTTCCCCTTTTCTTCCCAAACTTCTGGGTGACTGCAGTGAGCTTCAGAAATGGTATACATATTTTGCTAACTTTTGAGCATATTTTCATGAGTTCCAGCTGGTCAGAGGCACACCCTGGAGAGAACTGTTTGATACATCAAACTCTGAAGTACCAAGGCCAGCAATTAGTGAGAACGCTTGCCCCAGACTCTCTTTGGCTGGGTTTGAGACATTCCTGTGACAGTTTTAGAGACTTTGCAATCTGCATGCAATCTAGTTGGGAATTGGTATGTGTGTGTGTGTGTAGAAATTGGGGGTGGCACCATACTGAGTTTCCTCGAGGCAGCCTCATGGACTTGGAGAGGAGCTAATGACCAAAAAGTCTGGAGGATCGCTGAGGTCATCAGTCACCTGATTGGACTGTTCTTTCTGGACACAATTGCTGTCCCCTGCTTTACATAGTGGTGTGTTTCTCCTGCAGCTGCTATCCTGGTAGCAGCCCGCACATAAAACACATGAGCCCCTCTCCTTTGCTTTGAAGCTGACTCTTCGGCATTCTTGTTTCCTGCTACCTTGAATGTTTAGGATAGGGTCTGTTTGACTTTCACGAATCCTTTAGCCTTTCTTTAGGGGAGTTTTTTTTAGGGGAGTTTTTTTTTGTTTTTTTTTTTTTTGACAGGGTTTCTCTGTGTAGCCTTGGCTGTCCTAGAACTTGTTCTATAGACCAGGCTGGCCTTGAACTCAAAGAGATCCACCTGCCTCTGCCTCCCGAGTGCTGGGATTAAAGGGGTGCGCCACCACTGCCCGGCTCTTTAGTCTTTTATAATCAGTGAGATGAAGTGAATCTTGGGATAGAGCAGGGTTGGAGACAGCCCTGGTTTGAAACAGTAGTGTGAAGTATTGGCTGTGAGACTTTGGACAAATTACCAGACCCCTCTGAACCTTAGTTGTTTTCTATCCGGATAAAGGGTTTGGGTTAAAATGGGTTTCTGCCTCTTGGGAGGATGGAAGGCACTGTTTGGAAGAAGCTAGAGTTCTGATACTTGCTAAGTAAAAGACTGTCGGTAGCACAGGAAGAGACGGCTCATGCTCATCAAAACAGTGCCTACCCTGGGTGCAGAGATCCCAACAGAGAGTGAATCTGTCTCCGCCTTCAAAGGGCAGATGGTGTGAAGGACTGGACAGGGGATCATTAGCTAGAAGATGGAAGGAGAGGCCAGGCTAGCCCTGTGAGAACACTGGGTCAAGAAGCCCTTTTTGGGGAGTGAAGGGCCTTCTTAGAAGATTGGGGAGTATTGTTAGGGTTAGTGGGTTTTGTCAGCGGAACGCAGGCAGCACAGGTTGGAGTGGCTGCCTGAGCACAAAGCCTGCAGCCAGGAGTGGCTGGCCTGGCAGCGAGCAGTTCAGATTTTCTCTGAGGCTGAATCACAGTGTCCAGAGGAGGCAGAGGTTGTAAAGAAAGATTAGGAAGGGCCGGGAGAGCCTTTCCTCCAGCCTCACACTGTCTTGGGGATGTCTGGGTCTGAGCCCAGAGTGAGCATCTTAGGGGAGCTGGACATGTGTGCTGAGCAGGCACTAGCCAGCAGCTCCCCAGGCTGGGAAATTTCTGAAAGGCTGTGTGTTTGTCTGTAGTCCGCTGCACATCCTCGGCTGTAGCCCAGGTGCTCCAGCAACTTTATGACCATATATTCTATTACTCTGGGTTCAGACCTGTTCTCCCAAGTGGGAAAAAAGTGCCCTGGTTTTCTGTGGAGACTTCTGGGGAGAGCTTGTGGAAGGCCCAGTGCTGTTGAGGAAACTGGTCCAGTCACAGAGGCTGAAGGCTGGATGGATGGGAAGGAATGCTAAATAATTCACTGTAACAGAACAATTACAGCGAGGAGTAAAGGATTGGAGACCCTGCTGCCAAGACGCTGCAAGAGTCTCGTCTTTGCAGGACCCAGGCTAAGAGGGACTCAGCCACGCTGGCCAAATGTTAACTTTCCCGCTTCCTTCCACTCAAGGCTCTTGACTTTCAGGGGGATTTCTTTATTTTTTTTTCTAGTGGTTTGCACTAGAGTACCCAGGAGTATGACAAGCAGGTTTAGCTTGTATGGACACTGCTCTGCCTCACTGCCGTGGCCCCTGTAGTTTGGGCTTGCCACTGAGTCTCCTGTGGGAGCAGAGAGGGAAAGATGTCTGCTGAACATTCATGCAGTCATCCAAGGATGGACGCAGGGCCCCTGGAAGGCCAGGATACTGATTGCCAACCCCCCTCACACCTCCTCCTCCGGTCTACCATATTTGTCACTTGTCAGGCTGTGAGCCTTGCTCTCTTGCTGTGGTCTGTGTCCCGTGTCCTTTCTCTGGTTGGTCTATCTGGCTGTAGCTGCATACATGCTGCCAAAGTCTGTGACTAGCCTGGGCTCCTCTCCTTAAGCTGCTGGATAGTCAATGGACACATTCATGGTTTGGGGAGCCTATGTAGAATCTATATAATGCCGGGCAGTGGTGGCACACATCTTTAATTCCAGCACTTGGGAGGCAGAGGAAGGCAGATCTCAGTGAGTTCAAGGCCAGTCTGGTCTACAGAGTTGAGTTCCAGGACAGCCAGGACTGTTACACAGAGAAAACCTGTCTTGAAAAACAAAACAAAACAAAAAACAATCAAACAAACAAAAGAATCCATAAAATGTTGGAATTGAGGCCAGGGACTGAAACCACGTTTGCCATCAAGGCCTGATTGGGTGAGCCACTCTGGGGTCCTACAGTAGAGACTGCTCTAAGGAGGGAGGTGACCCTGGTGGGGGTGAGTCTTCTGCTCTCACAGGTACTGGTATGGTAGCCAGGGTGCTAAATTTAGTGCTAGACTCCGAGCAGCTGGCACAGAGACCCAGCGGTGGTCCTTAACCTGCATGCACCCCTTCTGCCCACATATGAAGGGGATAACGACACCTTTGCAGGAAACATGCTGCAGTCCGGTGGCCTGTGGGAATAATACTTCCTATCCCATAAGACCTTCCCAAGGATTTTCTCATAATGAGTTTATGAAACGCTTCATAATTCAAACGTTGGGTGCTAATACAGCGAGAAGCCAGTGCTGAAGGCTAGAAGGTTCGGGTGTGCTCGGGAGGTATTTGCTGAGGCTCCGCCATGCTTTTGGCTTCTCTCCTGGGCTCCCGCTTCTAAGAGCATGTGGTCGTCTTACTTGAGCAAATTTTCTTCTGCCCCTTGCAATTCGGATACAGGGAGAAGGGACTCTGCAGGGTGGAGGGTTGTGATGTAGCCCGCCTGGTATTTTGTTAGTCTTGCTCAGCCTCTTGGCAGCTGGGGCGTCCTGTGGGGTTGCATTCCCTCATTCAACAGATCGCTGCTGTCTACTGAGCCCCCTGCATTTTGCTGAGTGGAAGAAGAAACAGCCTCTCCCCAAGCTCCTGTCCAGCAGGGGACCGGGAAGAATAGTTGATAGGAGAATAAAGACATAACTGCAAATTGAGATAAGTGCTTAGGAGAGGCGCACCGCTCCGAGTCTCCGGTTTCTTGCCTATAAAGTGGAGGTAATGACAGGACCTGCTTCAAAGGCTGGGCCAGAGGACTGAACTCAATAATAGGCAGAGAGGTGCTGCGTGCCTCACAGAGCCTGGCAGAAAGCAAGTGCCCAATAAAAGGCATGATTATCATTGTTATTAATGTGACAGAGAGCTTCAGGGACATAAAAGGATTCTGAGACCACTCAGGGCAGGATCCCTGCAACAACTACCCTCTTCTCTCACCAGGCAGTGGCTGAGAGCCCTGGACCACACCAGAATGAGGATGCTGTCCTTCCTCAGTACCACTTCTCAGTGTGCGAGGAGCTGGCCCGTGCTGCTGGAGGCCGCGAGGCAGAGGCGTCCATGCTCTCTCGGGGCCTGTATGGGGCGGTGGGGACAGGCGGCCCCCGCGTTATCGGGAGCAGACGGCCAGGCGTTTGGCGGAGTTGCCGCCTCCAGTTCTGTGCCGGCATTAGCAGCTCGGCGGGGCTCTCGCTTAATGGGATTTTCTTCCCAAATGCTGTAATTATCGCCGTACAAATACTTATTACCCGGAGCAGATGACGGCCGGGCCTTGGGCAGTAGCCAGGGAGCTGGGCTGCGCTGGGGGTGGAGAATTGGCTCCTGTTTTTGATGGGGCTTGCCGCCCCCTCCTCTCCTTTCTGGAACCCAGCCCGTGGCCAACAAACAGCTGTTGGGCACCTGCCGTGTGTGCATCACATCAAGAGAGGTCTGGGTATGGGCTGGTTCCTCTGGGAGCTTGCAGGGGGTGGGAGAGAAAGAATAAGCATGCAGGGACATCTGTAGGGACCGGGAGCACAGCGGCTTCCAACACAGGCAGGCATCGCTGTGACAATGGCCTACTTTGCATCCTGGCTCCATCAGCTGCCACCTGGGAGACTTTGGGCAGCTCAGCGGTGCCGGTGCCTCGATTTCCTGGGACCAGTGGTGACATTTTGCTGGTAGGGCTGTAAAGTTGACGTGAAATATCTAGCTATGGGCTTAGACTACTGCGCAGCCTGTAGCCACGGTTCTGTCAGTGCAGAGATGAGGGAGATGGATGGGAGGCACTTGGCCATGACAGGGAGAGAGAGGTTGGGGCAGGGCTGGAGCCAACTGAGGGTTTGACTCTGGAAGGCAGGTGGAGTGGGGGAAGGGCGAGCACATTTGGGGAAACAGAGGTGAGTGACATAGATTTGGGGTCGGGGTGGGGGGGGAGGAGGAGGAGATCCACCCGAGGAGTGAAGAAGTTTGTGGGTGAATTCTAGGAAAGCATCGGGTCAGGGGGCTGAGAAAAAGGAGAAGCTGCCATGGTGTGTGCGTGTGTGCGCATGAGTGCGTGTACTTGTGTATAAAAGCATGTATTAAGTTTTTGAAAAGTCAGTGGTTTTAAAACAAATCAGCAGAGCTGAGCAAACACCTCCCGAGTCCAACTGTAGATGATTTTCTTCACTCACAAAGAGCCCTTGTGCTCGCTACAATTTTTTTGTTTTGTTAGAAAAGTTCCAACAGAAGGGTTAGGAACTCCTGCGTCTCTTTTAACCAGACTCGGTTGTTCATTTCGTTCTATGTCCTTTCTTAGATAACTCACCCTCACATTTAAGACACACAAGTTCAGATACAGTCTTTGAGGGAGGCTCTCACTTTGCAGCCCAGCCTGGCTTTGAACTTAGGATCCCAAGGACCGGACGGCAGGCATGTACCACCACATCTGGCCGCAAGATTTTTTCCCCATTTAAGAATAGGCTGAAGCCCAGCACTTGGGAGGCAGAGGCAGGCGGATCTCTGTGAGTTCGAGACCAGCCTGGTCTACAAGAGCTAGTTCCAGGACAGGCTCCAAAACCACAGAGAAACCCTGTCTCGAAAAACCAAAAAAAAAAAAAAGAATAGGCTGAAGGCCTGTAAAATTTTAAGTATTTGTATATTTTCTAAGAACAACAAATCTACCAAACTGAGAACATCAGACAACGCAATCCGGTAACTCACAGTCGGTTTTCACCAGCTGTTTGACCAACCCTTTTCCAAGGTTCAGACTCTGACCAGATAGCATTAGAAGTCATGGCTCTTCATCTTTAGTTGGGGTGTCTTCTCTGCCTTTGTTCTTTTTGACTTTGACATACTGAGGCCTATAGTCCAGCTATCAGGCAGTTTACCCTTCAGTTTGGCTTTATCCAACCGTTCCTTAGGGTTACATCCCATTTTAACTAAGAATTCTAAGTAAATCACCTTGTTCCCTTCTTTGCATCCTGTGAAGAGACACACAGTGTTAGTCTGTCCTGGCATTGTTGACTTTCGCTCTGATCCGTAGGCACATAGATGTCAACGTTGATCTGTTTTCTTCTGTGTTAAGTAGTCTCTGGGAGACATTTTGAGTGTGTATAACCTGCTCTTCAGAACTTTGTCTGGGGCTTCAGACCCAATGACTGACTCCTGGCTGCATCTTTTCCTCACTATTAGCTGGTAAGAAAGGATCTCCCCTTCTCCTCCATCTGTTTGTCTAGTTATAACAGACCTGTGTTATTATTTTATTTGTTGGAATCTAGTTTGTTAACGTTTCTATTCGATGTTGAGAGTAGCTCAGATTTGGCTGGTGGGAGTGGGGGCAAGCCCATCTGCCATCCTGTTCACAGCCCCTTTGAGCATCTGCCCCAGGGGTTTTGAGCTGGGAGGGGCACGTACGAGTGGTGTTTTCAGGAATTCTACTGCTTCACTTTGGTGTGCAGAATAACTGGAATGGTGTTGGAGGGCAGCAGCCGACTGTGCGGAGAAAGTCGATTATGTAATTTCTGTCACTGGAATTTGTCATTATTGCTACAGTTTTATTCTTCTTCTTTTTTTTTTTTTTTAAAAAAAAAGTCTTTTCTTTTTCTAAAGTGGTTTTAGGTGACTTAATTCATGAAGTAGTTGAATGAATTAGAAATTCAGATAGTTCCCACATATGCTTCAGCCAGCTTCCCCAGTGCTAGCTTTATAACCACAGAGCAGTTAGCCAATTGAGAACTTAACATAGTTATAATATTATTAACCAAGTAATGGGCTTTTCTTCTTCTTTTCACCCACAAATGGCCCCCTGAATCCCAGGGGTCTGCACTGTCTTTACTCACATCTCTCCTCAATCTCCTTCAGTCTAGGGCAGGCCTTTGTCCCTTCTGGCTCTTTATAACATTGACTCTTTGGAAAGATCATTAGCTAGTTATGTTGTGCAAAGTTCATTGGTTTGATTGTCTAGTTATCTGTCTGTCTGTCTGTCTAGTTTTTAAGACAGAGTTTTACCATGTTTTCCTGGCTGGCCTGGAACTCACTGTGTAGACCAGGCTGGCCTCAAACCCACAAAGATCACTTCCCTCTGTCTCCTGAGTGCTGGGATTAAATGTGTGCATCACCACGCCTGGCTTGTTCAGTATTTTTCGTAACTTGGTTGAGCCTGCACATTTTTAGCGAGAATGTCACAGGGGTGATGCATCCACGAGACTTGCTGGCTGACCTGCATCTTCTGGTAAAGATGATGTCTTGCTAGAGTCCTCGGCCGTAAAGTGACTTTCCATATTCAGGTGCAAAGTAGCTAGGGGACTATGCAGAGTCGTGTGCTTCTTCAAAATGTCAGCTATTAATTCAACACTGATTAATGAATCCTATCTTCAACAATTGGTGCCTAATTGTTATTTTCTTTTTCCCCAGTCCTTTATATATTTATTTTTAATTAACTTATTTTGAAAGACAGAGAAGTATAATAGGCTCCCCTATTTGGAGACAGGATCTCACCATGTAGTTTGTATCCTGAAACTTGCTATGTGGTCTAGGTTGCCTTCAGATTCGTCATGTTCCTACCTCAGGCTCCTGACGCTGGGATTACAGGCAAGCAGTGCCGTGACTGGCCACATCTCCTTAACAGGGTAACTTGCCTGGGGGTGAATTAGATTTGTACTTTCCTGAGGGCACAAGCTGTGTGCCATGTATCATTCTACCATTGTATCTGGAACATAGCACTCAAGAAACATGTGTTTAATGAGTTCTTTTTCTTTTGAAAATTCCACTCCTGATGGGACATTTCATGCATTCTGCTCTTTGCCTTAGACATAGTGGTCACAGTGGTCAACCGAGTAACAGCCCACAGAGACGCCCATATCCATTCCCCGGGGACTTGCAACCCCACTACCTTACAACTAAACTTTGTAGATGGGGTCAAACCAAAGATCATGAGGCAATGGGGGTGATCCTGGATCACCTGAGTGGGTTCAGCGTTATCCAAGGGGCCCTTTAAAGAGGAACGAAGGCCGGGACGAGACAGAAAATGTGGTGATGGAAGTAAGAAATTGGAGGTTGTTGAGGAGGAGTCCCCAAGCCAAGGTCCACAGCCAGTGAAATGTAAGGAAAGGGATAATGGCCTGGGGTGGCCAGAGGAAGCAGCTGAGTGCTTCCGCTTTCACCCAGTGAGACACACTGGACCCCAGAACTGTGAGGTGGTGGATTTGGGGTGGTTTGGGCTGCTAGGAATGTGGTCATTTTTACAGCCGTGACAGAGATCCTCAATCATCATAGAATTTCCACAGGGCTGAGGCCGCACACAGAGAAGCCCACAGGTCCAGCCTGGGATAGACCCGTGACTAAATACAGTCTAGCACAAATTGTACACTCCCAGGCTCATCCCAGACATATTGATTCTTCAGCAGAGGTGATTTCAGGAGATTCAGATTTGGGGTGCACAGAATAAGATCTGGAAGCGCTGCTTGCTTTTGGGGTCTCCTAAAGAAGAAAGTGTACCCTTCGAGGCCACAGAACTTCCTCTAATTCTAACCCACACAGAGAGGATTCAGAGGAAGAGCTGGCAGCGAGGAAAGGAAGGCTCGTGTGGGAGGAGCTATGCTCTCAGTGGGGAGCACTAGGTGGATCTGGAGAGGAAGATGAACAGGGTAGGACCAGCAACCCTCTGGGGATGAGGGCAAAGCCAGCTGCTGGCACATGAGGCCAGGATCACTGCAGCCTGGGACTAACAGCTTCCGGGAAGACAGGCAGGAGCAGATGGTGGGGGTGAGTGGGTGGGAAGTTTGGGGAGGAGAGGGCAGCACAGAGGAAACTCGGCCAAGCAGTCCCAGAGAGTTGCCTGCTTATGTTATAGCAATGGTGGGAGGTGGGCCCTTGAGGGATGGGGCGGGGGAGGGCAAGCAATAGGTCAGAGAAGGGTGGGTACAGAGATGTATCTTGATGGTGCTTGTGGTCACCCTTTACACCCCTCAGGGCAGACTCGGCAAAAATGCTTTCCAGTTTAATCTAGGCTCTCCTCTTACTCAGCAGTCCTGGGAGAAGATGCTACTCTAACCAGCTTCTCAGAGAGGTGGAACCATCTGCAGCGGGGACAGGACAGCTGGCTGCGCAGTGGTGGGCCGAGACTCCCTGAGTCAGGCTGTGAGATGTGTTTGTGGGTAGCTTTTAAATCTGACCGGAGCCTGCTGTTCTTCAGATGTTAATAAGGCCTGGCTCTCTTCACTCACTCAGCGGTACAAAGCACCTGTCAGTGCTCAGCACTGGGGCCTTGAGGCCACCTGGTTCCCCTGCTCCACCATTGATTCCTGCCTGTGCACATTTAGGGGAGACTCAAGTCTCTAAGCTGGCACAGGGAGGGGGCATCCCATCCAGAGGTGGAGGATGGAGAGAAGATGCTGGGGTGCAGAGAAGTAGGTTGCAGGTGGAGATCAGCCTCAGGGAGTCAGTGGCCGCTGGTGGGGGGAACTGGAAGGCCTGGCGGCTATTTGGGAGGGTCCTTGCTGCAGTGTGTGTGTGTGTGTTGTGTGTGTGTGTATGTACGTGTTGTGTGTGTGTATGTGTGTAAGGGGGGCAGCTCCCAGCTCAGAGGAGGGGATTGCCAAGCGTAAGGTACTGTCTCAGTAAAGAACCAGTTGAAGTGTGACTCTCAGGACAGAAAAGTATCCATGGGATTAGATTTGCATTGGAGCCAATTCCTTCACTCCTAATGGGATTGCTACCATTAAAAAAAAATTCCCAGACAGAAACTAACACCTGTTGGTGAGGACATCAAAGGAAGCAGCTGCTCTGCAAAACAGAATAGCAATGTCTCAAAAAATTAAAAATAGAATTATTGGCCGGGTGGTGGTGGCACATGCTTTTAATCCCAGCATTCAGGAGGCAGAGGCCAGCGGATCTCTGTGAGTTCAAGGCCAGCTTGGTCTATAGAACAAGTTCTAGGATAGCCAGAGCTACATAGTGAGACCCTGTCTTAGGGGAAAAAAAAGAACTATTGTATGCTGTGGTTTGAGTGAGGATGTTTCCTATGCAGCTCACATACCTCGACACTTGGTCCCCAACTGGTGGCACTGATTGAGGGAGAATCTTAAGAGGTGAAGCCATCTGGGAGGAATTATGTCCCTGGAGGTAGCCTTGGCGAGCTCAAAATCTCTTTCTGTGCACCTAGTTCCTGCTGCTATGCCCGTTGCTCATATGATGGAACTGTAAGACACGTAAGCCCTTCTATAAGTGGCCTTGATCACAGTGTTTCATCATTTCACAGAAAGCAAGCTAATGTACCGCGTGACCCAGCAGGATTGAGAGCAGAGCCTTGAAGAGAGCTACTTTGTACCCTTGCATCCATGTTCATAGCAGCACTATTCCCGACTGCCAAAGGCCAATGGGTGCGCGAGTGATGAATACGCCCAACAGACTGCCATCCAGCCTCCGACGGGATGCTCTTGGAGGACCTCTGTGCCTGGCTGCTTTCACCAGCAGTGTTCCCTGGTTCACCCTGGGCTCATCTGGGAGAAGGCCCTGGGAGAGAATAGGTTGCTGTCAAGACGCACACTCTGTACGTGAAATGCTCAGGATATGTCCATCTGAGAAACGCATATATCAAGTGGGGTGCGGGCAGGTTGGGGGGTTGGGGTGGGGAGGGAAACAGAGAACCTACTGAAGCCAGCACTGCCAGTACCAAGTCAAGGTCCACTACGCGCTTCCAGAAAGCCTATAGAAACAGGTGTCACGTGCCATGCTCGACCCTGGAAGAGGAGAGGAAAACAAACAAAAAAATTATCACCCCTTTGATCCCAGCACCCAGGAGACAGAGGCAGGTGCATCTCCGTGAGTTCAAGGCCAGCCTGGTCTAGTTACAGGATGGGCTCCAAAGCCTCAGAGAAACCCTGTCTCGGAATAAAAAATATTATCATACGAATAAAACAAACGTGTAGTCTTGTGTGGGGGCTGTGACATCAGTTCAGGACTCCTTCAAATTCCTGTAAAGCCACCCCTGATTTGAACTGTGGCGTAGGGGGTGACTCTGTGGCTCTGGGAGGGGAAGGTTTGCCACCGGGAAGGGAAGGACGAAACGAGGTAGGCCAAGGGGAGGGCAGGACTACCCCGGCCAAGGGGAGGGCAGGTTTAAAGACTTTGCTCAGGGGCTGGGAGGGGGTATTGTTCATCATTCTCATTTTACAGACAGGGAAACTGAGGCACAGAGGATTTGAGCTCCAGGCCCAAGACCACACAGCTAGTGTGGTGGTAGAACAGGGACTGTTCCCTGGCCCGAGTTTTTTCCTACTAAGACCATGTTTAGCTGGGTGGGCTGGGAGCCTGCGGATGCTGCTGATTGGGCTGCTGCTTGGGCAAAGCTCTGGGTCTTACTACAGGACCCTAGAGCTCTCAAGGGACCTTAGCTCTGTCTAAAGTCTTACTGTGCCTGAGGGCACAGGGTGATGAGGCAGGAGGAAGCCAAAAATGTCAGGCTTCGTGGTGTAGGGGAAGAAATCTGGCCCGGTTCCCTCATTTCCTCATCACCTATGGGCTGTGAACCACTGGGCAAGTGGCTTCTCTATTTTGTGCCCATTCTGCTCTGCTGCTGTGAACACCAGCAGGTTGGGAAGAGTGGACCTGCTGTGAGTGCGATGGGACCAAGTGCTGGCAGCAGGTACAGAATACGAACCTCACAGGACCCGGTAAGGAGCAGTGGCAGCTGTGGGCCTCAGCGGCAAAGCCTTGGGGAGCCCAGGTCAGCCTATATCTGGAACCCCTCCGAGCCCTGAGGCTGAAAACTGCCCTTGTGGGCACACTACCTGCTGCTCTGACTGCAGTGGTCACGGAGGGGTCCCAGCAGCATGTCTTCTGGGAGAGAGTTTCCATGGCAACACGCTGGGACTACCTGTTGGAGGACAGAGGCCCGGATGCTGTATTCTAGCAAGAGGCCATGGTTGCAGGGACGACCTTGGGAAGGTCACGTCTCTGCTAAGGCCTATACGATGTTTCTAGGTTGCAGCTGCCCTCAGACATGGGAAAGAAAGGGCTTCTCTATAGAGAGGGGGCACTTAGATCTGGTCAGTGAGAGTGAGGGTCCCTGGGGCAGACGGGCTGGGACAGTAGTCCGGGAAAGTACCATCAGGGAAAGAGGCTGTACTTGTGTTGTGTGAGCTGTAGTTCCAATCCTTGCCCCTCTGTCCCTTTCACATGGTGATGGAGTATTGGATAGGAAGTGAGGAGGAGGGGCTGGCTTGAGGTGTGTGTCCCAGTGTGCTCACTGGCTGGGTGAAAAGGGAGCCATGCATGAGTGTTGCCATGGAGACCCTCTCCCAGACATAGTCAGGAATTCCTGCCTGCCAGTCCACCTCCACACGACCTAGTGGGTATTCTGTGCTCTGGGCTTCCTGAGCTCCATGTTGGTCCTGTCTCAGGCAGACAAGTCCTAGCATTTGTCTTTTCTCGGTTTGGTCAGTGGCATGCTGGGAGTATGCGATAGCCAGCTGCCTTAAAAAACAAGGAACCCCAGTGTGAGCCCATTACCCATGGTGCAGCAGAAACCAGAGGCCTCGAACCCGACCAGTGACTCCAAACAGTGAAGTTACAAGCATAGATGTCTGGACTAAAGGGTAAACTGTGACTCCCTGTGCTGCCCTACAGCTTCACGACCAGATTCTTCTTCTTTCTTATTTTTTAATCTTTATTTTTGTTTTCTTTTTTCTTTCTTTCTTTTTTTTTTTTTTTTTAAATTTGGTTTTCTTTTGGGGAGGTTGCAAGGGCAGAGGGCAGATGCGAGGGGACAGGGAGACAAGTGGGATTGGGATGCGTGATGTGAAATCCACAAAGGATTGAAAAAAGTTTTAAAAAAATTGGTCTTAGCAAGTTTATCCGAAGCGCCTGTAAGGTTACCTCAGTTAGATAAGTGTTGTATCCAAAGAAAACAGACTCAAGAGAAAAATATTCTAGAATATCCGCGGAGATTATCCCTGTGATTATTCCCAGAGATACGTGGTTTTCATTTTTTTCTTTCTTTTCCAGAAACTTGAAAAAAATATTTACACATCACCAATTTTTAATTAAACATTTTTCCATTTAAAATTTTTATTTTATTATTTAAAAAATTTTAAATGAAATCAGTTGGATACTATGTTGGATTATGAAATCTAAAGTGCAGAAAAGCAAGCTGAAAAGATACTAAAGTCATCCTATTTCTAACCACTCAGCAGTTATAGCTATTACCGTGTGGCCCCAGGCTCAGTGCCCCTGTGCACAGATCTGTGTGTGTGTGAGTCTGCAGGGAGGACATATGTGGCTTTCATGGAACACAGGCTGCCTTGTGACCCGGCTAGGTTCCATGTGCCACTGTTCTAACGTTTTTGTTCCTATAATCCATCAAAGATGTACCTTTATTTTATTTTTTTAAGATTTATTATGTATACAACATTCCTTCCATGTATGCTTGCATGCCAAAATAGGCATCACAGATGGTTGTGAGCCACCATGTGGTTGCTGGAAATTGAACTCAGGACCTCTGGAAGAGCAGTCAGTGCTTTTAACCACTGAGCCATCTCTCCAGCCCAAAGACGTACCTTTATAATGAGAAAGACGAAACTACCAAAACGACCTGTGCTATGGCCCAGAGTTTCATCATGCTGGCTCCGAGGAAGGCTGCCATGCTGTCGTCAGTTAGCCGCCATCAGAGCCAGCTAGCAAGGGTTCCCGGAGACGGTTCCAGGGTTTGAAGAAAAGTTGTGTTGCAGAAGGCACAGATTGGTGGCCATTCCAGGAAAGAATGTTTAGATCAATAAGACAAAACCTTAGCATTGACGAGAACCCCTGTCACATGGAGACGATGCTTCTCACAACACTTAGAATGAGGAAGGGGCTTGGTCTGGGGCACATGTCGATGGTCTGGCAACTTGGAGCATCACCGAAGCCCCCTCTGATCCTACTATAAAAGGGACAGAAACAGAGAGTCCCAGGTACAGAGAATGGTGGGTCAAATGAATTACTGGCTTGTCACCTTTGATTGACAGCCGGGGCCCTAGGGTCAGAAGGTCATGGCTAAGGGTTCTGTCATCTCTCAGTTGTTGTCCTAGGGAGCACACCCAACACAGGGAACTGTCCTGCCCTCATCTTTCAGATGGTCATGATGGCAACTCAGGTGAGCACTGAAGTTCCTGGGACATTGTCTAGACCACATAGCTCTCAACACAATCCAGGACAAAGTGCCCTGGGCTTGGTTTGAGCTCACAGCCATACCTGGAACTTTTGGTCACTGTTTGGTTAAGTGAGAGTGATTTACAGGTGAACATGGAATGTGTGCGTGTGTGTGTGTGTGTGTGTGTGTGATGTGGGAGGTCCTTCTGTATATGTGTTGCTTTTATTGGTTAATGAATAAAGCGCTTTGGCCTATGGCAGGGCAGAATATAGCCAGGCTGGAAGAGATATATATAGAGAGAGTAGGTGGAGTCAAAGAGATGCCTAGTAGCTGCTGAAGGAATCAGATGCCAGAATTTTCCCCAGTAAGCTGCAGCCATGTGGCAATACACAGACTAATAGAAATGGGTTAATTTAAGACATAAGAGGTAGCAAGAAAGATGCCTAATTCGTTGGCCAAGCAGTGTTGTAGCTTATATAGTTTCTGTGTGGTTATTTGAGTCTGGGCGGCTGGGAAATGAATGGGCAGTCTCTATTTGCATGTGTGTGTGAGTGTGTGTGCGCGCGCGTATACATGTATGTATTGGTTGCGGCATTTAGGTTGATGAAAAGCATGCCGGTGATGATGGCAGTGGTGGGGAAGAAGAGTCGGTGTGGCTCCTGCCTCAGAGATGGATTAGATACTGGAGGGGACAGCTGGGGTCTGAGTGTGTGTTGTGGTGGCTCAGACAGTGCACGAACTTTCTGGTACTGAAGTTTTCAGAGAACTTTCCCATTGGCATGGCCTGGCTTCCTGAGGCTGAGCAGATGCTTTGGGAAGAGGAATTGCAGGATGGAATCTGAAAGAACACTAGGAGGCAGGGTGGAAAAGGGCCATACGGCATCTGACGTGGGGTCTGTGTCTAGCATGTCCATGAGGATGCAGGTCAGAATCTGTTCTCGTTTCTGTAGGAGGGCCAAGGACCTTCGAAGGGAGGACAAGGCAGACACCCAGGGTGATGGGCAAGGAGGAACCACAGCATCAGTAGGTCTGGCCTCTGGGATAGGATTTCAGGCTCCTTGGCCAGGTCCTACAGGTTCCTAACTGCCTCAGGAATGGCCTTATGGGCTCCTGTATAAACCCTTCATTTGCTCCTTGCTTTTTCTCTGCTTGCTTTCTCAGGCACTGTGTTTGCTTGGACCCACAGTCCCGAACTCTTTGTCTGTCTCCCACTCCCACTCAAACTCGGACTGACTGACTCAGTGGTTTTTCCTTGAGTTTACTCCACGCTTCCTCAGGCAGGCCTTTCTTGTCTTGTAGTACTCAGCTCAAGTCTCACTTCTTCAGTGTTCCTGAACTGCACGACCCTCCCGTGTTTCTCCTGCCAGCATAAGGCACTGCCACCCATGATGATACTGCAGTGTCCCCAAGGGCAGTCGTGGTCTTTACCTGTTTATGCTGCTGTGAACCCTATGAGGTTGTTACAATTGGTACCCTTCATTTTATGGGTGTGGAGTCTGAGGTTTGGTTAGGATGACCCAGAATGTCCCCCACACCCCACCAGATTCTCTCCTCTGGGACCTATCTCTCCATCTAGGTGAGTTCCCAGAGGTAGAGTCACGTTTGTGGGGTTTCTGCAACCCCCAGCCGTGTGCCATGTTCATGGTTCCTGCTGCAGGAATGTGAACTGCATAGAGGCTCAGGCCTGCTGGGCTTCTTGGCTTGGAGGGTGAGGGGGTGCTGAGGTAAACGGCTTGATCCGAGTCAGGTGGAGGGGAGTCTGAGCTGAGCCCTAGGGACCCAGACCACTCTGTTCACCCCTTCCTTTCCCCCTTTCTCTGCCAGGGAGCTCAATGGCAACAACATCACGCGGATCCATAAGAATGACTTCGCTGGGCTGAAGCAGCTTCGAGTGCTGTGAGTACGGGTTGCTGCCCCCCTCAGGGTCTGCCTCTCTCCTCACTCCCTGCCTTGGGTCTCTAGACAGAGTTCTGGAGGGGAGGTAGGGAGTCACAAGTTAGCCCAGGCCTTCTGTTGTGGAGTCAGGAGCCTCCTGAGTGGATGAGGGGGTGATGCTGAGCATCCTGACCCAGAGAGGCTACTGCCTTTCACATGGCTGAAAAGAATGGCGGAGGACTTGAATCTCTGGAACTGAAGGAAGAGCAGGCGGCATGGAAAATCCATAGGTCTCTGCTTAGCTCAGCTTGCTCTGGTGGAGCACCAATGGCTGGAACCTGAACTACAGACAGGCTTTGCTCAGGCTCTGGATGCTGAGGTGCTGGGACATCATGTGGTCTGGCTCCCTGAGCACACGGAGAGGACTCACTAATCCTTGGGTATCAGGGCTCACCCCGATTACCACATCACTTTCTCACTGTCCCTAAGAGCCTTGCCTCCAAAACATCATACAAGGCTGTAGATTCAATGCATTAGATGGTGGGGTGGGAAATGCAGCATAGCCATCATCTCCAGTGATCTCAGAAGGACTCCTCGGTGAGGCCGCAGGCCCTGTCCAAGAGGGTGCTGAGGGGGACAGAAGACAGGCATGACTTCACTCAGTTGTCTGAGTGGAGACCCTGGAAGTGGCTAGTACTGCCCGGCTAAGCAGTGGCCCATCCGTAGTGCCTGCCAGGCAGGGCAGAGGTGAGAGGCTCGTTTTGGGTCTCCACCCCTCTGTGCTCTGCTGATATTGGGGAGCAGAGGCAGCCTTGGAACACAGGGATCCAACCTCACCCCCTCAGTTAGCTTTGGAGGCCCTGCCCTACCTGCTCACCATCACACAACTCCTTAGCTCCCACTCAGGATAGTACAAGGGTTCAGAACTGCACACTTCACAGTTCTGGGGTCCTTGGGGTGAGTGGGGGGACCTTGTGGATGATCCACCTTGAGGTTGGGGGCGATGAGGTTCCTGGAGTCTTTGCTGCTCCAGAACTGACCCACATCGACCAAAACTTTCTTCTTCCCATCCTGGGAAGTCCTTCTCTCTTCCCGGAACCCCTCCCATCGGCCTCCAGCAGAGAGAAAAGTATACATTCAAACCCTGCAGGAGCATGCAACCCATCTGCTTGGGAGAGGAGAGGGGAGAGAACACAGGAGTAAAAGTACTTCAGCATCTCCAAAATGATCACGCAGCATCCCATGTCTTGGTGAAAAATGCTGCCCACCAGTCAGATGCTCCGAATCAGAGCATGCTGGTGGGGAAAGTTGCAGAATCCCATGGAGCCAGGTGGTTGCTTGGCCTGGGCACCCGCTCCTTTCGTCAGCAGATGGGCCTAGGCGGACTATGGTGCAGACAGTGGGGGTGTTGTCTGGCAACTAGCATTTTTGCTTATGTGTGTGGGCTCTGCCCAGTTGGGATAGCTTTCCTCCGCCGTGCTGGCCATGTCTCTTGGGTGCATGCTGTGGGCCAGAGCACAGCATGTGCCCCTGAAGCCTAGCACCTTCGTCGAGCATAGCATGAGCATTGGCACTGTGCCGCTCTGCCAGCCAGAGTTTGCTG
This sequence comes from Chionomys nivalis, assembly GCF_950005125.1. Classification (NCBI taxonomy): domain Eukaryota; kingdom Metazoa; phylum Chordata; class Mammalia; order Rodentia; family Cricetidae; genus Chionomys; species Chionomys nivalis. The sequence goes on from NC_080093.1 coordinate 18,909,746, forward strand.
TGGGACCTGAGCCGGGGAATGTGTGAAGCTGTGACCACTTCAATTGGAACTAGGATCTACCTGGGGCCTGGGAAAGGCTCGCGTCCCACTTCTGAGCCCACATTGCTCTAGTGAAGCTTGTTGGGGTTCCTAGGAACCCTTGCTTAGCATCCTATAGCTCTTTTGTCTCTTTTTCTCCCAGGCAGCTGATGGAGAACCAGATTGGAGCTGTGGAGCGCGGAGCTTTTGATGACATGAAGGAATTGGAGCGACTGTGAGTATAGGATGCAGGCTGGGCAGTGTGCTGGGGTTGCCTGAGAGGGTGTCAGCAGGCCTGAAGTGGGGGGGGTGTGTCCCAGCCTCACCCTGTGTCAGCAGGCCTATAGCCTATAGTAAGGACTGAGGTGGGGGGTCCCAGCCTCACCCTGCCTGATAGTGCCTTGTGAGATACTAATAGACAAAAAATAGAAACCAGCCCCATTCCCATCCATGGTGTAGCCCTGCTGTTAATCTCAGAACATGTGATGGCAAAAATTCATCCAACTGGAGTTCCTTCCACCCATCTTTCCTGAGGGGTGGCTGCCGTTCATTGATTTTGGATTCATAAAGGAAGTCACTGGTGTGCTGAGCAGAACTACCAGGGAAGCCCCCTGTAACTGGAGGTTTCTCTTCCGCCCACCAGTTCCCAAATAACCACTCTGAGACTTAATATTAATTACAAACTGTTTGGCCTAGTAGCTCAGGCTTGTTATTAACTAGCTCTTACAACTGAAAATAACCCATTTTTATTATTCTTTATTTTACCACGAGGCTCATGGCTTGTTACCTCTCACATCTTGCTTCCCTGGCAGCTGCTGGCATCTTCCGGATTCCACCCCCTTTTCCCCTTTATCTTTGCTTGGATTTCCTGCCTGGCTCTATTCTTCTTGGCTATTGGCCAAATCAGCTTCTTTATTAACCAACGTTAATAAGACATATTTAGGGCATATACAGAAGGGCATCCCACATCAGTCCCTGAACCTGAGGCATGCTGTCTTAGCTACAGGGCCACAGCACAGCAAGAGGAAGTAGAGACATTCTCAGGGTTTCATGGCTTGCTTCTGAGTGGGGCTTTCAATTTTGAAACTGGGTCTTGGTGAATTTTCTTCATTTTACATTGGTGATAAAGAAAAAGAAAAGAACCTGGTGGGTGAAGATGGGGGCAGACACTCGCCCCTATATTGTGGTCAACCATTTGGTCCTGCAAAATGGTTTGGATGCAGATGCTGGGTGGGAGAGCCCCAAAGGTCATGTTCTTGGACCAGAAAGTTCATTTTATATTAGGGAACTGACCAGAAAACTGGCTAGAAATGCATAATTCTGGGTATTCTTTGCAAATTACCAAAAATTAAAAAGAACCATTTGGGTGGAGGTCGGATACATCAAGACTGAAACACCATCAACATCCCTGGGATGTGCTCAGAACGTGAATTAGTCAGAAAGGCAGAAACTGATGTTTGTATAACTAAAATCAGAGAGCGCATGAGTGTGAGAGAGACAGAGACAGAGAGTGTCAAGAGTGTCGTAGAGGAGGGAAACAGTTGAGACCATTAGCTCTTAATACTGCCAAGAGAGGAGGCAATGGAATACTTCTCTTTTGTTCTTTGTGCTTCTTTTCTTTCTCTTTTCCCTGATTTTCTCACAACGACTTTCTATGGCAATTACAGCTAATTCTGAGTGCCTTCCGCTGCCAGGTGCAAGGTGAAGACCTTGACCCTGTAGCACGCCATCTAACCCCGAGATAATGCTCCTGCAAGTGGCATTCCACAGATGAGAGACCAAGGTGCCCAGAGGCTAAGCCGCATGTGTAGAAGAGGGGATTAAAACCAGATTGTTTTGCCTTCAAAGCTTAGACTCTTAATGAGTAAGACCTAATTAATCTCTCCCCTTTCATTTTTATGCCAAAGAAAACAAAACATTAAACAAAGAGAAAAGGCATGTTTGCTTCATTGTCTTCTTGCCGCCCAGAAGATCCCCCTCCCATACCTCCCTGCACCCTCTCTATTCCCCCCCCCCCCCCCCGCCTTAAACTGAGCAGTCAGCCATCCAGCGCTAGGCCAGATGTTCACTCTGTGTTTGCTTTCTTTAAAACCCTTACAGTAAAATACCTGGCTCTAAGAGCCTGGCTTGGCTCTTATCCGAGGGGACAAGAAGGTGGTAGGGGTCTAGACTTGACGAGGCCTGGCCCTGCTGCTGCCACCTGAGGTCATGATTGTCACTGCAGACCTTGTCCCTTCTGTCCGTTTCAGCTCTGTTTCTCCGGCTGGGTCACCAGTCACTCCACAGCGGGCAGTTACTCTGTCCCTAGGAGTGTCAGGTACGCACTGTGCACCCCTTCAGTGAGCAGCCAGTGCAATAGCCATCTGCTCTGATTTGTGGGAGACCATGGGGATTGGTTTGTGAAAGCTTGTGGAAGTGGGGGGCCAAAATAAAAACGCCCAGGCTGTGAACATAGCGTTTTCAATTAAAATGGAAATGTGAGTTTATTGGCCCCTTTCCCAGCCTCACCCCCTCCACCCCCATCCCGAGAATTTCTCTATTCCTTTCAGTATGAGACAGTATCTCGGGTACAGTATGGCTTTATTCACCCAAACCACACACCCAAACCGAGTATTATTTTTTTGTTTGGGTTTCTTGAAGGTAGAATGAGTTTTCTTTTCAGCACCTTGGAAGCAATTTAGGTTGAGAATTAATCTTTTTACTGAATTCAACAGTCCTTCAATTGGCAGCTTTTCTTTTTTTCTTCTAAGATCCTTCCAAAGCAGCCAATGTAATTTTCATATAGATGACTCTCCTCCCAGTGGCATTTCATTTATTTGTGAATGAATTTGATTGAATCGCATAATCCTACTTCTAAGTACCTGTAGTAGCATAAACAAATTTGAGAGCGGACATGGCTGGTTCTCCCAAGCAGCTGGGGAAAGTGTGTGCGGAAGTCGGAGTGTGAGGTCCTGGAAGTCATGAGGCCTGAGTCATGGCCAGAGCTGTCCTGTTGCATAGTAGCCACAGTCATGGAGCATGCCCAGTTGCCATGGATGGGAGCTGCAAAAAATGTCAGCTTCAGAGGCCTACATCATCCCAGAGATGCTTGCATGAATCGCTTTCCTCTTGACTCTCAAGAAGGCAACTCAACAAAGTCAGCACGTATCTATAAGAACCAAGCCATGTGGCAAGATGGCGGCATTAAACGTTTACTCCTGGTTCTGCAAGGAGGAGGGTATGTCCTTGAGTGAGAGCATTGTTATCATACCTGAGAGGAGAACCCACCTTTCCCTCTGTTTCTGTCCTACAAGGGGAAGGCGAGGAGCATCTGTCTTGGTGTCAGGAGTTCAGAAAGGCTGGCTAAGTGGCGGGAGCCCTCAGCTACTGTTATCCTGAGGTACCCATGTGCCTCCGACTGCGGTGACCACTCCTTCAGTGTCCTTTGATTTTCAGTATAAATTAGTCATTGAATTCCCTCCTCTTCCCTCCCCATTCTGAATGTTCTTAAAGACTGGAGCCAGAAAAATGAGAAAATTTGGAGGAAAACAAAACAAAACTAAACCTAGCAATTACCAGGCAGGGTAAATACAGGATTAATTTATTGGACTGGGGCTGAGGGACTGGGAGAGATCCCATGTCTGCTCTTGTTGTTTTAAGGCTTACACTGGTAGTCCCTTTTCTTCTGAGCCAATGATGTGTTTCCCTCGGAGCCTGCTCTTTAAAGTCAGTTTCTTCCAATCGGTCTCCTAAAGCTGTAAATCTGATGTCTGTCCTGTGCGGGAACATGGTGGTCCCCAATGTGGTGACAAGGGCTTTTCTCACGTATCAGATGAAAGACGACCTCAGAGGTGGTAACCGTAGATGAGTTCCTGCAGGCTGCGTGGAGCTCAGTCTCTTCCTGTGAGTCCTTTTGCTGAGCTGGCTCATGGTTAGTCAGTGAGAGAATCACTTGGGGACCTCTGGACGCCTTGCTGGAGATTGTGTTGCAAGAGTCATCTTTTTTTTTTTTTTTAATATTTATACTATCATCTGCTATAGTTTCTCAAAAGTTAGACATCATCCTTTGCTGCATTCTAGACCCCGGTGTTAAGGAATTAGCGGCTTTAGTTTGAAACAGCTACTCCTCAATGGCAGGTCTGGAGCCTTATAATGCTCTGTCTTTCCATAAGGCAGATTCCAGACCCAGACTTCTGGCTCCTGCCTGTGTGTATAGCACTGACCCTAGAACAGCAGTTCTTGACCTATGGGTCATGACCCCTTTGGGGGTCGAGTTACCCTTTCACAGGGGTGACATATCAGACATCCTACTTATCAGATAATTACATTACGATTCATAGCAGTAGCAAAATTGCAGTTAAGAAGTAGCAAGGAAATAATTTTATGTTTGGGGGTCGCCACAGCATGAGGAACTGTATTGAAGGCTTGCAGCATTAGGAAGGTTGCGAGCCACTACCTATAATATTGAAAACTACGAAAGCACTACCTGGGCATTAAAAATCAAAGCATGGCTGGGCACAGCTCAGTTCTAGCACTTTCCTGGCATCCATGAAGCTTGGGTTTACCCCTCAGCACTGAAATAAAACCTCTGCTGTCTGACAAGAAATAAACTGCCGAGTAAGGGGCACACCGGTATTTGAATATCTTTTTTACTGTAATTTGAGTTTTTTATTTTTATTTTTAAAATACATTTATTTGCTGTTTTGAGACAGGGTCTCTCTGTGTAGCCCTGGCTGGGTTCAAACTCACAGAGCTCCACCTGCTTCTGCCTCTGAAGTGCTGGGATTAGAGGTGTGTGCCACCATGCCTGGCACCTGAGTTTTTGTTGTTTTTGTTTGCTTTAAGCAAAAATTTCTCTGTCTCTGTTTGTCATTCTGTCTGTATCTATCTATCTATCATCTATCTAACTTTCCCCCCTTTTTAAAATATGGTCTCAGTCTGTCCCAGGTTGTTTTAGAACTCATTATATAGACCTGGCCATCCTCAAACTCACGGTGATCCTCCTGCTTCAGCATCCCAAGTGCTGGGATTAGAGGCATGCACTTCCATGCTCACTGATAGCATTCATTTTCAATAATTAATAATAATAATAATGTTATTTTCATTAAAAAAGAACCAGAGCAAACAATAAAATAAAAACAAAAGAAAAGCCCCACCAGCTAGACAAGCAGAAACCAGCACTGCCTAGCCAACCACGGACAAAGCACTCAAGCTCTGCAATGTCCTACCTCATTAGGATCTAGCGCACATTTCATAAGGTCAGGGATACAACACATAGCTGGGATTATCTGGGAATCAGGTCTTGGTGGATTGTGTGGGGGGGGCGGTGGAGTGGGGAGGGTGATAAAGAAGGAAGGCCACCACGCTTGCTGTTTAGTTGAAGGCTCATTCCCCTCTGGTGCTGTAGCTGAGTGGTCACTCACAGATGAGCTGTGTCTTAGGGAAGAAGTCTTGGGGGCTCTGCTCTGGTCCTAAAGACTTGGAATGCAGGGCTTTCTGGCCTGCGCGGCCATCTCCGAAACACTCACGTGACTCCTACCTCTCCTGTTACCTTTTCCAGACGACTGAACCGCAACCAGCTGCACGTGCTGCCTGAACTACTGTTCCAGAACAATCAAGCTCTATCCCGACTGTGAGTTATGAGTTATGTGCGTGGGTTGCTCCCCACCCTGTGGGGAGTGCAGGGTGGAACCAGTGGCCTTGATCTTGGGCTAATGTTTCGCGCTGGTAGGAAAGGCTCCAGATCGAAGGCCAGACCTTTCTATAGGAAGTCTGTGTGGAGCACTTTTCCAGGCAAGAGTTTGAAAGGATCCTAGTCCAGCTGCATATGCTGGTGGCAGGGTGTCACAGGGACGGGCATGTCTGCAACTGTGCCCACTGTCTGCCGTGGGCATTTTTGTTGTCATTGTTTTGTTTTGTTTTTTCGAGACAGGGTTTCTCTGTAGCTTTGGAAGTCTGTCCTGGAACTCGCTCTGTAGACCAGGAACTCACTCTGTAGACCAGGTTGGCTTCTAACTCACAGAGATCCACCTGCCTCTGCCTCCCGAGTGCTGGGATTAAACCACCGCCCGCTTGCTGTGGACATTCTTACGCCCTTGTCACTGCCTTGTGTGCCTGTCTTGGGTTGACCCTGTTTCTGTTTTCAGCTCTGTCTACCTTTAGGCTTATGCGCTCCGTGAGTGTGTTTATTTCCGATGCTGTAAAGCCGTAGCTTTGCTGGATGTCAGTGCACTTCTTCCAAGTATAAAGGATACTGCCTGATTGTTGCTCCACGAGTCTCCAGGATTTTGAGTCGTTCTACTGGCTATTCTGTTTTGTGGGATCCGGAGTTGGATGGGCCTTTGTGATTTACTAAGGGATCTCCGATGCAGGCCCCCACCCCACCAGCCTAGGCTCTATGTTTGGCTACTTCTATGATAGGGAGTTCATTATTGGACTGCTATCTTGCATATCAGAAAGTTCTTAACTTTGAACCTCTCATTTGTTCTCTAATAACATGTTTTTCTTAATTTTTATTTCTGTAACTGCTGAGAGCAACTATGTCCCGTTTTTTGTTTTCTAGAGGTTTTTTTTTTTTTCAAATTTTAAACTGGAAGATTTTTGAATCCTCTTCATGGTGGTTATTAGCAATCTTGATAACACTGGGGTGAGACCTCCACATGGGACAGGAGGCAGTCTGGGAAACGGTACAACAAGGGTCAGATGGTCCCGGGTTTTTCAGCGTGATTTTGCTGGGAGCCAGCATTTCTTCCTGAACATTGTAAGCTACCAGCTGAGCTGGGGTGGGCACCCATGCTGGAGGGTGACCTGCCATGAATGTCTGTTGTGTCTGTGATAATGCAGGTTCCCTTACAAGGAACTCCTGCACCTGGCACATGCGACCGCAAGGAAAGGCAGTATCCCCAGCTTTACCTCTGTAAGGACAAGGTTGGAGAGGCAAACTGATATCCTTGGAGTCGATGCGAAGCCCCTGTGACTCCTAGGCCAGCACTATTCATGTTTCATATTTCAATAGAAATTTTGGAGCAAAGGTCTTCCACACTTAGACAAATATTAAGTAACCAGACTTCATAACCAAACTGGCATATGGAAATCCACTCAAGGAGTGAGAAGCCGAAGAAGAGGACACCTGCCCTTGGCACTGCCCTGAACTGGCAGCCAGGAGAAGCAGAGGCCTCAAGGTCCTGTGTGTGCGTGTGGTGGGGCGTAAGGGTATTTTCAAGCTCTAAAGCCAGGACATCTGAATCTTTCCTGCCTTCCAGGCATCGGCTCCCTTGTACTTGCCAGGAAGACGTTTTTTATGTAGATCCATAGCTGGCCCCGGATGGAGGAGACTTTTCTCCAGCTCCTACCTTGTCCTCTTCCTCTGTTTTGGTTTTATATTGGAGATGGAACCCTGGGTTCCATCTGGAGTGTGCCGAGTACACGGTCTACCATGAAGCTATACCTTGGCTTCTCCATATTTCTGAATCTCCTTTGTAAGCAAGGCAGACAAGCCAGTAGGACTCAGCAGAGAATGCCTGTGTAGCTCGTTCCACCGACATCAGCCAGTGACTTGAAATCATGACAAGGCCTGTGCACCCTGTGTCCTTCCAGCGTGGGTCGTCTTGACAAAGGCACCTTCTGTAGGAGGCTGCTGAGCAAAGCTTTGTGGACTGAGTCTTTGCGCTTGGAGTCTGGGCTCACCCAGCGGCTGTGAGCCACTGTGGGACAGATAAGGAGGGTTGAAAGGTTTAGTTGCTGCTACTCTTTGCTTCATTATTCAGCTGACCTGAATATCTGCCTTCCAAAACCTCCCTGCTGAGTTCTCCAGTTGTTCTGGCCAGAGAGCTCTCAGGCATGCTACCCTGAGGACTGGCCAGGTGAAGGTGTCCTGGGTATAGTAAGCCATGACCACTAAATTCCTAGGCTTCCCCAGGGTAGGGACTAAGGTACAGCTGTCCCTCACAGCAACCGAGATGTGAGGATGTTTCTAGTTCCTTCCGGACATCCACCTTGTTGTCTTGCTGCTCCCTGTGCCGCCATCCTGGGCTCCTTGGCAACAACGGTATCACGACATCAACCATTTGCACTGGCCACAGTGTTGGCTCTCCTCCTACTTCTCGTAACTACATTTATCTAATCTCCGTAGGGTCTTGAGTCCTAACTCTAGAGTCTTGGAACTAGAAATCTGACGAGCCCATTTTAGGCCAGGTGGTGGCTGGAGGCTCGTGGGATCAGTTGGAGCGGTGGTAACTCTGGAGCTGCCTCCTCGGCTACAGGACTGCGGCATTCCTTAAGAAGGCGTGCCCAGACCAGAGCCTTGTTTCTGGTCCCTCCGCTGACTTTCCCTTTGCTTTGGAGGGATCTGTTACTAAGCCCTTCCATCTGGAGAAAATGAAAGACTTTCTTGTGGATGGTTTGCTGAGCGGCGTGACAGCGTGACGGTGGTTTCCAGGGACCTCATGTGCTGGGGAAGGTGTGGCCCGGGTGGCAGGTGGCACAGGCCACGTTCCAGTCTATCTGGTCTGCAGCTTCCAGAAGTTAAATCCATCCTGTTTGTTCTATACTGGCAGTTCCATTCCTCCCAAATGCACGATGGATGTCCTAGAGCGGCTTTGTCTTGGATCACAGAGCAGTTAGTTGGATGTAAGGCTGGAATTGGGCACTGGGACTCTGGGGGTTCCATTAATGAGCCCCTAAATGGGTTTAAATCAGGACTTGAAATCTCACTATTGGGGCTCTTCCCCAGGGAGATAAAACCCCACCATAAGTATGCACACTGCAGTGATATTTAAAATATTGAAGAGAACATGGAAATAACCTTAATGTCCCACAGCAGGGAAGTGGTTAGGCAAATTCCAGCTTATCTGCTTGATGGAATACTTAAGCAGTCATCAGAAATAGCCTTCATGGGAGATGTCAAATAATGCAGATGTTTGTGATATCAAAAGCCAGAGTTGTATTGATCCCTGAATTACTCTAAATAATGCATGGAAAAATGACTGCAGAATTCTAGCAGAGATTGACTGCGGGTAATTTTTTCTTTTGTGTTTCCCTGATGTTCTTTAAGAAGGACGCATTGTGTTTCTGGTAGGAAACCTGCCAGTTTTGAACAGTAATGGAAAGCCCCCGCGTCTGAGTTCAGACTAATGCTGGTGGCTGGGGAGGCAGCACAGCGGTAGAATGCTTGCCCAGCACTCGAGAAGGCCCTAGGCTCCAGGCCCAGTGCCATAAATCCCCACACAAACAACTAGTGTCAGAGACACGGTGTGGCTTTCTTTGGCCCCGTGGAGCCAGATGCTCTTTTGTGGGACCAAACTAATGTCTACCCCTGAGGGCTGCTGTGAGCTAAAGAGAGAGGAAAAGCTTTGTGCCTTGGCACCAGCCCTGTGGCGTGGGGCAGGTGTTGGGAAGCATGGGGCATCCGTGCTGGGATTGCTCTGGAGGGGCAAACCTGCCTCCTTCCTGCCTCCCAGCCTCAGAGTGCCTGACACCACACAAGCATTGCCTGCGGCAGTACCGGCTTCCTCTTCTCTGTGGAGACTCAGCCTGGTGTAGCCTTCTTAGTCTTAGCTCAGAGCCATCCCTTGCCATGCAGGGACCTGTCCTCAGCTTTTGTTTCACTAAGTTAAAAAAATTTTGAAAAATAGGTTCCTCTGCAGAATTACCCAGAAAGTCTGTGGAGGGAGGCTGGTCTGCTGGCCAGCGGAAGAGCTGGAGTTTGGCTTGGGACAATCCTGTTGGTCACATTCTTGAGCAGTGGAGGGGACGCCAGCCGAGGATGGTAGGCGATACTGCTCAGCTCTCAGCTCTTAGAGCCCTCAAATTATAGGTAAAGCCTTTGTTCTCCAGCTGAGGGGCCTGGACTTCTTACTGGGTGCTCCTCTCTTCATTTTGTTATTTTTTGGCGTATTTGCGTGTGTGTGCATATGAATGTGTGCTCACGTGTTGGGGTGCACATTTGTGTGTGAGTACATGTGCACACGTATGCACATGGGTGTGGGGCCCAGAAATCAATACTGAGCAATCTCCCTCACATAGTTTTTTATTTTTGTATTGAGACGGGGTCCCTTGCTGAACCCAGAGCTCATCAGCTGCCTTTGGTAAGTCTAGCTAGCCAGCTTGCTCTAGAGATCTCCTGTTTCTGCTGCCCAAGGGTTCATACGTGGGCACTACACATGAGCAGTATTTAAATGGGTGCTGAAGATCTGCACTGCGGTCCTCACGGTCGGATGGTAAGTCCGCTCCTTGTTGAGTCACCCCCATTGCTCCCGAGATCCCCTACAGAAAAAGCCCTCGCCCTGCCATGTGACTTAGGCTCTGCAGAAGTGAACCTGCAGCCTTTTACCCTCTCCATCTCCTGGGGGGGGGGACAAGAAACGTTCCAGGAACTCTAGCCATAGTAGCAACGATCAAAGAGAATGAATGGAAGGTTGCTCAATGCTGGGTTATGCTGGCATAGTTTAGCTGCACGCTCTGATTTCAGTAGTGGACTGTTTGTGGGAGGTCAGCAAGCTCCCCTTTTATAGATGAAAGGATGCAAGGTCAGAGGGTTTGTGGCATGTTCCAGGGCTGAACCTGCTGTCTGTAGCTAAAGCTCGTCTTATCTCATCTGTCCATTCGCGCTCGCCATTTATCCATACCACCTACATGAACCCGCCTAGATGCCCTCTGTCCCCCAGATCCTCACTATCTTCGACTCCACCTCTTTCACCCTATGTTCTCACCCACTCATTCATCCTGAAGTTCTTTGTGGGCCTCCTGCAGGCCTGCAGGGTCGGTCAAACTTGGGTAGATAGCTCTGTGGCTCCAATTTGCGTATCTACCTGTCCAGGAGATGACAGTCCACCATATATGTCTCTAAAGAGAGCTACCTGGCTCTCTTCTGCAGGTAGGAGGAGTGGAGGGCAGGCACCAGCTGCTGGATCCGAGTCTCCTATGGGGACAACTGCACTCTGATGGCAGCTTACATGGGTTTGGGACCAACTTTTCACTTGCTGCTCAATCCTCAGAGGATACAGAAATGTCATTTTCCGAGCTTTCACAGGTTTGGGACTAGAGGGACATGTTCGAGTTCCGATAACTTCTCCAGAGTGGCCAATCCCAGGCTTCACTTGGCTAGGTGGGGCCAAGTGCTTGTGTGCTTGTTCATCCTAGTCTCTGTCCCCTGAGGTCTGAGGACAAGATGTTCCTCTCTGGCTGGCTGCGTCCTTAACTCATCCACAAATTGCTTTGGACACTCAGGTCTTCTGGGCTTTCATTCAGCCTTGAAGTCCATATGCATCCGGACCAGACTAACTTCTTGATCTCTGTAGGTTTCGGTAGGCTTGGGAGGGGGCAGGCAGTTATTGGGGCAGCCCAGGGCATCTACTTCCCATGTGTGTATATATCCCTGTCATAAGGACCACGATAACTCATTAACAAGGCTCTAGTGGTAGGAGCCAGCCTGTGAGCCTGCGCAGCCCTGTGGAAGAATGCCTGACCCTTGTGACCCCATCTCAAGCTGGGTTTAATTAAACTGTCAGCACTGGTCAGAAGAACAAAGCATCCCTTCCCGCCAGGGCCCAGCCCCCATCAGAGACAGGAGGCTACGCCACTGAAACGAATAGCTGTACAGAATGGATCTGTCTCGCCTCTGAGGGAAATTACCCGAAGCAGAAGGTGACCTCGCTATTGCCACACGTCCAGGCCAGGAGGCAGAACTGCTAAGCTTGGTCAGCTTCTGGAAAGATGCGGATGGCCGTGTGGGAAGCAGGACTCCCGGGTGGCACCCAGCTCGGATGGAGCCTCCCCTCCCGTCTGCGCTGCCCACAAGGGTCCTTGCTCAGCGTCCACCACTCCTTAGTATCCCTCAGAAATTTCTTGAGTTTGTCCAGGGAGAAGAAGCCTCTGAGGAGCTCAGAATGTTAATGATAGCAGTAGCCTTGCTTAGATGCTTAGAGGAAAAGCTGGCCCAAGCAGGGTCATCTCTAGAGGACGTTTCTGCTTCTAGCACATTCTCACGTGTCATGAAGCTCTGGGGAGTGCTGGAGAGATAGCTCAGCAGGCCAAAGTGCTTGTCTGTACACACTGAACAATGAGCCTGACCTGCAAACCAGGGCAGGAGAGAACTGACTCCTGAAAGTGGTCCTCCGGCCTCCGCACACGTCATGAGCGTGTGCTCATCCATCCCACATACAGGCACAGTGATGAAACAGAATTAAAAAACTAAACAAAAAAGGCAGGAGCAGTGGCGCACGCCTTTAGTCCCCGTACTCGGGAGGCGGGTGGATCTCTGTGAGTTCAAGGCCAGCCTGATCTATAGAGCAAGTCCCAGGAAAGTCAGAGCTACATTGTATGATCCTGTCTCTAACAACAAAGAAATAAAAAAAAAAAAAAACCAAAAACCCCACCACCAACAAAAAACCTAAACCAGCTCCAGGGAGATATGGGTGGTCCCATCTCCCTAACTTGTTCGCCTGTTTGCAGATTTATTTTTTCTGGGGAATCCCCTTTAATACCTTCTGGGCTTAGTGTTAAGTGACTGACCCAGGTCTCAAACAAGAAGCATGAGAATCTAGGTTTGAACACCTGACTTCCAATCCATGCGCTTCACCGCTAGAGTGAGGTGTGTGTGTGTGTGTGTGTGTGTGTGTGTGTGTGTGTGTGTGTGTGTGTGTGTAAAAATGTAGGCTTTCAGGATCATCACAGGTCCTGAGATTGCTAATTAGGGGCCCTTCTGCCCTAACGGACTCTACCTAGATACAGTCTCCTCAAACCTCTGTTGCTCCATCTCCCTGACTGAACCTCTGTTCTGCTTTCTGTTTTTAAGGCTTTGTCTGTCCTATGTCACTTCAATGGACACAACAGTATTTGCGTCTGAATGGCTTATTTCCCTTAGCACAGATTCTTTCTGCCATCTCTCCGTATTGCTCTTTTTACCGACTAGGTAATATGCCACTGCTTGCATATTCCACCTTCTCTTTATCTGTCCAGCTGCAGATGGTCCTGGGTCACATTGCCGATCTGTGCTCTGTCAGCCGTCGCTGGAATCTCAGTTAGAGCCCGCATAATGTTCTTTATTATCCAGGACCCTCCTTCCCTCGCCTGTTGAGCAGAATCTCACACAGAATTTGCCTTGCTTTCTCTGACACAAATGGGTTCATCGGGCTGACTAGCCTCTCACCATGTTCCTGCTGGTCAACTATTGGGAGTCTGTGGGAGGAGAGGATCGGCTTTCCTGCCCTTCCTCACCGATCCGGGATGCACACTGTGAGTCTGGGTCGGGCCCTGGCTCCTATTTAGTGGGCTTGGTTTCATTTGGTTCCACTTGGTTTCAGCCTTAGCCTGTAGCCCACGGACATGGTGCTGGTTGTTCAGGCTAAGACCATCTATTGGTGGCACATGAAGCGGTAAGTGGTGTGTTGAAAGAGTTGTCTGGGCACCCTACAATAAGGGCAGTCACAGACACAGACAAGACCCCTTGCTTCCAGGAGCTGGGAAGTAGATCTGGAAGTGCCTGAGGAGTGGCTGAGGAGTGTGTGCCTTGTAGCTGGAGCAGGTGGGCAGGGGTTCTGATGAAGATGGGTTTGGGAGCCATGGTGAGCCCTGTCTCTCTCTGTGTGAGTGTGTGTGTGTGTGTGTGTGTGTGTGAGAGAGAGAGAGAGAGAGAGAGAGAGAGAGAGAGAGAGAGAGAGAGAGAGAGAGAGAGAGGCTGTCTGTGACAGAGTTAGGCTTTGTAGCCTGAACCATCCTGATGCCAATTTTGATGGTGACGGCCTGGAACCTGGTATCTCCATCAGTCCTTCTTTTAACCAAACACTGTAGCCTGGGTGATTCTATTTCTGCTTGGGCTTCCGGGGTCACATCAAGGCATCCCAAAGGTCTCAAAGCACAGCTGGTGGGGTTCCTAGGACACTCTGAGCCTGTGCTGCGATTCAGTGTGCTGCTGTAATGTGCTGCCTTTGGCTTGCTGGGTCTTGCAGCGTGGGCAGGCTCTGTAGTCTGTGAGTAAGAAGCCCTGCTGGGCAGCTGATTAATATGGGAATATACATTATTGATGCAGCTATTTTAACAGTCCTTTTTTTAAAACTGTTGGGTTTGGGTGTGGGGTGAGGAAAGTTAAAAAAAGTAGATACCTTTCTGGCCAGGAACCGACGTTTGTTGTGTTGGTTGTTCCTGCCCCAACCTTTGCATCCAATGTACTGTGTTGTGGTGGGGCCCCCCGGATACCCATCCACCAAGCCTGTGGGGCTCCATCCTCAGCATTAATGAGGACTGCAGAGTCCAGATATTGTCCCAGGGAGCTCAGAGCGTCCTCCTTCTTACACGTGGGCTTGTGAAGAGGCCATGAAAACCAGTCCAGTCACTCTCTCAAGTCTCTGCCAAGGTCCTGGTTCGTTTCCATCATCTTTGCAAGACCATGACGGACTGGGTTAGCTGGTGCCAGCCCTCATGTAGACCCAGCACACAAGAGTGGGCTTCGCTGCTCTGATTGGGTGTAGCGCCAGGGCTTGCGAAAGACATTGCTAGGCTAGAGCCACCTGAGCCTGTGAGGGGACAGCAACCTGCAGAGATGGCATGGCAACAGAACTCTTGGACTTTGATATGAGCTGTGAGTTTCCTTTATTTAAAAAAAAAATATCGATATGTGTGTGTGAGAGATGTGTGTGCGTGTGTGCATGTACATGCGTGTGCGTGCGTGATGTGGGTGCCCATGCTGCCATATGCATGTGGTGTTCAGGGACACCTAACGGATCAGTTTTCTCCTTCTGAATCATTCTGGGAATTAAACTTAGGTTCTGAGATTTACACAGTGCAGCTAGTGCTTTTAGCACTTTTACCGTGCAGCGTCTCGCTCACCCTAGATGTCCTTTTGAAACAGGGTCTTGCTGAGTAGCTGAGGCTAGCCTCAGACTCTTGATCCTTCTGAGCTGGCTTTTCTAGCACTGGGATCGTAGGTGGGTGACGCTATGTCTAGAGTTTTTCCTTCACATTCTAATGAGACAATTTGTAACTTGTTAGTATTCATGGCTCTTCTGAGCTGATGATGGCCGTGAGCCAGTTTTCCCATGATGCCTTGTCACAGTTTAATGGACCTGGAGCCATGGTTTTCTTCAAGGACGTCAGCTCAGTGTGTTTTCCTTCCCTGGTTAAGATCTGCCGGTGCTTTTAAAATGTTTTTATTAGCATACATCAATTATACATAATGATGGGTTTCATTATGACTTTTCATACATATACATAATGTATTTTGGTCATCTTCACCCCTCATTACCATTATCCTCTTTGCCCACTCCTACTCCTGCTGGTCCCGTACTCTGCTCAGCCAGGCCCCTCTTCTCTTTCTTTGTTTTTATAAAAATATGTTCTTGAATTTAGTTTTCAAATATTTGAATGCAAATTTCCACATATATGTTCATTAGATTGAGGACTGTATTGTTTTATTTTATTTTTGTTATGTCTATCTAGTTTATCAAGGTAATAGCCAGAGTCGTAAACTGAGTTTGGAATTATTTCTGCTGTGTCTAGTTTATGGAATAATTGGAAAAGGATTGGTGCTAGTTTTTTTTTTTTTTTTTTTAAATTTTAAGGCTTGATAAAATTCTGCATGAAGCTTTCTGTGCCTAAATTTAAGTTTTTTTAAATTTATTTTGCTTACAAAATTGTGCTGTGTGTGATATGTGTGTTCATACTTGTGAGTGCAGGCGTGCACACACAAATAATAAAAATGTTTTTATTAGTCTGTGGAGGTGAGGCCGACAACTGTGGGCATCAGTCCTTGCCTTCCACCTTGTTTGAGGATTCAGGCATCTGTGAGGCTTCATTTCCCATCACCCTGTAGGGGACCCTGGGGTTGCAGGCATGTGCTACTGTGGCTGGTCCTGGCATGTATTCTGGGGTCTGAACTCGGGAACCCATGCTTGTAGAACAGTGATTTATTTACAGAACCATCTCCTCAGCCCCATGGACTTTTTCAACTGGAAGATTTTTTAATTACGGTTTCAGTTTCAACGTCGTTGTCTGTTATGGATTTGTTTATATTTTTAAAACCCTCATCTTGGTTTGACTTCTATAGACTGGGAAAGTCTCCTTTTGTATTTTCCAAGTTACTGGTATATAATCTTAAGGCATGCCCTTATGATTTTCTGAATTGTTTTGGTATCTATTGTAATATCTCTATTTTCGTCTCTAATTTTATTCATGTTAGTGTTCTGTTCTCTCTTTTGGTCAATTTACCTAGCTTGATTCTTTGTGTTATTATTTTTTGGTTTTGTTTCAACAATTTCTGTTCTGCTTTTAATTATTTATGTCTGATGTTGCTGCCTTTAGCTTGTTCTTATTTTTCCAAAGCCATAAAGTCATTATTAAGTTGTTTTCAATTTTTCTGATTTAATACATTTAAAAAGTTTATTTTCGTTTTGTGTGTGCTTACATGCATGTGTATGTTAGTGCATGAATGCCATTGCACGTGTGTGGAGGTCAAAGGACCAACTTTGGGCAGATGTTTCAGGCAGCAAGCACCTTTGCCCACTGAACCATCTTTCTGACTCTAATCTTTTAATGTTGGCACTGATAGGTATGAACTTCCCTCAAGGGGCCGCTTTCACTGTATCCTACAGGTTTTGTTATGTTGTGTCTTTATTTTCTTTTAATTCTGGAATTTCTTCATTCAGTGGTGTATTGTTTGATCTTCATGAGTTTGTGGGTCTTTTTTTTCTCTAGTTTCACTTGCTGTAGATTTTGTGGTTAGTGGAATGCAAGAAGTGATTTTAACTTTCCTGTGCTTTGGAGACTTGTTTTGTGTCCCAAGGCATGATTTATTTTAGAGAAATGTGTATTTTAGAGAATGTGTATTCTGCAGTGTTGGGCTGGGATGCTCTGTGGGTGTCTGTTAAGTTCATTTGACCTAGGGTGTGTTAGTGCACTGTTTCTCTGGTTTTGTTGCTGTTGTTGAGGTATCTTGTCTGTTAGCACGTGAGTGTTGAAGTCTCCCACAATTATCACATTAGGACTGATCTGTTGCTTTCATCTTGTAGTGTTTGTTTTATGAAATAGGGTTCCCCCGTGTTTGGTGCCTCTGTTTGGAACTGTAATGTCCTCTTGATGGATCATTCCCTTCATCAGCATGAAATGGCTTCCTTTATCTCTCCCGAGTCCTTCCTTGAAGTCTGTTTTGTCAGACATTAAAGGAGCTGATGCAAATCCACCCACAGGACAGTGTCAGGCACCTGGATCTGGGTTCTGTTGTGAGAGTTTGAGTTCTTTCTGCAGGAGGGTGGCAAACACCGGGAGCCATCTGGAAAGCATTTTATGTGGGGTATAGTCACAGGCCTAGAGCTGTTTGGTGTGATGAAAAGAAAATACAGATGAACCTGAGAGCGATTTTTCAAAGCCAAATGAAGAGTTGTTTCCAGGATGAGGGAGCCGATTTGTTCCGGAAGCTGAGCACAGTGGGCAGGGGGCGGTTTGGGGGAGCGGTTTGTGTTCTGTTCCTAAAGCCTGAGGGTGACGTGGGGTGTTGAGCTGTCCCTCGTCCCTGGAGGAAATCAAGCAGCAGCTTCGTCCCGTGTGCAGAAGAGCTGGCCCGGGTATGATAGCTGTGGGGTGTTCACGGTCACAGTCATTTAGCAAGGGGAGCATCTGAAAGCAGAGTGTGGCTTCTCTCTGATCATGCTGTGAAACTGGCAGGAGTTTGGAGCATGAAATTCCCCTGAGCCAAGCCTCCGAGTTAGAAGCCCCCCTCCAGCAAAGTGGCTCTGGCTAACTGTTGAACCAAATGTTTGCCAGGCCCTGAATTGTGTCTCATGTTTGAGAGTCAAATTTGAGACAACAAAATAAACAAATCAATTTGGGAATAAACTCGGACAGAAGGTGTGGCTTTGCCACAGTGCTCCTCAGGGGGTGTGTCTGGCCCAGATGTGCTGGCTGAAGGCTCGGATGCCTGGTCCCTCCCACTAGTCCCCCTGCCCATTGACTCATTCCCCTTTTGAAGTTGATGCCCTTGTTTTAGGAGCCTGGTTTTTGCACCCCAGGTTCTTCCAACAAAGGCACTTCTGTGGGCAGACCTCAGCCGCCAAGCAGGAAAGGGTTAGAAAAGAAAGCTATTGACAGAATACCAATAAGGAAGGAAGTGTGTTCCTACTGAACCAGGGGCTCCAGGCAAATCTGGGTCCCACTTGTGCCGTCCAAACAGAGCAGGGAGTCCCTTCATGGGGTTGCTTCACCAAAGGCTCCCTGGCCTGCAGCAGGAGGGAGGATGGGAGAGAAGGAGGAAATACCTCACAATGAGAAGTTTAAGTTGCATCTCTTGTTGGGGAGGGGCTGGCCAGGCACTGCAGGGCCAACAAAGAGACAGTGTGGGCTGGCGACAGTCAGGGGGGACACATGGCAACTAATGGGGTAGTAATGGGCAGGGAGGTAACCTGGGAAAAGCGGGTACAAGGAAAACGGGTGCATAAATTTTGGTGGTGTGACATCCTCCTTGGCAAGGAGACAGGCACCACTGTTGCCCTCCCCAAGGCCGAAGCCGGAGATGTCACGGCTCCCGGAGATGTGACCAGGATGAGTGATGGCTGGAAGGGGAGAAGTCAGGCTGCTCTGCAGCGCCCAGGGAAGGAGCGAGCGTGAGCAGAAACTCAGGATAAGTGCCAGGCCTGGAGGTAAAGGCGCAGGGTAGAGCCTCACCTCTGAGAGGCTGTGCTAGTCTGGGGAGTCCTTGCGTACCCACTGGACTGGCACTATGCCTCCAGAATAGGAGCTCGAAGATGGGGAGACCCAGCAGCTTTGCACGCTGTTTCCACAAAGACCCTTTGAACATGTCACCTCCCAAAGGGGACAGTATTTATTGCCTGGGGGCTTTTGGAGGAAGCCATTTCACAGTTTGTATTTGGACTTTTATGGCTTCTGTGGGGTTCCCCAGACAACCCGGGGCGTCCTGGAGTCCAGAACAGGGGGCGTGCTTGTCAGTGAAGGTTTTGGTTCTGTCTGTAACACACCAACTGTTTTTGATCGAGTTAATAATACTCTTTAAAAAAAAAAAAAAAGCAACTTTTTATTTATTTGTCTTTGTGTGTGTGGTTGGCTCTGTTCTTCAGAACTCTTAGAAATGTTTAAGAAAAATATACAGATCCACCCCCACAACTGGTGGAGACACTGTGGGCCCCTCCCCCAAGGCTCTGGGCCATGGTGTGAATCCTTAATGCGACCCCCAGTTGATGTTTGCAAAGTAGCAGCTGGCCTTAGACCCCTGAGGACTTCCAGTTTCCCAGGGCGAGCGTCCCGCAGGAAGGCCATGGGAATTCTCTGCTTAATCTTCGCTGGAAGGCCGTGGCGATAGGAATTCTGGAGATGACCTCCAGTTTGCTGCTGCCTGAGAGACGGTCTACCCCAGTTGGAGGACCTAGGCCGGGCCTCTGCCTCTGGATGAATGGTGGATTCACTCACCCAGCTGATTAATTCGCAGCCTTCCGTGTGCAGTCTTTTGTTGGGCATGGGTATGAGGATGGATTAGGTATGGCCTGGGTTTGGCAGAGTTAGTGGTAGAGTCGCACCTAGTACTCATTTCTCTGGGGGTGGTGTAACCTGTGAGGATTTGATGACTGGTTTATAATACCCATGAAGCTGTGGAATATGGAAGAAAATGAGCAGACGTGAATAACCCCATTTCACAGGGACAGACAGCTGTGCCAGCGTACACCACTGCCATTCATCTCCTCTTGTCTCAGATATATTGAATTTTGGTTTCAGCACCTGGGGACTTTGGATGTCTTACTCCTTGAGAGGCGACTAGAAAACACAAGCCAATTTCCTACAAGTCACACCTTCGTTTACAGGAAGCCAAGGGCCAGGGATCATTTCGGGGCCGGTTCTTACGGTAAACGGTGTCAGCAGGAGCTTGGGCCCATTTATTGATGGGTTTTAATAGCGTCTTTCACAGTCAGCAGCCTCAGCGTGAAGCCAGCCTCCGTTGTTCCCTTAGGGAAGGCTGTGGAAGACTGGTCATTTGAACACTGACCGCAGACCTTAGTGACTGTCCCCTGGGCTCCCACCAATGTGTCCTTTGCAGGTCAGCACCATCTATTGGCAGGGGAGGCTCTCCAGCGCATATCTAAAGTGACCCTTTTACATGGTAAAGCCACAGTGTGGCTTCCTCCTGCTGAGGGCTCCTCCCGTGCTGAAATCACCTCAATCAGGGAACAAACCCAATATGGCATCTGAGACTCTGAGCCCCAGAATCAAGCTGCTCCTCTACTTACTGGCCTTACCTGGGAGCAAAATCCCAAACTCAGTCTTCTTTGTTTTTAAAAATCTTCATGTGTGTGGAAGTGGTGGTGGTGGTAGGGCTATGATGCGTGTGAGTACGTGTATGATATGTGTGTGTACGTGCAGGGATGTGAGCCATGGCTCAAGAATGGAGGCCAGAGGACCATTTCCAACCTTGGTCCTTGCCTTCTTCCTTTGTTTTTTCCTGTTTTTAAAATTTTTGCAAGGATGAAGGAGTTTTCATTACATTTCCATGTATATGTCTGTGTTTGTGTGTATGTGTGTGCATATATGTGTGCATATACTTGCACACACACGTACCCCTTTTTTCTTCTTTTATCCCTTTCTATATCCTTAATATTAGTTCCCTCTTTCCTTTCACACTTTTAATTTTTCACAGTGTTTGACATGGAGTCTCTTCTTCCCCTCTCAGCACATCAGGCTAGCTGGTCCTTGTGCCTCCAGGATCCTCCCACGTGTCTCCCATCCCACTGTAGAGTGCTGGGATTACAGGGTGCTCTAGCACAACCAGCTTTTACATGGGTTATGGGAACCCAAACTTAGGTCCTGATGCTTGCAAACCAATCACTTTATTCACTGAGCCATCTCCCCAGCCAGAGACCCAATTTTCCCATCTGGATAAAGGGTGTGATAAGCCTAGAGTTTGAGTATAGGTTACCTAAGGTGATGATGGCAGCAGGACCATTTGAGAAATACTAGGCTTATATTTTTCTTGATGTTTAGTTCAAGTTCTTTCACACACACACAAGGACACACACACACACACAAGGACACACACACACATATGGAAGGACATATATACACATACATGTACACATGCATGGAAGGACACACACACATATAAATATGTAAGCACATATATACACATGCATGCATACACACATACACCACACACATATGGGGAGAGAAAAAAAGTTAAATTTTCGTTATCCAATTACTAATGCTTTCATTTTCATCATATTCTTGACTATATTAGAACAAAACTTTCCAGAAGTATTTTTAAGATTTGCAAGGGTTTTTTGTTTGTTTGTTTGCCTTTTTTTCAAAAAAGCAGAATCAAGGCCCTTAAGCATGGCTGAGTCTGTGGGAATGCAATCTGGCTGTCAAGTGTGATGATTCTTTTCAACAAGAGAAAATTGAGCCACAAAATGTCCCTCTCCAAAGTGCTCCAGGTTGGATCTTCTGTTTCTGACTGGAGATCCCAGAAAGACCTGAATTTTCTTCAGTGTCAGGAAGGGGAAAGCATTATGTTATCATCATCATCATCACCACCACCATCACCATCATCATCATCATCACCATCATCACCACCATCACCATCATCATCATCACCATCATCATCATCACCATCATCACCATCATCATCATCACCATCATCATCACCATCACCATCATATCACCATCATCATCATTATCATCACCATCACCATCATCATCATCACCATCATCACCATCATCATCATTATCACCATCACCATCATCATCATCATCACCATCCGTTGGAGACAGTGTCCTGCAGCCCAGGCTAGCTTCGAACGGGATCACCTGGAACTTCGGGTCTTCCTGCTGTCTCCTCCACGGTGCTGGTGTGTGTGCTACCACAGTTGGTTTTACCCGGTGCTGAGGATGGAATCCAAAGCTTTGTGCATGTGAGTCAGGCATTCCACCAACCGAGCTACACCCCCGGTCCTGGAGAGCATTATTTTTAGGGAAATTAAAATTAAAAAGCAAGTCCTTTTTGTGCTGGCAAGAGGGCTGGACCTAAATCAGCAAAAACAGTTCTTTCCTCCATTTGACCACACTGCAGAGTTGAAGTTGGGTTGAAGTCCAAGTGGGAGGATGCCGGCCTGTCTGACTCGTTTACTCCACAGCGTCTGTCTTTGTTGAGGGGGAGGACTTGGCAGTTGTCGGCTTTGACACTAACACGGAAGATGTGTCCCAGCTCAATCTGTTCCTGCGGTTCCCTTTGTTACCATCATCTTCCACCCAGAAGGGACAGAGATTGAGGAGTGTCCCCTGTGCCCTAGCCCATGCCACACAGTCTTTCTTATTGTGTGTTGGGGGTATGGTGTTATAGTTTATACACCAAAATATGTCTTTAAATTTAGTGAACTTTGAAGTTAGGGACTCATCAGATGGAAAGATTTCTCTGATTTTGCAGCCTTGAAGTGGGGGTTAAATCACACTGTGCTCTTTCAAAAGCCCAGCGGGGGTTGTTTGTTTTTATTTTTATTTAAAGTGTTTTACACACACACACACACACACACACACACACACACACACACACACCAAGAGAGTCTAAAGCTGTTTTTTCAGTTTTACCTTGTTTTGGATGAAAACATTGTTTCCTTGTAGGCATCAGCCACCTCTTGTTCGTATACTCGTTCTGTCCCCTCTTCTGTGATTCCTGCTCCTTGTGGGGAGGTGGTTTGATACAGATGTTCCATTTAGGGCCGAGCATTTCCAAGTCTCTTCTCTGCACTTTTACCAGTTGCGGGTCTCTGTGTTTATCATCATCTACTGCAGACAGAAGCTTCTCTGATGAGCATGAGAGACACATTTATCTGTAGTTTTAATGGCAAGTTGTCAGGAGTTGGTTTACTACCACGTTTATTATGCAGAATCATAGCAGAAGGTTCTGCCCTGGCCCTCATGACCTGTCTAAACATAGTTCTTTGCCTGACAATGGTGCCAGGTATGGATTTCATCTAGTGGAGCAAGACTTCAATACAATCAGAGAGATCTTTAAGGTAAGGATAAAGCATTATTCTATTGAGCTTTATAGGGGGGCTCACACTTGTAATTTCAGTACTCATGCGACCAAGAGAAGGATTATAAGAAGTTCAAGACCAGCCTGGGCTATATAGTGAGTCCCAGGCTGGTCCACCCCAGGATCAGCTCACCATTACTTCAAGACTTTCTGGAATTCAGGAGTTGTGCCGTGGTACTCCTGGAGCCTGCCCAACTGCTCTGTCTTCTAGGTATAGGAAAGCTTCTAGAATGTTCTGCTTCTGCCTGGGGCAAATGCTCCACCCACCCCAGGACTGGGCTCAGTGATTGCTTTGGGAGGCAGGAGGTGGATGGTTTAGTGCCCTTCTGTGGGGACATAGGCTGCCAGCTGCAGCCCCCTTGCTCTCTCTGTTTAGGGTACAGGTTTGGGGCCTTTAGTGCTCACTCTACCTCAGTTTCTGAGGCTGCAGATCACATCCCTCCACCTCGATAGGTCCCACGGTATTCGACTTCCTCAGGATGCTCTGGCCTGTGAGAGGTGGCTGTTGTGTTCAAGCCTCGCGGCTGCTTTGTTTAGTCATACGACTTTGGATCAGGTCATACGCCTCCAGAACTATTTCCTTGAGTGTAAAATGAGGGGAGTGCAAACCGGAAGGAGAGGACTAGCAGAACCGCACGTGGACGGCTGACCTTCTCTGAAGCAGATGAAGACAGGCCGAGGGCAGGGTCGGGGCAAGTGAGCCAGGCCGCAGTGGTACTGGCTCTTCCTGAAGTCCAAGCCTTCCACCCCAGGGCAGAGTGCCTCAGCCTTGACTCTCTCTCTCTCTCTCTCTCTCTCTCTCTCTCTCTCTCTCTCTCTCTCTCTCTCTCTGCCCCTCCTTCCTCTTTCCCTCTCTCCCTCCCCACTCCCAGGTCTGACTTGTCCTCCTCTTCTCTACCTTCTCCTCTCCCCTATGTATCTCAGTGCTGGGGATCAAACTCAATGTCTTGTGCGTGCTAAACAAGGGCTCCATCCGTCCCTACATCCCCAGCCCTTGCCCTTCATTCGTTTTGGTGCTGTGTCTGCATGTCCAACACTGGAAAGTCAGATTGCTGACAGTTGAGTTTTGTTCTCTGATTTGCAACACCCAGGGTTTGTCAGCAATACCCTTCATGGGCAGCACCTTGGTCAGCCTGACTTTGCCACACCCTTGGCATTCTGGCGTCTTCTGACTGGGATCTATGTGTATGATTTTGAGTTTGTCTTGTTCCTCTGGTCTAGGTACGATCATCTCTCTCAGCCTCTGCTCACGGTACCCTTCTCAGCAGGGAGACGTTATCGTTCTATGACCTTGACCTTGGGAGACTTAGGTGACCCAGCATCTCATCTTTAAAATACCAGCAACAACCCCTCTTTCCTTTCTCCCTGGTTGGTGATGGAGAGGAACACAGAGTTCCAGCCTAAAGTAAACAAACAAACACTGCTCAAAAACTCACTGAACCAGTGTTATAGAAATTACCTTATGAATTTCAATCAGAATGGATTTTTTAGAGATGAATAGGACTTGGGTAAATTTATAAAAGCAGAAGGCAGGAGGTATGAGTGAGGCTCACTGGTAGAGTAAGTGCTGAGTGTGTTTGGGGTGCCTGGAGTCAGACCCCAGCACCAAACAGCCACACAGAATTCTGCATGCAGCTGGAGTCAATCCACCAATGACTCTACATTCCACGCCTTTGTGGTGTGTTCGTGTTTCACCACCTCTGCTGAGCCCTATCCAGGGGTCCTTTTTGGGGACCTGGGAGATGGGACTCACCCCCATGAAGTTCAGCCTTCATGGCCTCCATAGGGTGAAGACATATGATGAGGGGCACAGCCAGTCTGGGAGCCGCCTGCTTTGCCAAAGGATGAGGGTTGCTCCAGTGTAGAGTCGTGCTCTGTGCATTGAGGTCTGGTGTGCACACGGCTTCTGTCAATCTTCTCCCTAGCAGGTTCGGAGAGGGCTGTTATCTCCATTTCTAGGTGGGGAAGTGGAGACTTTCAGAATGGTGGCTCGTCTCGAGCACACAGCGAGAGGACTGGAGGTAAGAGAGTGGCCGAAACCTGAGTCCTCTCCTTTACTCCAGGACCTATCAACAAACTGAGAAGCCTGCCCCGAAAATCAAAGACAATGATGCCATTACTGTGGTCAAAGGTACCCCTGGAAGAGTGGATACCTTGAATCAGCTCTAGGGGAGCACGCACTGACTTGAGCCATGGTGGAGGGATGCCTGCTAGGGGCAGAAGGAGTTGTGAGTCAGCCCAAGGGTGAGGGCTTCCTTCAAAAAGAGGTACCTGGTGTATCCTCAGGTGCAGAGTCCTGCAGCTCAGGGCTAGGACGAAGCAATGGTGAGGAAGTGGCTGGGCTCCTGTGCCTGGCTGGCTTGCATGCTACCCTAAACCCTGTCTGCATGGTGGAAAGCCCCTCATCCTACCCAGGGCACAGAGAAAAGGCTGCCCTTTCCCAAACTCTGTGTGCTTTTCCCAGGGGCCATTGTTCCTGGTTGCCAGGAAACCAGGGCCTTCAGGTGTCACCCTGGAGACAGGGGCCTGGGTATTTGGGTTTGGGTCAGGCACAATAATGCCTGTAGAATGAGATGGCATCCCCAGGACCTCCTCAGCCATTTGTCACACAATTGTGGTTCCAATGACTGTGTGGACCCAGGGAATGGAGGGGGGCTGGTGGGCCGAGGGACACGAGATAGGGCTGGCTAATGGTCCTCCCCCTGGAGTAGAGCAAACATACCTCTTAGGAAACAGGAAGTGAGGCCGCCCCAGTGTCTGGGCATCAGATGCCTGGATCTGACCAAGATTTCAGAATGGTCAACTGGAGATTAGGGCCGCAGGTTTTCTGTCC
This sequence comes from Chionomys nivalis, assembly GCF_950005125.1. Lineage (NCBI taxonomy): Eukaryota > Metazoa > Chordata > Mammalia > Rodentia > Cricetidae > Chionomys > Chionomys nivalis. The sequence continues at coordinate 18,935,593 of NC_080093.1, forward strand.
AAGGCAATGAGGTTCCAGGAAGAATCCAGCCACTCCCTGAGATTCTTCACAGCTGGCCAGGCAGTCCAAGGGCATAGTCAGAGTCAAAAACCATTAATTTGACTATAACAAGGATGATGGCAAGTCAGAGTCACCAGAGGACTGAGCAATGAGGAAGGGGTTCAGGAAACCTGGGCTGGTGCTGTGGCCCAGAACACACCCGGAGCCTTCCTTCTCGGCTTCCAGAGCAGTGCCGTACATGTAAGACTCTGAGCTTGTAGACCCATGTCATCCGTTTGTAAGATAGCTCCCCCTCTCACTTTGTTTTAGAATTTTTAGATCATGATAACATATGCATAACATAAAGTAAAATCCACCAGCTTAGCCCCCGATCTCCAGGATTTTTTCACTTCATAAAACTGGAACTTCACACCCATCAAGCGGCAACTCCCCACCCTCCCTCCCTCCATCCGCGACAACAGCTGCCTGTAAGCTGACTACTTTGGGATCACAGATGAATGGAATCAAGTAGTGTCCCTCCCTCCATCCATCTCCCTCCCATCCCTCCCTCCCTTTCTCCTTCTATCCATCCCTCCTTCCCTCCTTTTCTCCCTCCCTCCACCCATCCCTTCTCCCCTCCCTCCTTCCATTCCTCCTTCCCTCCTTCTCTCCTTCTTCCCCTCTCTCCCTCCCTAACTTCTTCCCTCCCTCCGACCCTCCATCCATCCCTCCTTCCCTTCTCTCCTTCCTTTCCTCTGTTCCTTCTTCTTTCCCTCCCTCCGACCCTCCATCCATCCCTCCTTACCTCTCCCCTCCTTTTCCTCCCTACCGACTCTCTGCCCAGAAGATACGTGGAGTGCTATGGATGGAACCCAGAACCTTGCACTTTAAACTGTCCCACTAAGTTATATCCTCACCCTCTAAGCCTGTGTTTTGTTTTTTTTTTTTTTTTGGTGACTATCTTATTTTGTTTTGCATAACTCACTCCCTTCTGATCCATTGTAACATGTATCAAAGCTTTGTTCCTTTTCAAGTGCTGAGCAATGTCCCTTAATTGGCTCTGTGTATCAGTTGATGTGTGTTGGGTGTGAGGGTGGCTTCTGCCCTTTGGCTCTGGGGGTAGTGGTGCTTCTCGGCCCATTTCCAGAATTACTGTGACTTACTTTTTGACACCAGACATGAGTTGTGTGGCTATCTTTGCTCCTCATCTGAACCCTCGAGGGGCTTGGGCTGGAGGTGGACAGCGAGGGGCTCGCTTTGTGCCTACCAAAGATGTTCTTTTCTGCCGTTTCTTCTGCAAGGCAGCTGGCTGTTCTCTGGAGATCTTAATTTAGGCCGGGAAGGGGGTGGGTGAGGAACTGAGTGTGCTGGTCCAGCTGGCGCTGAAGGTTTGGGCAGTGTGAAGGCTCAGCATCTTAGAGGTCCGGGCATCCCAGTGTGCTCAGGCAGATGGTGCTGGCAGGCTTAGTGGCAAGCTGCACCTGGGAGGTGCGATGCACCAAATGGGGGTTGGTAGCTTTGGAAGTGCAATGGGGGGCGTTGGCATTTTAGAGTCTGTCCGGTCATAGTTTAGGCTTTAGGGATGAAGCAAGGAGCAGGAAGGAATGTTGGGAATGGCTGCCTGCCAGGTTTGTAAGCTACAGAGTCTACATGGAGCTTGACTAGACAGGAGACACAGGCCTTAGCTGGGAGATGACGGCAGGTGTACCTGTCATGTGAGGACAGCTCTGGAGGTAGCCTGAAGCTCAGGAAACCTTCAGGACTCACAGCGGCGGGAGTGGGCTGGTGTCTGGGGAAGCAGTGTCTCCTGCAAGTGAAACGCTTTTACCACAGGGGTAAGGGAAGGATGGCAGGAACTAAGCTGCTAGGGACCCTCAAGCCAGTTATGCACAGAAACTGGGGTCACCTGCATTTGTAGGGTTCAGGGTCTGGGTGTGGAGGCCAACAGAGAAACACCACAGTGGCTAGTGCTAGGAACCTGACCTTTGAGGGAAAGTTGAGGTTGAGAGTGTAAGGCCAGAGAAAACAACCTGCAGCCAAGGAACTTGCCGAAGCCAAGCTCTGGGGCATCACTGAGACATGGTTCAGAACAGCTCCATATACTCTGTGTATGGGGCAGTTAAAGGTGTGTGCAGGAGGCCATTCTGGTTCCTGGTCCCAGTTCTGCCTCTTGCACTCTTGAGCACATTTCCTACCCTCTCTTTGCCTCAGTGTCCTGACCCAGAATACAAAGGTACGAGTGGTTCTCTGTTTAGACACTGCTCTTACGGCTGTTGGTAAGACACGGCCTAGGGTGTGATGGCAAATTGGCCAGGATGTTTTAGATGAAACAGAAGAGACCTACATGAAGCTCTGTGCTTAGGGAGGCTGCTCCTTTCTGGCCCCTACCCCTTGGAGGATTTTTGGGACTTGGGAAAAATCACATCACTCAGAGGGCAGACTCTCAATAGCACCAGGTTTCTTGGTAGGGTGGTAACAGTGCTGGTCCCTACAGCATTGACTGCCCACCGTGGTTGGCGGAAACATGGCTGGTATGTCCTAGAACTGCTGGTCTGTGTTAAGGTGGTAGAGCCTTCTACAAGGCCTCGGTTGCATCCCCACAGGCCCCCGAGGCTGCCGGTGCCCTGTGGAATTGGTTTGAATTAGCTTCTCTAGACAGCCTATTTGGGATGAAAGCTGTTAGTGGGGTTGGTACAGGGCATGGGGTGGCTACATAACAGTAAAAGTCTGTCTCTAGCTGGAGGGCCCGCAGGTACAGATGGAAACACTGACTAGGAAGGAAAGAATTTCAGTGGTCCTTGCCCTGGTTCTTGCTCAGCAACCCACTTGAGTGTCTTGGCCACCCACAGTGTCTTATCCAAGAATGAGTCTATCTAAAGAGCTGAGCCTCCACATACTCAGGGGACCTAGGGCAGCTTGGGTGTCCAGCTGGTGGGACATGCTTCCTGAGCAAGTGCAGGTCATATGATGGGGAGGCACCTTAGAACATTAGCTTCAGGGCTGCAGAATTGGCTCAGTGGTTAAGAGCACTCACTGTTCTTCCAGGAGACTTGGGTTCAATTCCCAGCACCCGCACAGCAGCTCATACTGTCTGTAACTCCAGTTCCAGGGGCTGACACTGTCACGCAGACATACAGGCAGACAAAATACCAATGCACATGAAATAAAAATAGATAAATACATAAAAAAAAGCATTAGCTTCTGGGAGGGGTGCACAGCGATACTGCAAGACCGTACTAGCCATTCTGCATCCTGAGCATTCCACATAACCTGGTGTGTGTTAGTTAACTCAGACCTGCCAATATGCTTGTAAAGTGAGCTCAGCTGTCCTCACTTTATAACTGGGGAAACCGAGTCACAGAGATCTCACAGCTTGTCACTATCACAAAACTGGAAAGGAAGAGCCAGCACTTGGGCTCAGGCAGCCAAGCTCAAATTCTGGGCTCTTTTTCTTGTCATAAGCATCTCAGTACTTCTGTTGGGATGGATGGGGTCATGTTCTAATGGGTACCCTCAGCCCAGGGGTTGATCTCTGAGGCTGCCTGGCCAGTGGCGGGTGGAATCCAGCATGGTTTCCCATCTCTCTTCTGAGATAAGGTTTTAGACAGCCCAGTTCCCAGGTACCACATTCCTAAGAGACGAAATCTTCAGAAGACATCTGAGAGACGCTCCCCGAGCATCCAGTCACACCAGTCTTATTCCTGAGTGCCCGGGGGCCAAAAAACCAGTGCAGGAGGAGGCAGGATGAGACGGCAGATGGCTCTTCAGTGAGTGGCCTGGGTAGTGCATAGGGATAAATGCAGATGTTTTCTGGAAGTTTCTATCTCTTAGGTCCTATCCGCATTCACCCTTCAGGATGTCTTGTGCTGGTCCCAATAGCCATTAATTTAGCTTTTTCAAGATGCAAGTATATGTATATGGTGTATATGTTCATGCCATGCAAATGCTGTGCCCCTGAGCTGTCCCCAGCGCCACCATCTGAAGCCTTTCTATGCAGCTAGTGGCTCAGGCAGCTTCCCACTGCTGCGCAACCACACCCTGCCTGTCCGGAGAACGCGCATCTCCCCAGCACCGTGTCTCCCTTCACTGGCCCCTGCTAACCACACCATCTCCATGAATTTGACAGCTTTAGGTACTGTGAGTGAGTGCAGTCCTACACTGTGTGTCTCTTGGTTATTGGCTAATTGGCTCCGATGTCTTCTAGGTTCGTTCTTGTTGCTGCAACCATCAGAATGTTTTCCTTTTAAAGGCTGAGTAATATTCCATCCAGGCATGGGTGAACTCTGACTTTTGTCCATCTGGGACTGGTGTGAGCCATTGCTCTGAACATGGGTGTGTGCATGGCTCCTGGAGTCTGTTTCCTTTCTTCTGAATGTATCCCCAGAAGAGTAATTGCTGGATCATATGGCAATTCTATGTTTAAGTTCTGAAGAACTAACTGCCAGACTGTGCCAGACGTTTTTTTCTTTGTGTGCCAGACTTTTTATACAAATAAATCCGTGCCTATTTTAGGGTTTAGAAATTTCCCTTCTCTGCCCACTCAGATCCCTATCCCCAGGGTTTCCTTTCTCTGACCCTGGCTCCTGTCTGTCAGCTGACGCATGGCCCCGTGAAGAAAGTCCCTTACCTATCTCTGTCTACATCGCCTTTGCCTGGAGAGTAGGGTGAAGAAGAGTTCTGTGATTCTGGGGACAAAGGTACCTTGTTCCTGATAAGGGACTTGTCAGGGTACAGGCAGAGCTGGTCTTTGTCTGCCATGAGGATTTTATCTGTTGTAAGCTCAGAGTGGGAAGCAGGACTGTGGCCTCGTACCTGACAAGGCGTGGGTAGATAATGTCACTTAGGCCATGAGGGCTTGCAAGAAGGTGAAGGCAGACGAGCATGCTGTGATAACGGAGATCTTGGGACAAGGGAGACGGAGGTGTGGTGGGTGGTCTCCCTGGGACCCTCTTCTCCCTCGCCAAGTGTCAGCCACTCACAGAACAATGGACATGACCACGGTGCTGACCTTTCTACTCATTTTGTTTCAGGACAAACCACACGGTCACCTGGTCTCACTGCCGCTGTCCACAGCCAGGGAACATGGACATTTGCGGGTACTGACTGAGAACGAGGTGCTATGCTTAGTACATTAGGGGATTACTAACCTCAGTCCTAACCTCAGTCCTCACGGTACCCTGTAAGGGACCTGAATCAGTTTCACTGTCTCCCCCAGGGCATCAGCGGTCAGCAGAGAAGACAGGATTGAGTGGGGATGGCTGCAGCCCAGGCCTCAGACTACCCTGCCCACAGTAGTGTATCTTACCAAATAAGAGGTTCATCCTCTCCTGGGATTTTTTTCTTCTTTTTAGTTTCGGGGCGTATATTTAAGGGGTAGGGAAGAAATGTGTCTTATAGCTCTTCCTGCTGGTAGAAGGCTGGAGAGACTAGCCACCCCTGGGTATAATCGCAAGCAAGTGCCTTTCTCCCTCAGGCAGGAGCTGGTGGGGCTGAAATTTATCACTAAATGTGTCCTCGCCTTTCCTCGCCATCCTGTTCCCATACAAAGAGAAGCCTCCCTCCAGATTCCAGCTGGGCATCTCTGTCTCTTAGCAACTGCCGCCAGCCAGGGCTTGCTCTGGGCTCTGGGCTCTGGGTGTGCCTTTCTGTGGATTCTATACATACGATGTATGTTGTGAACATGAGAGAGGAGGGCGTATTAGCCTTGGACCTGGGGGAAGGAGGAGCAGGCAGAAGAGAATTAGCGGGGTGTCCTCTGGTGGGCATATGCCCAACTCTTGGCTGAAGAAAGAAGACTGAGGGAGGGTGGCGGGGACCAGGGCCACATGCCAGGTGAGCGATGAACACTTCTGCTTTTCCCGCTGGGCCCATCTTCATGATTACACACATTTGCTCAAAAGGTTTGTTTCTCCAATATGATGAAGAGCCCCCTGGGTCTCTCTGGCAAGGCTTTACTTTGGCGGGGGGAGAACCTGGTAGAGGGGTAATATGGGCCAGGGATGAAGGGGAGGGCCAGGCTCAGCTGTTGTACCTGAGAGAGCTGGAGGGAAGAGAGCCCGAGCACATGAAAGTGGGGAAGGAGACGCCAACAGGGAGACCAAAGGAAGTTAGTTCACTGTGTGTGGCTCTGAGGGTCTCCTTGGTTTGCCTGCTGTCTCGGGCTACTGCTTTTGCATGACTTTGTGCCTCTCATTCTCAGGGATCACTCTTTCTACCCAAAGCGAACTAGAAAGTTCCTGAGGTCCAAGTCCTGAATTTGCTGATGGAGACACCGAGGCCAACCCAAGTGACAGGAACTTGAAACCACAGCAGGGAGGGAGCAGAGCTGAGAGGACCTAGACACCTAGACACCCAGTTCCCACGACCATGCTCCCTCACTTAGCTGGGGTCCTTCCTGCTCACTGCTGACATCAGTAATGAGACACACACGCATGATCCACAGAGTTCTAGGGTGTGGTCACACACTCCACAGAGCAGGGCTTCCACAGGGAGGATAAGCTAAGAGAACCCGCTGGGCTCAGCTCTGTACCCAAGGATGGGGCTTCTGAGGGGACCCTGGCTGGCCAGGTGGCTTCTCTGCAGATCACAGGAAGATCCAAGTCTGCCTCATACAGAGACTGTGTGCTGAATCTCCAGGCATCTTGCCTTGTTGGGGTATCCTCACTCACAGTGTATGTCAGGTAGCCCTTTCCCCATCTCTCTTCTAAACTACAACTTTATATCGATGTCAAATTGGTGATCAATTTAAGAAATCTTTAAAGCCTCGAGAAGGCACTAATGAGCCGGTGCTAGGCAGGAAGTTGGATACGCAACAGTGTGAATGTCCCTTTGCTGAGCTTTGGAGAATACGTGTTTCCTTGTTTGCTCCTCTGTCCAGTTGGGCACTCATCTTTTCTTATTTTGGTTTTTTGAGACAGGGTTTCTCTGTATAACAATCCAGGCTGTCCTGGAACTTGTTTTATAGACCAGACTGGCCTCGAACTACAGAGATCAGCCTGCCTCTGCTTCCCAAGTGCTGGGATTAAATGTGTGTCCCGTTAGTACCTGGCTAATGGATACTCACTTTTCTATGCATCTCTTTCTGAAGCTCAGAGAGGGTGAGCCATTGACTTTAGACCACACAGCAGGTAAGCGGCAGAGTTGAGACTAGAACCCATCTCTGCCACTCCTCTAGTGATCTTCCAGTATGCTTACTCCCCAGGATAGAAGGCGCAGACCTAGTGCTCCTGAGAGGTGAAGGGCCTTGTGCTGGGAATAGCAGCGCCCCTGAGTAGAAGGAGGGAGAGGCCTTTTAAAATGTCTCCAGAGCTCAGTCCTCTTGGGCTGTAGTTTGATAGTGAAAGTACTTCCTGGTCACAGGACTGGAGACTTAGCTCAGTTCGTTAGCGAGGTTAGCCATATTGGTAAACTTGAAGATGCCTAGCATCAACCCCAGCCCTCAACATGTGTCCCCTCGTGTGTGCCCAAACACATGCAAACATGGGCACACACAAGGAAGGGATATGAAACTAAAAAGTGCTTCCAGGTCTTCTTGTTTCCTTCTGGGAGGTTGTGTGGTGTAAACATAGGTTTTCCATGGTCATGATTTGATTTGTCCCCTTCCAAGCCCTGCCCACCCAAGAATATCCAGTTGACATAGTCTTTGCCTGGGCACTAACTACTAAGAAGACTCAGAAAGTCCCTGACCTGGGAACAGCAAGGCTCAAGGAAGTCAGCTGTCATGTAGGGCCCAGACAGACAAACCATTCTCAAAGCCCAATTTTCTAAAACTGTGAACCCCCAGGATGTCCACAGATGTCCGAGACTTTGCCTCCCTGCCGTTCCTGCTCATAACTGGGCACTGAGCCTGTAACATTTAAGATCTACAGGGACAAAAGCTTCCATGAATGTCATGCCTTTTTGTTTAGATTATTTAAAAATTGATAAAGGTTATGTGTACTCATTAGGGAGCCAACTGTGCCAGAGGGCAGTAGTGGGAAGGCAGGCCCCGTGGCTGCCTGCCGAGGTCTGCTGAGATAGAACTTTGCTGGGAGTCAGCTTGTGTGAGAGGCTCTCTGTTGACTTAGGCGGCAACAGCAGCCAAAGCCGGCAGAGGCCCTGAGACCCTTTGGGTTGGGTCCGGCCCTGGCACAACCTGACTGGGAGCTGTTCTGGCTTAGGAGGTCGGTCCTAGAGCAGCCTCAACTCTGCTTCCTCGGACCATCTCTGAATCTATGCTGGCTGCTCCCTGGCTCTCCTGGAGTCTAAGTCACCCATCTCTGCCTCAAGGAATTGCCCTCCGTCATCTCCTGGAACTTCTCCTCTGTCCTTGAGGTACACGCAACAGCCATTAGTTCAGGAAGGAGATAGAGCTTTTGCTTAGACCAGTCCTGCACCACTGCCTTGCCTGCCCTTTGAAGAATTTAGCAGCTCTGTGATGTAAATGCTCTGTCCTCAGTTCACAAATGAAGAAATGGAGGTGCAGGGAACTGCAGACTCCCACATGGCAGAGCTGTTGTGTTCTTCCCAGCATCCTTTGCTTCTTCCTTCCCAAAGAACCAAGCCCAGAAGCCAAGGCCCACTGATGCTGAAAGGGACAGGGGGCAGCTTCTCCCACCACCTGCCACAACTAGCCACAACAGGTCTCTCCAAAGTGCCGTGGGGTGAAGAGTTCAGAGTCCCATCCACAGAGGGGAAGGGCAGTCACCACTATCATTTGTCACTTGGCAGTATGGTCCAGGACACCATGAGGTCACTGTTGACCCTTAGCAAATGGTGGAAGTGATGAATAGGTGGCCCTGAGACTTTCCAGAGACATTGATGTCTCTGAGTTTCTCATAAGTGTCTTTGTGCCCAGTTCTGGGTTTGTATAAGCTCTTCTCTCCTAGTCAGATGCACATATACATGTACATGCAAAACACACACACACACAGGCATACACACACACAGAGGCATACATACAGGCACTCACACACATACAGGTACACACACATACACACAGGTGCATGTATGTTTGCATGCACACACACACAGGCATACACACAGAGAGGCATACATACAGGCACTCACACGCATACAGGTGCATACACATACATACAGGTGCATGTATGTTTGTGCATACACACACACAGACATACACACCTGCATGCTATCCTTGTGATGGTCCTCTGGGCCACTTCCTCCTGTAGTCTCAGCCTAAGCACAAAGCCTTTTTCCATCCTCGTGTGGGTTATACGGGTTCCTCTACTACACTCCTCTTGATGCCCCTGACCTGGATTTCAAGGGCCAGATAGGAATGGGATAACAAGTGGAACTTGCGTAAGACCCACACTTGGAGTGGTCCACCATGGAGGGTGAAGGATATTGATCACCACAGACTGGCGTGAATATGGCCTTGCTAGAGCACACTGTACTCAGCCCGAGAATTTACTGATGTGTACTCAGGACTTGGGTACAAATCTTCCCGTCTTCCTTAAAGTTGTTTCCTGATGTTAGATAAGTTGCTTGCCTGTGAGAGCCGCAGTTTCTGCCTCTGCAAGCTGGGTTGACAATAGTGACCTCACAGAGTAGCTGGAGGTTTCAATAAGCGGTGGGTGTGAGCAGCATCCACCTGAGATTCAGCTCTCAGGAGCTGTGTAAGCCCCAGGGAAGGGAAAGCCAGTGGAATTTGCATGTGATTGAAGCATGACAGCCCAGAGACCCCTGGGACAAACCCACACATGCTGCTGGGGGGACTTCAGGTCTAAAGGGAGGAGGGATGAGCCGAGTGTCTTTGGCATGGCTTTGCAGGGCCACGGCGCTTACCGTATAATTACAAAACAGCACACATGGAGACGAAAACGCACGTCCAGATGGCAGGCCTTCCGTGCCATTGGGAGGCAGAACTAATGAACTTAACAAATCACTGATAATTAATTTTCAGAAGCCAAAGGAAACCAGGAGTGATGAATAGGTCCACAGAAGGTGGGAGGAAAGCCAGGCCAACTGCCAGCCAGAGCGAGGTGTGTGCGGGTACCATTTCCAGGCCGGAGCCAAGCTGATGTGGCCAGCGAGGCTGCGAGGAAGAGCACACAGTGCTGACCGTGCTGCTCAAACCATCTGAGCCCTCCTGGAGAAGGAATCGGAGGTGGTATTGCTCAAGTCAGACAGCATCCCCGAACGGTTGACAGGCATGGGATGAGGGCCTGAGCCCAATGGTTGATGAAACCTTTGTCTCAGTCTGATGGAGATCTGAACCAGTTGATGCTTCCGTTAGCACTGGTTCAGCACCTCCTGCCCAGAGTTGTGTAGAATGCCTCTCTAGTGGTACTCGCTCACCGTGGCAAACACCGAGGCTGAGGCACAGAAGCCGAGGGATGCTGGCTCTGTGATAAAGCAGCGTGCTCAGAGCTGCCTGCTGGACCTCTGGTGAGCACAGGACCTGGATGTCAGCCCCAGTGCTCTGGGGTGTGTCCTTGCATCTGACTGGAGCCAGGTGAATTTCCAGGCTTCCTGCAAACACATTGCCTGGCAACAGATGTTGAAGGGGCAGTGACCCTTCTGTGCTCCACACCAGCCCCTCCCCCAAAGCCTGCCTCCTTTTTCACTGGACCCCAGAACCCTGTGTGACACACTGGGTAGCAGGGAACCCAAGCCTTTGTGATTGGAGATTCTACAACCCATATCCTCCCCTCAAGGTCACATTGAAGTGATGGTTGGGAGGGATAGGGAGTTTATGGAGGGCTATGGATGCTTGGTGGGGGATGGGCTGGCATACCATTCTCTTGTTCAGTTCTGTGTAGAGTCTGGTCCTATGCTTACTATTTAGCTGTGCAATTTTAGGCAATTAGCTTAACCCCTCTGAACCTGTATTCTCAACTGTAAATGGAGCAAGCATGTCATTGGTTGGTATAAGGATTAACTATGTCCATGTGGTTCTGGATGTGAGGGCCCTGTAGGGCAGTTCTCAACCTGTGGGTCACAATCCCTTTGGGGTGTTGACTCTTTCACAGGGATCATCTAAGACCATTGGAAAACACAGATATTTACATTACAATTCATAACAGTAGTAAAATCACAGTTATGAAGTAGCAATGAAAATAACTTTATGGTTAGGGGTCCTCACAACATGAGGAACTGTATTAAAGGGTCACAGCACTAGGAAGGCTGAGAGCCACTGCTGTAACTGAGTTAAGAGCTGGCTGCCTAATAGATGCTGATTGGAAGACTCAGTACTTTAAAATACACACATGTCACTTTGAAGCTATGTATGTTGTCATTTAAAAGCTTCCACAGCTTGCCAGGCGGTGGTGGCACACCTTTAATCCCAACACTTGAGAGGCAGAGGCAGGTGGATCTCTGTGAGTATGAGGCCAGCCTGGTCTACAGAGTGAGTTCCAGGACAGGCTCCAAACAACCCCCTCCCCCCCAAAAAAAAACCCCAAAAACCTTTCACAGTTTTGAGGAGGACTCCTAAGACCCAGAAGTCGAGGGCTACACATAGGGCCTCAGGTCAGAAGGGGCTGACTGGATAAAGCTGAAGTGTGTGGGCCTTTTGTTTCCTTACTGCCTGTGGACACAGAGCTGGTGTCAGCTGGGCCCTCCCAGCTGCTGCTGGGCCACCCCCTGCTGGCCTCTGGGGCTCCGATGACAAAGCCAGGAGGATGGAGAGGCCTAGCCATCTCCGCAGTCTTGTCCTGCTCTCCTGGACTCTCTCGGTCATTCCTGTGACCTTGGCATCCCTTCCTGCCCTGCCACGCACCACCTTCTGTTCTAGGCTGCCAGCCACTTTCTCCCTGACTGCGCCGGGATCGGAGCCATTGTCAACTCGTGCTTCCAGATTAATTAGCAAGCCCCATGTCAGCTGCTAACTGAGACCCAGATGTCGGCTTGGTTCCCGCATCAAACCATTTTGTCACTGTAATTGAAGAACACAGGAGTAGCAGCGAGGCTGGCGGGACAGCTCAGAGCCCTTCCCTTGCCGGAAAGAGAGGAGAGGCCAAATTGCCTGGGAAGATACACAAAGGGGGTCTTGCCTGCTGTGTGTGGCTATGCAGCTTGGGGAGCCTCCCTTAGCCACACTGGAGGATGACCAGGGTCATTGGACTTAAGACAGAGAGCCCCCGCCCCTGCCCAGTCTAGACGGCTGCCCCTCAGGACAGCTGAAGTAAGCTAAGCACAGAGTCGGCCCAAACCGGTCCAGTGAGCATTGTAGGGCCTGTGGGACCTCCTAGCTTTCAGCCATGCTCTGCAGGCTTGGATGAAGCAGCCAGAGCAGTCTGGGAGCCTCGTTTCCGCTCTCCTCAAGCCAGGCGTCGTAAACACGTTCCCGTAGTTTTAATGGAAATATCAGGGGCAGGAGGCCGATGTCTACCTTCATCACAGGTCTCCTCCGGGGCAGAAGGCGCGAGGGTCGGTTTGGGTCATAACTACACCTGTCTCATTCCAATATCAGAACCCATGTTGAGCATTTGGAGCCAGAGGAGCAGGCTGAGAGGTGGCTATGTTAGCCGGGCTTTCAGTGACCACAACAAGCACGTGAGGGGAAGAATGAGCAGGAAGAAGGACTCCCCTCTGTTTCATGGCTTCACAGGTCCCCTGGCTCCATGAATGGGGGGCAGAAGCTGCCCACATCACAGCAGCCTGGATGCAGGATGGCCGGTGGTGGTGGGATCTGGGCAAGAGGCCAAGACAAGGCTGCCTCCCTTGAAATAAAGGCCCCAGAGAACGCCACCAGCTGGGGCTCAAGTGTTCAAAGTGGGAGGCTATGGAGGGAATTTTAGTATCAAAATGTAGCCGCGGCATAGGAGACACAAAGTGGTGTTGACCTGCCGGGAGCAGCTTGGGGTCTGAGACTTAGAGCCCAGCCCCCTGCACCGGAGGTGGGAAGGCTCTACTTCCTCCAGGAAGTGGGGGGGCACTCCAAAGTCAAGGGCTCAACCTCACTCCTGGTGGTCTTGGGTTTCTCCAGTTACCTTGCTCAGCTTTCCTATTAGATAAAATAGGTAACTCTTCCTAAACCTGGGGTTCTGGAGGCACTGACTTTAACCTTCTGGAAGGGTGGAGTATATGACAGAGCCAGATTCCTTGAAACTTCTATATTCATCACCGAGGAAAAGCATCTCACTATGCTGGCCTAAACTGGTCCAAGCTGGCTCCAGAATTTTCCATCCTCCTGCCTCCACCTCCCAGAGCTTTGAAATTACAGTTGTGTTATCAGCACATCTTGAACTGTAAACACATGGACTTGAGGACACAGGCTTCATAGCATCCCTTGACATTCTGACTTAGACTCTGAGGAAGGAGCCAGAAGCCTGGGCTTTGGGAGATTCCTAGAGATTCCCATACATTCACTTAGCTCTCATGGTGAGATGCCTTCCTACAGCTTTGGAAAGTCTCAGAGCTCTTTAGGTCCCTCCCTGACTGTAGACAAAGAGCGAGGCTCAGATTACAACTCAGGGATGTGTTGTCCCAGTTCCCCCTTCTCCCATAGTTCACTGGTGTTTCAAAAAAGTATGCATTTTTGGATCGAAGTGGAAGCACGACCTTCATGTGGTCATGTGAAGGTCAAAGCTGGAACAGACCAACCGCCTTTCCAGAGGTCTGCCCCTCAGTGCTTGGGCCTCTAGGCAGCACATTGCCACCAGGGGGCAGTGTTTCAGGCTGGGCATCTACACTGTGCATTTATAACTTGAATACTCATACCCTTTCAAAAAGGGAAGATAAATTCCTTTATCAAACCAGCCAGCTGCAAGCATGTGTTGTATACTGAGGATATACTGGAAGTGTGGTGTGAATGAGTTACCGGTGACAAGATGCTCCCTTTCCGCGCTAGTTTTAATCCTGTGACTCCTCGCCTGTTCGCCCGCCTCACTTTTGTGGCCCTGCTTCCTGTGCTCTCTGCTCGCCCAGGGGAGGCTTCTCCACATCGCGGTCTTCTCCTCCCCACCAAGTGCCCTTTATGTTCCCATCTCTCAGAAGCACAGACGTGAACTCTCTGCTTTCGTCTTCTCGCTCCAACAGAGGAAGGTCCAGCCACTTGTGTAGGGGTGGGAGGCAGAGAGAGAAAACCAGGAAATTACTGGCTATACCCTACTGGGACCAAGTCCCAGGCCACGCACTCTCCTGCAGCCTAGCAACCGTGTAAAGTAGAGTCCACCAGCAACTTGCAGATGGGTACTAAGCTGGGACCAGGCACTAATCAGGCTTTTCCAGTCTATATGGTGTGCGGGCATGGAAGGGTAGGCTGCCCCTCTACCCTCCAGGAAGCTCAGATGTCCCAGGATGAGGGCCAGGCCTTGGCAGGTCCTCGTCGTTTCTGCCCCCAGCCTGCCAGAAGAGGAGGCAAGAACACCTGGGCCCCTCTCCCTAGGGAGCCTGGCTTCCGAGGCAGCTGCTTACTGGCAACCTCTAGGGTGTTAATTGGGCAGGGTGCCCAGACCCTGACACCCCCTGTTACAGAAAGAGCTAGATCAGGGAGGAGCCTTGTGGCCGTGAGGTTTAGAAGGCGGGCCAGGTTATCAGCCGGGAGTGCTGGGGTGTGAGGCAGATGGACCATGATGGACAGTGGGTACTTCTTGTCTGGGAACGCTGAGGAAGGCTGTACCGATCACATGACCCCAGGACAGATGAGGAGGAGGAGGCCTGGGATCCCTCCAGGAAGTGGGGAAGGCATTCTCTCTAGCCAGGCTGATGGGACTGGGAAAGCAGTGGCAGGGATGTGATGATTTAATGCTACTCTTCCTTCTCCTCCTCTTCTGCAGCTTTGCTCCCCTTCATGACTGAATTCTGCTCTTCAGTACTGGTCGTAACCCAGACCAGTTAAGGACTCCTATGCCTTACTTCACTGTAATCTCCCAGCGGCCCATTGAAGGCTTGATTCTTCTTTCACAGTAAACCTCAGAGGCAGGTCAACCCACCCGAGGGCACACAGCAGGGCAACTGGAACACACATGGCTTTAATGCAAGTTTGACTCCAGGATCTGTGCCCTGTCCATTAGTCCCACACATCCTGCCCCCCACCTGACAAGGTGTTATGGGAAGGCCGCCTTTATGCCATTTGTCCCTGGTCCTCACAGGGAGAGTGTTTTTTCATTTATGGAAACCTTGGCATGTGACCAGGCTTCTGATTGGGCTTCAACACCTCAGAAAGGGGGAGCACGGATGATTTTCCCATAAGGCGATGGGGAGGTCAGGAGGTTCACGGGTGGAGGCTGAACTTTAGGTAAGGACCCAGTAGACCCAGGTGCCTGACGACAGGCTTATTTATAGGCCCTTCAGCAATGACCTGAGTGACAGTGGACCTCACACATGCAGAGACGTGATTCCCAGGGAAAAGAATGCCCGAGCATTTTCCAAACCTGAGATGGGGTCCCTCAGGGGCAGCGGGAGCCAGGTCGGCCACATTACCTACTTCTGAAGTATGTCTGCCAAGCCCAGGAGCCCCAGAATCTACCTACAACTGTAAGGGCTTCTGGAGAAACAGGGAAGGGTAGGTTTCAGCAGAGGAAGGACATGAACCTTAGAGGGTGGATGTGGACATGGGAGCACAGGACTCAAACCGTATACTTCACAGGAAGCAGAGAGAGATTTTCATCAGGGGACCCTGAGGGCCACTCTCAGACGGAGTTGCTAAGTGTGACCCAGCCCCTAGCAGCAGTAAGAGATGTAGGTAGAGCCAGGGATGGAGATGAAAGCTACACCCTAGCCGGCCAGCCAGCCAAGGAGGCTGGGCCCAGGGCCCTTGGTTCCTCATTCCTCTGCGGCTTACTGATCCCCTTCTCCGTGACTAGGCTCTGTGATAAGCAGATGCCATCTCTGTCCTTGGGCAGCCAAGAATCTCGAAAGCATTTAGCCAGAGCTAAAGGGACAGCACAAGGTGCTATCTGTCAGATAGTTCTTCCTGTTGCTGAGGAGTCGCACTATTGATTAATTGATTGATTGATTGATTCATTTATTCATTCATTTGAGGCGAAGTCTTGCTATGAATCTCAGGTTGGCAAAGAAGTCACCATTCTCCTGCCTTAGCCTCGAGTGCTTAGGTTATATTTTGCCACCATACTGAACCACTACCTCTAATTGGTAGAATAGAAAACTTAGGTTCAGACTGGCCAAGGATTTGCCTGAGATCACACAGCTGAAAAGGGCTCAGATGTTTTTAAATGTGCTTTGGTTCAAGGAGCCTGGGACACTAATTCTTTCTGGGACTCAGGACCCTTCCTGAACTGAGCAAGCCTCCAGGAACACAGAAATACAGGGACATAGGGACACAGAGACACAGACAGGAACACAGAGGTGCAGGGACACAGGGACACGGAGGCACAGGGACAGAGAGACAAGGGGACACAGGGACATGGAGGCACAGGTGATATGGCACAGAAACTAGTATAGTGGCATTTCATCTATATACAGGAATTGGGGCCTTCACTCTAGTTCTGCTTGTGCTGATCTCAGCAGAAGATCTAAGTGTGTGTAAGAGTGATTTCTCCAGCTGCCTAGTGTCCCATGGCCCTGCTGGCATCCCTTGGCAATTCTGAGGGCCTCTTGAGTGCCCCATGTTGACTATGAGGGTTGGGGGAGCTCTTGTTACCGGTGTCTTTGGTTGCTGGCATGTAACATGGTCATCATGGGTGGTCATATTGTGAAGCAGCCACAAACCTAAGAGTCCCTCATCCCTACTACCTGACTGGTTCCTAGGTACCTGTGCCTGGGAGAGGCAGGCGTGGCTTTAGGCTGTGCTGGGTGGGTTGGGGCTGTTCCTCTCCCCCTCAGCCCTGCCTGGGGTCTAGTGAAACCCTTCTCAGGTTGTGGGATTTCCCTTTGTAGGAGAAGGGAGTCATAGGCCACCTTTGGGGCACCATAGCATAAAACCTAAGTCCTAAAGGGAAAAGTTCAGAAGAGTTCATTGGGATAGAAAACTTTGACCTTTTCTGGGGCTCTAGACAATCCAAGGTATTGTCATTAATATGTATTTGTAGATAATCAAAAAACAATTATGGCCAGAAGTGACTGAAAGTATTCCTTCCTAAGATGCTCTTTGGGTCTGTTGTCACTTCTGATGTTGCTCATGTGTTGACTCCAAAGTTAGTAGGAGGTGGAGCTGGAGATGAACTCAGCTTATACAGTGCTCACCCTAGCATCCGTGAAGTCCTGTGCTTGACCCTGATACTGCAAAAACCAGAAACATGCTAAGACTGCCTGCAATTCCAGAAACATGCTAAGACTGCCTGCAATTCCAGAAACATGCTAAGACTGCCTGCAATTCCAGAAACATGCTAAGACTGCCTGCAATTCCAGAAACATGCTAAGACTGCCTGCAATTCCAGAAACATGCTAAGACTGCCTGCAATTCCAGAAACATGCTAAGACTGCCCGCAATTCCAGAAACATGCTAAGACTGCCTGCAATTCCAGCACCTGGAAGGGGGAGGCAGGAGGCTCAGGAGTGCAAGGTCATTTTCTGTTACATAATGAGTTTGAGGCCAGCTGGGCTACATGATGTCCTGTCTCAAAACAAAACAATTAGTAGCCAATCATAAGCCTTGAAATCGAGTATAGGGCCCTGGCTATGTGAACCAGACCCTTCTAAGACCCATCGTCTTCACCTGTGAGATGGGAACAGCAATGGCACCTGGTGTGCTCAGGAAGTACCGTGAGATAGCATCGGCCCTGGGCCTGCGTTATCCGTAGCTCTTCTTTTCAGTCCATCACTGTTTGATGTGGCCCTGGGTCACGAGGCTCTGGGGTGTGTACCTTTGTATACTGCAAGCTCTGAATCCCGTCTCTCAGCTTGCTGCCTGTGAATGCAGAAAGAGGGCTTGTAGGAGGATGGAGGAGGCTGGGCTCTAGGGTGAGCATTGAGGGCTGAGGGATGGTTTCTGGTGATGAGGTTTTCTATGGGAAGAGGCATCTCCGCTGGATTCTTGAAAGTCCAGCGGCACTGCCTAGGGCAAAAGAAAAGTGGAGGGGGAAGGAAGAACTAGCCGATGCATAGGTTGGGTGATGGGCAGGACCATGGTGTCCCAGAGAACATGCACAGGGTAGGTTGTGAGCAATGGAGAAGAGTAACATTGGGAGTCACTCTACTCAAAGCCCTGGGTTCCTTTTTAAGCGCACTGGGGCCTCTGCAGATCAGAGCCTGTGGAGAAGCTGATCCCCTCACAAGCAGCATCCTGTGGTTCCCAAGCAGCCCAGTCTCATTTTCACAGTGTGTTAAAGTGCTATTGGTGGGTACGGGGTGGTGGGCCACGTGGGTCCAGATGTATTTGCAGACAGAAGTGTGTGTAAAGGAAAATTCCCAGGTGAGCCACAGCCTGTTCTGGCAGAAATGGCCCAGTTTGTCTGATGCCAGGCACTTCAGAGAATAGGCTTTATCAAAGCCAAACATTTGGTTATAAATATTTATAAATATGTGTTGGATTGAATTGCGCTTTGGTTCATTCACCATCTATGTCTATAAATATTTGAGAGACCGCTTAGCTGCTTTGCATTCGTGGACAGACGGGATGTGATTGATTTCTCGTCCTCAGTGGGATCAGCTTGGTGACCCGGGCTTTATCATGTCCCGCAACCCCAGTGATGTCGCTTCCATGGCCATAATGACACTCATCTTGCACGGTAGAGTTTAGAGTTGCCTGTGTAGAGAGCTGGCGTGTGCCAAAGGCATGATGGGCACTCAGCGATGCCTCTATTATTGTTGCTCATTTGTCTCTGGTTTTCAATAACCCAGACTCTCAGCTGCAGAACCATTTGGCTTCAGCCGTCCCCAGAGTGCCAGCCCCTTTCTGCCTTCAAATGTCCTCACCGATATTAGGATCAACTTTCTTGAAAATAATTTTTTCTTTTTTTTCTTTTTTGGTGATGTGAGTGATTGATCCCTGGGTCTTGCATGTGCTAGGCAACCTCTTGACTAGTGAGTTTTCTTCCTAGCCCCAAGATAAGATATTTGATAATGTATATTGAGGCTTATGTTAATGGAAAAGGATAATAATAAAGCGAACAGCTGTGAGTCGACCACCGAATGTGTTATGATTCTGTGGGAAGGTCCGGTCCTCTTCTGCCTATGCCCTAGCTTCAGCAGCGAGAGGCTATGAGGGCTGGAACTGCAAAGTCCTTCATCTCTGCAATATTATTACATATGTGCACAGTAAGCTTTAGTTGAAGTTGTCTTTTTCTCTTTAGTTTTTTTCCTTACATTTTAGCGTATTTGTTCTGTGAGTATTTGTGTGAAGGGTCTTTCCTTCACTATGCAGGTTCTGAGATTAAATTCAAATAGATTTGGTTCAGGCAGGCTTATTCTCAAACGTTGTAATAAAAGAAACCAAATGAGGCACATTTCTTTGTAGCTCTATTTCTTTTTTCTTTTTGGAATTCAACATCATTTTGTTGTTGTTGTTGTTGTTTTCTTATAACATATTTGTCGTAGGGTTTCTGTTACTGTGAAGAGACATGATGATTACGGCAACTCTTACAAAGGAAAACATTTAGTTGGGGTTGACTTACCTTGTAGAGGTTTAGCCCGTTATTGTAACGGAGAGGAGAGCATGGCAGCACGCAGGCAGATGTGGTGCTGGAAAGGTAACCCAGGATTTTACATGTGGATCGGCAGGCCGTGAGGAGAGAGAATGACACTGAGCAAATCCTTTCCCAGAGTGTTGGGGCTGAGCAGAGCATTTGTCACGGTCCCTGTTTGCACTGGGCATCTTGTACCAAGGCTGGCCTCTCTAGGTGGCCCCTGGCTCTGGAATTCTCTGTGCACACCCACTCAGGAGTGAATCCTGACAGGCAGAAAGGGAGCCAACAAATGCAAATATTTTAAAAGTGAAACCTAACTCTGTGGCATCTGGCAGAGGGACTAGGTGAGAATATGGGCAGGTTATGGGCACAGAGAGGCAATGAACACTTCATACGCACTTTCCGTCTTCTATTGAGATGTCTAGGAGGCTACAGTCTGTCCTTCGTCCTGCTTGGGTGGGGAAGGTGAGCAGACATCCTGCTTTATTCTCTTTATTCAGATCGGAGGGAGCTGAAGCTTTCCTTGATGCCTGTTAGGCAAGAAGCACAAAACAGTGCTTGCTTCTGGCTTGGCTAATACCACGAAGCCAGACTGGGGAAGCAGAGGGGCTTGTCAGCGATGTTTCTCTTTAACGTGTGGCAGAAGGGAACTCAGAGTTGATTGATCAGGCACAAAAGCCTCAGGGTGGCACAAGCTGCTCCACCCTCCTCCCTCCTCTGCGCTCTGCACGGGCTCCACACACGCCAGCCTGGAAGCACAGGGCTGCGGGCATCCAATATTCACTTTGAAATGTTAATTCCCCGGCTCTAGCCTTTCATCACTCCCTCTCTGCTCGACAGGGTGAGCAGGACAGAGTTAGAGAGGGAGTCGCAGAAGAGCGGAGAACATGCCCTCCCTGGAAGGTTTCCTGCAAGGATGTTTCTAGAACTTCCTTTTGTAGAGCCAAGTGGGAGGGAGGCCCTTCTGCCCTCTGTCCCGCTTTCTCCTTTCTACCCCCAGGAAAGAGCTGAGGCTACAAGTGGCTTCGAAGTACACTGCCTGTGACTGACAGCTAAACCAATTTCTGTGCCCCAAAACGGGGTAGCAGACTTCTGTAGATGTATAGTGTGTTGGCTCCTTAAAGATCCCCCCAAGACCTACTGTGTTTTGGCTTTTTAAAGACACTCCCCGCTTCACCTGTTCCTTGAAGTATGCCTATGAAGTTACTTTTTTTTTTTTTTTTTTTGAGACAGGGTTTCTCTGTAGACCAGGTTGGCCTCGAACTCACAGAGATCCGCCTGCCTCTGCTCCTGAGTGCTGGGATTAAAGGCATGTGCCATCACTGCCTGGTGAAGTCAACGTTTTTAACTCCAGTTTTTAGATGGTGAGGCTCAGGCAGATAGAGGAACTTGGTCCTGGTCCTGTACTTGATTCTGGACCACACTGTAATTGAATCCAGGACCTGAGCTCAGTATGCACATCCCTGGAACACCCAAGGCTGCCCCATACCTTTTAAGATAACCTAGTAGGGTAACTGTCCCTTGTGGCTACTGAGAGGATGGTTTTGAGTCTCAGGCTGGGACATAATCAGGGCTGAGACTGAGCCTGGATTTGTCGGTGCTTTTGATTCAGTGGCAGAAAATGGATTAAAAACATGAGAACTGTGCTGGGCAGTGGCGGCACATGCCTTTAATCCCAGCACTCAGGAGGTGGATCTCTGTGAGTTCAAGGTCAGCTTGGTCTACAGAGAAAGTTCTAGGACAGCCAGAGCTGTCACTCAGAGAAACCCTGTCTTGAAAAATCAAACAAAACAAAGCAAAAATAAAAACAACAAAAAACCCAACAATGAAAACAAAAACAAATAAACAAAAAACAACACCCCCCCCCAAAAAATACCAAAATGGAAGCTGTCTGGGTGTGGTGGCACACATCTAATCTCAGCACACACCTGGTGTGTGGCCAGTTCTAAGCTTAGCCAGGGTTATGGCACGAAACCTTGTCTGAAAAACACAAACCGTAACCATGAAAACTCAGGTTTGTTACTGTAGCTAGGAGCTGTCCGGAAAAGGTATTTCATTAGTCCTTAGTTCTGCTGCTTCCCCATTTTACAGATGAGAAAACTGAGATGTGAAGGCGTAGAAAGGCTGGTTTGGCAGAGTGAGGAAGAAAACCCCGGCGGGCTGGGCGGGCAGGTCTGCGCTCTTACCCTCACTGCCCTTGCTTTAGTTTATTTTAATCAATTTTTTTTTGAGACAGGGTTTCACTGTGTAACAGTTCTGGCTATCCTGGAACTCTCTTTGTAGACCAGGCTGGCCTTGAACTCACAGAGATCCACTTGCCTCTGCCGCCTGAGTGTTGGGACCAAAGCTGTGCACCGTCTCATCAGGCTGCCCCTACCTGTTCTCTTTTGGGAGTATAATTCCAGTCAGGAATTTGCAGTCATAGCCCTGGGAGGGAAGGGAGGTTCATAAGGGGCAGCAAGGGGCGGAGCAGGGGCAGGGATGAAGGCCCGAAGCAGAAAAAGACCCTGCACAGCTTCCTCCATTAGCTTCCTGCTTCCTTCCCCTCCATCTCTCTCCCTGCGGTGCTCCTGGCCCTGCCAGCATGTTGCAAGCCTTCAGGCTCTTTCTCTTCCTCTTCCTTGGGGCAAGTGAGCATCTAGTGAGGGTGGCCTCTGTGTGATGGCACTCCCTATCCCAGGCCAGTTCCTGCCTCACTTTGCTGCCTCCCGTTCACCAGGATGGCAGCAGGAGCGTGGGTACTCACTCTCACCTAAGTCCTTGAGGGAGTACCTAGCTTTTTCTTACTGCTTTCTGTGTTGCCTTCTCAGGGTCTCCCAGGACTGGAGAGTAAGGTCTCTGAGAGCAGGAAGTGGCCCCACCCAAGTGAGCCCTAATGCCAAGGGAAAACCAGCAGACAGGTTGGGGACTTTGTGTGGTGCAATTGGACCACAGGTGACAGAGAGCTGAGACCAAGTCATAGAAGTGGCATCCCTGAGACAGGGCTGCTCCGCCTGGGGAGAGGCAGCCCTTTCTTCACTCTGGTTCATTGACCTCAACAACAGAGTGAGCTGGATAGCTAAGAGACCAGACCCAGATGACCTGGCTATAGTGAGCACCTGCCTGCCTGCCTGCTTTTATTGCCCACACCTTCCTTACAGGGTCCCTATTTGACGCCCTTCTAGGCTTTGATTCTGTGTCTTTGGACTTCCAGGGCACCTTCCCATTGGAACCGGTACCTTAGCATTGAAAACCATGTGAAAAGTTTAGGTTTACCATCCACTGCATAGATTACCCAGGATCACCCTGTACTCTGTCATTTCTCGATGTTCTTCCCAGCTCTGAGTTCTGAAACACATCCCTGAAGATGTGGCATTTCTATCCCAAAGAGCCTCATGTCCCATCAGCCCATGGGCAGAATTCTTCCTGCAGCTCTGCTCTCGGGCAGTTATCAGGGGGTGGAGCAAACACCCTAGGGTTCTTCTAGGAGTCTAGAGGGTAGAGTGTGGGTCCATCACAGACTGGGGCATGCTGCCATTTGTGCTTCTTGAGGACTGAGCAGGTTGAAAGATGAAAAATGAGAAGAGAAACCCAGGCCACTGGGCTGCGGCTAAGAACAAATGCAGGGACATTTGCCTTGTAACTAGCAATAAACACACAGAGCTGCAGAGGAGGCCTGAACAGGGCCCAGGTAATGATGTTGGGGTCTGGATTCATTCAGTTGTTTCTTCATAATTTATTCACCTATCTGTTGTGTCTCTCCTCCACCCTCCCAGTCTCCTTTGCACTGGTCAATTTTCTGTGCTTTGTCCCTTCATGTTCCAGATGGTCACAGCAACTGGAGCTGACATGGCCTCAGCTGGAGTCCCCAGGAATGAACACAGCTTCTGTCTTAAAGGCTTTGTGCCTTCATATCAGGTTGGGGGTGGGTGGGAAATCCTGCACCCTCCTGAGACTAGCTGATTAAGAAGATGGTCTTAGAAGGAGAGGCACCCTTCCACTTAGCCAAGACAACAGTAAGGAGGAATCCCCAAACAAAAA
Organism: Chionomys nivalis; assembly: GCF_950005125.1. Taxonomy (NCBI): domain Eukaryota; kingdom Metazoa; phylum Chordata; class Mammalia; order Rodentia; family Cricetidae; genus Chionomys; species Chionomys nivalis. Next base: position 18,959,061 of record NC_080093.1, read on the forward strand.
AACAAATCCAGGGGTATCCTTGGGCCATGACATCAGTGACACCTGTCTCCCTGTGGGTCTGCTTTGTGTGCTGGCTTTCTTCTCTCCACCCTGGTCACCCAGATGGCCCTGCTCTTGGCAAAAGCCTCTAGATCAGCACCCCTCTGGCCAGATTGTTAGATGCTGGAGTCCTGGTACTGGGCACAGACTGTCCTGGGGGTAACCTGATGAAATGGAGAGAGAGAGAGAGAGAGAGAGAGAGAGAGAGAGAGAGGGAGGGAGGGAGGGAGGGAGGGAGGGAGGGAGGGAGAGAGAGAGAGAGAGAGAGAGAGAGAGGACAGAACCTCCAAAGGGGAACTTCGGTTCCTGTGTCTTTGTCTGGTTCACCCAGAGCTTAATCAAGACCGTCTGCAGACGCTCCCTGTCCTGTGATTTATCTGCCTCTGATTGGGCAGTCAACTGAAAGATTCTGACCCCTATTCAGTCTTGTCTCTTCTGCCTCCTCCAGGAAATTGGTTGGGAGTGAGTGAGCACTCAGCCGTGTTTTCTCTGCAGACGGGCAATGTACACGCCTGCGCTCACCATGCCACAGCCTGTGGACAGCTGAGTTTACTCCAGCACTGGTTATGCAGAGAGGACCTCGGAGTCTATATCATCTCAGCCCTGAGTCCCCTCTGTGTGTAACAGGCACCCTTTCCCCACAGGCAAAAGCTTGAACATGACCAGAAGATGAGATGCCACATGTGGCTCCAGATGCCTGGCTAACAGCTGGGGCAGCACGCACATCTGGAGAGTGGAGAGACATCTCTAGATGGGCTGTGACATTGGATAGGACCTTAGAAGGCACCCGAGGGACTGCATAGGTGAACGCAGAGGATGAAGTGTGTGTTTGGGAAGAGCTGAGTTGAAGTGGGCCCTGTGCTGGTGGTAACTGGAAGGTGGCTGGGGCTTTGCTCTTTATAGAGGAGTTTGAACCCAAGACCGAAGGGTTATCTCAGCAGGTAGACGCATTTCACTGAGGACTTTGAGTAAGAATGCATATTCATGCTTGAACATGCACATTTGCATATGCACGTAAGAGCATGAATCTCTTTACATGTGTATATGAGCATCGATATTTGACTGAGTGTAAGTTAGTATGTATATTCCCGCAAAAGTATGAATTAACCTGTACATTCACATGGGTGTGTGGATGAGCCTATATATTCACATGTATGTGAGTGAGCATGTACACTCCTGTGCACATATGGGTGTGTGAATGAACACAATCATGTTTATGTGAACACATTTGAATGTGTGTATGAGTATGTACGCTCATGCATGTGTGTCAGTGAGCATGCACACTCACTTGTCTGGGTTGACTTGCCTCCAAGGTCACCCTTTGGCTGGTGCCCTAGAACTGCCCTGGGCATTTTGTCCCTGGGATTCTTGGACTGCAGGCTCAGGGCTCAGGTTCTGCTGTCCAGCAAACTCTGAGGTCCTGGCCTTTTGGTATAGTCCCCTGAGCGACAGCAGTTGAGCAGGGGGGCTGGGAGGTGCTTGAGCACAGGATCTTGTCGCAGTCCCTTGCAGAGTGTGTGTTCCCAGCCCTGACATCGTCTTAACTAGATGCTGGTTGGGCTACTTTGCACTGTGATCAGCTAGGAGGGGAGACACTTTGTGTGACTCAACACCCCAGAAATGCAAACTCATACCCATCCCAAAGCAAGGCTGGTGCTTTCTGGAACATCATTCCTCGCTGTTAACTTAGCCATCAGTTCTGTTGGAATCTGAGGACAGAGTGTACTACAGGGTATAGTGGTTCCTGAGGGAGGGGCAGGAGCTGAACCCCTAACTTTCCAGCTGTGCTGCCCCCAGGCACCCTACTGTTTCTGGAGAAATGTTTGCTGGGGCATAGAAAGAACTCTGGAGGAGACCAGGAAAGTCACTTGACGACTCCAAGTTCTGCGCATTTTCCAAGAGAGAAAGGTGAACGAAGCCATATTTAAACTCCCTTCTGGGCCTTATATCCTTGGAGTACGCTTTTCATTTCTGAGGTGCCAGTAACTCCTCTGGGTAGCAAGAGAGGAGCTCAGCATTTAGAGAGGGAGGTGAAGCAGCCTTTCTGTCCATGAGGAGACTTGGGCTCCAGGGAGAAACGCCCTGTGCTGCCCCAGAAGACAAGCCTGAAGGACTCTAGGGCCTGAGAAATGGATTCTTACGGACATTTCCCAGCCTGACCCTCCCTGGAGCCCTGCTTCACTGTTGGGGATACTGTAGCCAGTGGGAGCTGGTATAGCCCCATCTGGGGCACACAGAGACCCTGTCTCTTACTGTGTTCTGCTCCCACTGATAGATACATTGTGTACCTGGCACCAATAGATGACACCTACCCATTTCTTAAACACACACAAGCCCCCTCCACCCCTGCTGAGCTAATCTTTCCTCTCTAGCATGTCATAGACCCTCTTCCAGGCCATGTTCTCTGGGGTTTACCTGAGCTTAGGAGGCAATGCACAGAGGTGGTGCGCTGGCAAGGCCCTCCTTAGTGGGAACAATACTTTAATGGCTGGAGTTCTCTAAACTTGCCAGTACACAGTAGTAGTGAGAAGCAGGTTAATTTTTTATTATTGCTTGTATCACCTTATTGCTATTAGTTTAATGGCTGAATGAACATATCATTTATTACTCTACAGACAACACACTTATCAGTTGTACCCAGGAGAACTGTCCCCTGCACCCCACTTCCCCGCTGGGGCTCCACTGGCTCCCGGGTTACTTGATCCCAGCCAGTGACTTGTAAAGGGGGCACATTGTGTCAAGCATGTCTGTGAGTTGGGGGGGGGTGTCTCTGTTCTGCCTCAATCTAAGAGCTAAGAAGGGTCCCCTGATGCTGGAACACTTCCCAGTTCAAATCGCACGACACAGTGTCATTTACTGTCAGTGTAGGGAGATGCCTAGATTCAAATATTGTGTCTTTTAAGGTGATGGAAGTGAGAAAATTGGTTCTCCGGCCACACTCTAAATATACATTGTCAGAGGATTTTAAATACAGATAAGACATTTAATTATTAAATGGCTTTCAATGTGAGGCTCAAGCAGAGCTTTCTAATTAGCTGTCAGTCTGTCAGAGCTGTGGCTGGGGTGCCCGGGGCTGGCTTCTCCTGATTTTCATGTATAAATTCTACTTCTCAGCCAGCAGGCTCTGCAGAGCCCTGCTGGGCCTCCTGCTTCCCCAAGGCGAGAGGTTGCATGGGTCTTAGTCTTCTTAGGGAACTATTCTTGCATAACTACGAAGGGTTCCTCCCCTCCCTGTGCCCCTCATACGTGTGTGTGCACGAGGAGGAAGTGGGCCAGCTGTGGACCACAGACAGGGATGGGAATAGAGGTCCAGCAGCTGCCAAAGATAGACAGACACCATGCTAGACATAAGACATCTCTAGTAACTTCTCCCCAAAGGGCAATGCTCTGCTTTGCAGTTTTGGCTTTTGTAAATTCCCAGGATGCAGCAGCCAGTTGAGTTCAGCTGTTCTTGGCCATGCTGTTCCAAGGGACCCAGTAGGGTGGTAGCCTTGCAGGGACACAGCTGCAAGCTCCACCAATCCACAGCCTCGGGATCCTCCCTGAGGTCTCAGCCCCTCCCTCGCCCTGCCCCTCCTCTTCACCGCAGTCTCTCCTTCTGGAAATGGTTTGTGACCACAGTACTGGCTCCTCCCCTGGCCTCTGACTCCCAGTCAGTCCCAAGGCCTGATGGAAGGGAGGTCACAGTGACTCCTATCCTCAACACTTGCCAGGACAAGGTGGCCACACCGGACTCCCTGTTTGAGATCACAATTATGGCATTTAGTGGTGGCCAGGGGCTACAGAGAGCCAGGCGGGGGCTGAACACTTTGCACAGGTCAGCTTGGCCTTTGGAGACCCTGTGCTGAGGACCTGGCATTGTCCAGCTTCACTGCTCGGCAAACAAGGGGCTATCTTATTAAGGTCACCCCAGATAGGCTCCAGAGCCTGGTTGCCCCTTGGATATGCCACCCTACCTCCCCCAACACTGCTTACTTCTGGGGGCATTGGGAACCCTGCCACTCTCTAAGCTGGAAGCCCCACCCTGGGTTCTCCGAGTTTACTGTGGTTTCCTAGGTGGCCACATCCTTTCCTCCCCTCTACCCTTTCAGCCTTGGTGACATGGCACCAAGTGTCATCTCCCTAAGATGGCACTTCCATTTGGTGGACCACAACTGTTGCTCAACATTACTGGCTCTAACGGGCCCTGAAAGCACCTCCCACCCCTGCTGGGTGCCTAGTGTGTTTCTGCGTGTTCTCTGTATAGACCGTGTGGGTGGCAGGCTGCCATCACTGCCCCAGCCTCACCGCAGCCTTCCCTTCTTCGCCAGCTAGGCCTCCCTGACACCAGCTCTGGCTTCTGGAGGCTCCAGCTCTCTCTAGCCTGGATGCAACTATTTCTCTCATAGCCAGCAGGGTCAGGGGGTGGGGACCTGTCCTGTTCACACAGTCTGCAGTGCTGGGGACCTAAGGGCCTACGTTTTTCCTCTGTTCTCTGCAGGGCTTCTATGAAGAGAGGGCATGATGATGTAGTACATAGAGAGAGTACATTCCAGAACACACAGCCTTTGGGATCTGCTCTGTGTCCCCAGGATTGGACTGGGACCTCCACTGTATACAAACCTGCGCCTCTGTGTGTTTGTACCCCACGCCCATACACCCTGACTGCTCCTCGTTTTGTGGAAGGTTCCAAGGCTGGCTGCTCCAGCTGTGGTGGTCCAGCTGCTCCAGCTGTTGGCTTCTGGCTGAGGGATGCGTGAGATGGGAGTGGAGAAGCAACCTCTGTGACTCCGGGGAGGGTCTGATGGAGCAGATTGGCAGGCTCTCGGGCGGTACTCTGAGTGAAGTAGATTCGCTTCTCCCTATAGGGAGTGGATGGGAAGGAAAAGACCCCATGGCTGCCCTGCAGTGTGTCCTGGCAACCCTGGAGTGCAGTGGACTTAGAGCAGGCAGGGTGCCAACAAGCCAGTGGTGAAGGTTGGGTGGATCCGCAGACTTCCCGGATAGGTCTCTTTGAGATGGATAAGATGTGTTGTTTTGTTTTGGGGTCCTTTGTTTCTGTGTTCATGGCTGTTTAAGGAATGCAAGTCATTTTGACAAGCTAGGAGAAAAGAAATCCAAATAATGGGTGACCTTTCTGAGCTTCTAAAAGCAAATGTCCCCTTCCACGAAGAATTTTTCTCACCTTTAACCGCCCCTGCTTCATGAACAGACCCTGCCATTTGTCGGGTTGGCGGGGCTTTCTCTGGGCTAATCATTGCCCGCGTGACCGAGAAGTGAATTATTTAGTGCCGTCCGAGACCTTTGCAACTGGGGTTTCAGAATGTGCCAGATGTATTCCCATGACCTCTGGCCTTGTTGGACAGACATGAAACACCACTAGGAATTTCTATGGAAACAGCACAGTGTCCAGGCTGCTCTTCTTCAGGCCCAGGGATGCAGGGGTGTGAAGGAGGGGCCATGGTCATGACGGTCATGGCCTTTGATGCCTGGGTGGGTGTAGGACATACTGGTCCTGTGGGAAGAGGCTAGCCTGGGCCTGGCAGCCTCTATGGGGATTCCTCTGCAGCTCCATGGCAGGGGAGGGGGGTATGTGGCTGCATCTTGTTGGCGCTCCCCCGTATCCCTGGGAACAAATGCGCAGGTGCTTTGGGTGGGGCTGGTCCCAATGAGGAGCAATGAAGGCTGCGAGGTCGGTTGATGAGTGGTTGTGTGGTTCGAATTTATCCAAGTGAAGATAAAAGGATTGATGGGCGGCTCGTGTTCAGTACAAAAGCAAATGGGATCAAATTCTTCTGCTTCTCTGGCTCCGTTCACATCTGTGCTTTTCTGAACCAACACCACATTTCTGGTTCTTGGGACAGAAGCTGTGGTCTTGAGAGGCAGTTAACAGCTGAGGCCCGGGGCTTCTGGGTGGGTCAAGCTGGGGCCATGCTCAGTGCAGACATCCCTGGAGGTAAGAGTCAGCAATGACTTTCCTGGCCCCTCCTGCTCTGCTCCCTCAGCCTTTTCAGCTTGGCTGCTGGAAGCTCCGGACTGATGATGAGGGAGTGTAGGTGTCAGCGGGATCCCAGTTCAATCAGAGCTGTGGAAAATAAGTGGCAAGGCGGGCTGCACAAGGTGAGCTTAGATAGCAGCAGGGGCAGGGAGAGCTAGAGGATGTTAGGGACCAGGCTGTGGTGGGGTAGAGGCACCACAGGGAACATGAGCCTGGCAGGTCACAAGTGTGGGGGTAGGCAGAGGGCAATGGGAAGGGAATACTTGTTTATTTTTCTCAGGTTTTCTGTGACTTAAAAAAAAATGTATCTCAGTTTTTGTTTGGAAAGGAAAGAGCAGGAGGAGGCAGCTGGCTGGGGTCTTGATCCACAAGGCAGGTTGCTTTTCTCCTGGGCTGAAAGTTTAACGGAGCCTGACGTTAGGGAGGTTCAGCGAGGCTGAGGAGAACAGTGTTGGTCTAGCAACTCAGGGTGGTGTGCATGTGTGTGTGCGTGTGTGTGCACGTGTATGTGTGTGTGCATGCGTTTGGTATATTTGTGTGCTGTGTGTGTATCCTACTGACCGCTGCAGCGGGAGTCAAGCAGCAGAGTCCTCACGACTCTGGTTGACTAAGTCCCTCTCTGCTTCCCTCAGGACACCATCTCAGAGTTGGTGCCTGAAGATGTGAGATGAAGCGAGGCGTGGACCACACAAGCAGGTGGCAGTGTTGGGGAGGACCCATGGCTGCAAAGTAAGGGTGCCCTGAGCTAGCCTTCTCTCTCCTTTGTCTCTGTCTGTCTCAGACAGGTTCTGTAGTGCAGACTGCCTTTAAACTCACACTAGTTAGCTAAGGATATCCTTGAATGTCTGGTGTCTTGCCCCCACCACCCGAGTGCTGGGAATCTAGGTGTGTGCCGCCATGTCTGGTTGATGAAGTGTTGAGAATTAAGCCCAGCCCCTCACACACGCTAGGCAAACACTCTATAAAGTGAACTTGATCCCCTCAACCATTTCTCTTCTAGGCTTAGCACAGGGGTAGGAGATTCTAACTGGAGCAGTTTATTTAATAAGATACGTTCATTTGCATTTATGTATTTAAAATAATTCCATCAATTTAAAAGTTTTTCCTTCTGCCTAAGGGAAAAAAATAAACAATAAAACGACACAAAGTAGTTTAATTATTATAATAAAATTCAAAGATATTCATGCCTCACGCATTTTGCCACATGGGTCTTTCCTGGGTGCCGCGCTTGGCTTGTCACATCAGCTCATCTCTGGCGCAGGTGCTGCTGTCCCAGGCCCACAGCTGTGCGTCTCTGTAAATGACATGTGAGCCAGGAGACCAAACTGTACATTGCAGGCTCTGGTACGGTGGAAATGCCCCTGCCGTAGCCGTGGCACACAGCCTCAAATCGTGATTTCATGATGCCCTCAGGAGCATGGCATGAAGCTAGCCTGGGAGCCATCTGTTCAGGGCAAGTGTTCTGTGGGGGCAGGTAGCAATGCAGGGTCCCATGTATAGTTTCACAGACTATAAACTGACCGGAAGGGTCCCCTCTTGTGGACATCACTCTTGCCAGAGATGTGGGTTTTGCATACTGAGGAAGGCTACCTTTCTCTGACTCTCACAAGTCCCATGTATCCTGGGAGTGGCCCTGGAGATGCTGACCCCAGCAGTTCTCCCAGAACTTGACACTTGAATCCACTCACAGGGCAGCATGCTTCTGGGGTCCTGGCCTTTCTCTGGATAGATGACACAGGACCTCTGGGCACCGCAGCTGTCCTGTGAGAGAAGGACACTCAGTGTAAACTGGCCTTGCCCAGGTAGCTTTGGTCACATCTGTAAATCCCTGCTATATAACCACCATCTTCTCAGTGTGTGGCCAATCTTAGCGTACTCTGATCTCCCCTCTCCTGCCGCCCAGCCTGAGAGAGAGTGTGGATCTACATCTCTGTCACAGTCTCGGGAGGTCAAAGCTGTATCCTGGCTGGCAGGATAACTCTGTAGATGTCCTGCATGCTGTGTCCCCTATTGTGGTCCTTAAGGCTCATTTCTAGGCCAACTTGTTTGTGTTTGACTCTGTATAAACAACAGCAACAAAACGTTTTTAAAAGCTACTTTCAGTTTAGATATGGGAGTTTGCTTCTCATACTGAAGTTTGGTAGCTCCAGTCAGTTGAGAGTCAAGGGCCAGCATCCTTGGTCTTTTTTTGCTCGAGTGCTATTTTGTTTTACCCTGCATCCTTTGGCTTCAGGAGCTCCATCCATCTCTTATGAATGGCAAGAAGAGAAGGGAGAGAGAGAGGGCGGTTCCTCTCCCAATGGAATCGTCTCTTTATAGAGATTTTTCTGAACTTACATTCAGCATTGTCTGCTAGACACAAGGGAAGTGGGAAATGCTACCGTCTCTGGCATGTTGCTGGCCAAATAACAGCTCAGTTCTCAGAGGAAGGAAAAGGAAGAGGATGGACTTTGAGGGGAGACACCTGATGTCCTTTGTCACATGGTGCTGTTTCTCCCCTCCCCCTTCCATTGCCTTCCCGGGGTCATCTGATCACTGGCCCAGCTCAGTGTGCCCGCCGCAGTGCCTGCTCAGCTACTCCCAAGGTTCTCTTTGGTTCCTCCCTCTGCCACCTCTCCCAGAAATCCCAGGAGGGCAGGATTTGGTACGCTGGTTAAGATGGGAATGGAACAGACCCGGTTCATATGGTAAACTCGACTCTTCATCTGTGTGGTACTAAGCCAATCACTCAATCTCTCTGAGACCTGATTACTTCCTATGTGAGATGGAGCTCCCAGTGGTGCCACTGTGGGGAGTGGAGGCATGGAGCATGCTCATCTCAGAGCCTGGCACACAGCGAGGACATTCGTGTGTTAGGTACTGCTGTTATTATTTTGTAAGGGGTCTTATTGGCATTGTTTACACAGGGACCATCAGCCAGTGACCTGTTTCTTTCTAAACAACTCTTAATCTGTCAACAAATATTTGTTGAGCATCTGCTATCTACCAGACTCTCCCCTGTCTCCTAATGGTCCACTCTGGGAGTGACCTTCTAAGGGGAGAGTATCCTTGTCTGAGTTGGACTCCTGGCTTTTCTACAGAAATACATCCATAGAGTGAGAAGTCTGTAGCCCAAGCCCCTCACACACACTTGGGGCACCCAAGCCTTTCAGGTGCTTGGAATCGTGCCCCGGGGCAGACTTAGGAGCTACATCGCTCTGGCATCCAGTCCTTAGGCCTGAGCTGCATCTGTTGCAGGGCTTGGAGAGAGAAGTGTGCTCTCCCAGGTAGGACCTCTCCTCTACAGGGTGTGTAGAGCCGAGAGCACAAAGTCGGGGGCATCTGCTTTGTGGAACCACAGGTTCTTTCCAGAGTCAGGGCTGCCATGTATGTGAACAGAGCATGCACACAGCTTTAGGGGTGCACAGACCCCAGTAAACAGACCTTAGGCCTCTGGGAGCTGTTTGGCATTGTCCAGAGTGGCCCAAGCAGAGATGCCTATGTTTTCCAACAAGCAGGGAGAAAGCCTTGCGTCCCTGGTACCACTGTATGGCAGCCGGGCTTTCTTCTTCTTTCTGGGTGGCCTGGGTGATGCACAGACCTGACATAAATATAAAAAATCAAAGCAATAGTTCCCAGCATCCTCCAGGACAGGGTCTGACACTATCCTCTTGGAGTGAGTGGTCATGAGTGACACTGTCCATCAGCCTTCGTTTAGACACCTGCTCTCCTGTGACATGTGATGGCTTCTGAGATGGACCAAAGGCTTCTTTCAGCCTGGTGAACACAAGGAGTGTTAGGCTGTGGCCTTGGGATGGAGCGGAGTCTGCTGAGATGCAGTCGGCTCTGTGCCCAGGCTCCGCCGTGGCTCCTTCTGCCCTACTTTCTCCCACCTGTAAAGGGAGGGCAAGGCACCGTCAGTGTGCCTTTGCCAAAAAGTCAAACACCAAAGGCTGGCCTAACCCATTCTGAGGGAGCCAGGGGAGAGGAAAAAGGTTCAAGCAGAATGTGGGGAGCTGGAGCTCTCACCTGGGACCAGTCAAGAGCCCAGAAAAAAAATGTCACAAAAGTGAATATGAAGCCGGTTCAACGGAGAAAAACTCACCCGGAAGTTGTTTCCAGCTGACACCACCTGCATGTAGGTCTGATATACAAACCCTGTGTAACTTCCATGGCGCTCTGGCCCTGCTGGCAGTAGAGAAAGGGGCCCCATGAGGGTTGCTGTCTTTGTGGAGGGACATCTCTTCTATCCAGAGGGGGAGGTAGCAGAAAGGACACACAGGGCGTGTCTGAGCAGGCCCTCACAGGGTGGTTTCTGAGGCAATTTCAAGGTCAGAGAAGTAGGAAAGGAATAATAAATCCTTGTTCTGAAGCCCTAGTTCATCTCTCTGCAAGGAATGTGTCAGCAGTGTGGGGGAGGGGATGCTGCCTCAAGACACAACCAGCTCTGGGGAGACACACGGGTGTCCTCGGGATGTGTGGAGGGAAGGATCCCGAAGGCCAACAGGTTGCTTTCCCCAGTACCTCTTTGGACTCGAAGGGATCCCCTCCTTTCCAAGGTGTTTTTATCTGAGAAACCCATCCCTGTGGTTGGGCCTGGAGTAGAGCATCTCTGCAGTCATGGTCGGTCAGTGCCAGGGGTGCCCAGGTACCTGCTGGTGCCCTGGTGGACAGGAAGTGGGGTTGGGGGTTAGCTTCATCCCAACACTCCCTAGATGGCCTGGGTTTGCCCTTTAGCCTCTGTAGAAAGATCCCAGAGCAAGCACAGAGGCTGGGCTTGAGGTGTTAGCCTCCATGGGTGCCGTTGGCATGGCTCCCTTGCGGTCAGCCATCCTATAACAGCTCTGTGCCTCAGTCTCCCCACCTGAAACACATATTTCCTGGTTAAGAGGGTGTGATTCGCCATACCACAGGGCAACCGCCTGCCAGTACCCAGTTCTGAGTCAGATAGTCCCTGCCACATGGATGCCAGACACTCCAACTCATCTAGTATTTTCCCCGGGTTCCGAGACCCTGAACCAGGCTCCTGCCCCCTCTTTTGTTGCTCAGTTCTACTTTCTCCCCTACCCGCCCATGCACACACACACGTACCCACCCACCTATGCATGCACGCACGCACCCACCCACGCATGTACTCACCCACGCATACACGCATGTATGCACCCACCCACGCATGCACCCACCCACACATACATGCATGTATGCACCCACCATTGCATGCACCAATGCACCCACCCACGCATACACGCATGTATGCACCCACCCACGCATGCATCCATGCACCCACCCACCCAGGCATACACGTACGCATGCATGCACCCACCCACGCACGCACACATTCCCCCAGCAGTTTGCTCTGCTGGGTTGGGCTCTCCTGGCACTCTGTGAGGCTCTTCCCCACTGACATTTGGTCCCTCCTCACACGGGTCTCTCACCCTTTCTCAAGTGGCCCTGGTGACAGTAACCTGTTCTTCCCTGTCTCTCTGTACCTATACCTGGCTCTATACCTTACCTAATTGGTGTACATTCATTTCTGACATCTTGATGACTTTTGGTTTCCCACCAGACCAGTTCACCATTACCCTTGCCTTGGTTACCGCTTGCCCTGGCCTGACCATGCCCAGCAGTTGGGCTAGATCAGCAACAATGGCAAGGACTGCCCTGGTGAGCTGGCAGGCTGTGTGAAGATGCCTTCACATGCTCACTCACCACATCTGCTTAGAGGTCCTGGGTTGTTTGTTATTCCCATTTTACAGGAGAAAGGGAGGCACGGAAAGCTTAGGTAACACGTGCAGTTAGGATCTACCCAAGACCAGGCTCTTAGACGTAAACTTTCTGGGTTAAGGGCATGCCAGGAGATCAGGAGCCTGGTCCCCAGAGACTCCCTTGCCACGAGGATGGGCTGTCCCTATCTGTCTCAATCCCCCACACTGCCTACAGTCCCTCAGGCCACCACTCCTTGTTCTAGAGGTCTCCCTTACCAGTGAGTGAGTACAAGATGACCCTACCCTTGTGGAGAGCTGATTCTGAGAGGTGCCAGCACTCATTCCCACCTCTGCCTGGTGCTTGTCAAGAAAGAAGCCGATCACCCGCAGGCTTCACACTCTGACACCTTTGGCCCTGGGCAAATTATCCCTCCTGCCCAGCAGGCCCAGGAGAGGCTGGGACACAGCCCTCCCGCCTGCTGGGGAAGAGACAGAGGGCTCAAGGGCTGGCTGCATGCTGTGTTTTTCATTTGCACATCTGTGGCTCTTCATCTCCAGTGCCATGGGTGGGTGGGTGGGGGCTTTTGGGGCTCTCTCTGAGACGTCTCATCTAGCTTTCTTTTCTTCCCCGTTTCTTTTTCTTTTGTCCAGTTTTCTGTGTCAGTCAGCTTTCCATCACTGCGGCAAGCTATCTTAAGACATTAAAAAGGATTTTTAATTTGGGGTCTTGGGTATAGTAGATGGTCACCTGATCCTATGACTCTGGGCCTGTGACAGGCATAGCATGGCTGAGCAGCCATAAGGAGCAGCATCCATTCCCAGCAAGTTCCAGCGGTAACTTGGGGTTCTGGCCTAGGACTCTGGATTCTGTCTGGGGTTTACTTACTGATCACGTGATAAACTTTTCTTTGGCCTCTGGCTACTCCCAGGGATCAGTCATAAGGCTAAGTGAATAATTTTACCTGGCCTTGGCTGCTTCTTTGTCTAATTGAACTGTCAATCAAAACTAACCGTCTCTAGAAGGTCAGGGCCCTCTGTGTTTAGCTTTCCCAGAAGTAACCATCATCTGAATGACTCACAGGGACTGCGCACAGGAGCCCTGGTGCCACTCATTTTGCTGGGCCTCTGAGGTAGTGGCCTTGGGGTGAGGCAGGGTCTCAGAGACTGAGGAACTCTTGACTAGCAGCCATGAACCACCCTGCACACTTCCCCAGCACAACTTGTTCGTGCTCAGAGGCTGCGTGAAGCAAGCTTAAGTGTGGCTGTGTGTCTGAAGCCGGCTTTCAGCTGAAGCCCTTTGCCATGGAAACCCACAGCTTACCTTTTGTCTTTCAGATCCACAGGGCTTTAGGAGTGACAGAAGTCCCTAGACGATGCTCGGTCCAGAGAGGGACTAGCATTCTGCTCTTCCTTGACGTAGCTGCGCAGTGATTCTCACGCCAGTTTTGATAAGTCTGTGTCTAAAGTGTATTATCTAATTGCTCGGGTTATAAAGCAGAGGGTCTTGAGCACAACATGACCTTGTGCTGATGGCTCAGTTGTGACGGCTTATCAACACAGTGCTGCTTGGGCCTCCACCTCCTGCCTCCAAGTTCGTCTGTCACCACTGACGGGTGTGTGCTTCTGAGGCTTCCCCACCCACCTGTCCATCACTTCGATGGTTCTGGTGTGCCGAGTCAGTGTTGCAGAGTGGGTTAGCGTGTGGACTCCACAGTCAGACGGCCCGGGAAGGTAACTGTGCCTCTATTACGGCATCTGGAAAATAAACACAGTGCCAACACTCTTTAAAAAAAAAAATCAACTTTAAAGCCTGCAGTGGTGGTACCTGGGAGGCAGAGGCAGGAGGATCTCTGTGAGTTTGAGGTCATCCTGATCTACTTAGTCATCTTCAGGACAGCCATGGATACATAAAGAGACACTATCTCAGACAGACAGACACCTTCCCAAAATAAAGTATCGGACTTTAAGGCGCTGGGGTGGAGCCCCCCTGTAGACTGCTCGCCTAGCGTTCACAGTGCCCTGAGTTGATTCACAGCACCACATAAACCAAGCTGAGAGTACATGCCTGTGATGTTGGCTCTCAGGGGGATCAGAAGCTCAAGACCAAACTGAACGTCTGTATTTCTAGCCCTCGGGAAGTCCAAGCTGAGGGTCATTTAGGGACAGCTTAAGACACTCTGAGAAAGACTCTGTCTTAGAACACAAACAAATCAAACCAAAAAATCCCAAAATAAATGAATTTTTAAAAACCATCCCTGTAAAGATTGTGTGTTTATCTCAATATCAAAATACTGGCTTTGTACGCTTATGATTTGATTTCCAAACCACAAAAGCAAAGTAAAATGCAGCCTGCCTGAGCCCCTAGGTCCAATCCCCAGTGGGGGGGAATTAAGCAAGTCTTTAGTTTTTATGAGTTTCAGATTCCCAGCAAAATTGGGAGGGAAGGAGAGGAGAGGCTCCCCACAGCCTGTCGCCCCACTCACCCCTACTCACATCCCACAGAGCCCTGAGAGGGACGCTCTTGTAAGATGTGTCAAGGGTGAAATAGGGTGTGCCCATAGAACATACAGAACACTCGGCACAGTGCCAGACAATAGATGTCACAGGTAGCAGTAGCATGCTTGTCACCGGCGACACTGGCAATGGTAATGACAACTGTGACCATGAACAAGGTCCTCAGCGTTAGGGGAGTGCTGGGTACCATCTCAGCACCACATTGGCTATATCTGGACAAGGGGGAAGCTCTAACCTCAATGGAGGAGGTCCGGGTCCTAGCTGTACCCCACTTAGAAGCTCCGTGCTCAGCCCATGCCTGCGCTGAGACTCAGGGCCTCATTGTGCTCCCCTAATCTCTTGTGTATCTTATGAGCCGGAATCTCTGTGGGTCTGGGGAAAGTAAAAGGGAGCTGATTAAACTGGGACCGGGCTAGATGGGGAAGTCTGGGCTGACTGAAATCCAAGGTGTGGCTTTAACCCTGAGCAGAGGCAGCAGGGCCCGGGGAGGTTCAGGACTAGGGACAGCTCCCCGCCCTGCCAATTCGGGGAGGGAGGGTTCCTCTGGGCTTTGGAGGAAGGCAGATATTCATTTGCCTCAGTGGCAGGAAGATTGTGTGCCACCTGGAGATGGCTAGGTGTCTTCTTTTTTTCTAAGGGTCCCCTTGTGTGTTGTGGTGAGGGGACCAAAGTTGCACCTGCAGACCCCATTTTCTGCCCAAGATGCTTCTGAGGTCAAAGCTCTCATGGGGATTTGGCTCTTCTACAGGAAGACATGACTTTTAGTAACAACACAATAGTAATAAGGGTAGGCAGGATGAGAGGAAACACGGCAGGGCTCAGTGATGCTCGCTGGCCTCTCTAGTAGGGTGCTCCTTCCATGACATCTGTCTTGACATTGGCTGCCTTGCCACACTGGCCAGAGTCCCAACTTCTTCCAGAAGAAGCCCAGACTGGCAGCTGCTGTGGCTTGGCCACTTGCCTTGAGCAGAGACTCCTCCCTTAGCACAGTGTAGCTTCCATAAGCCAAGCCCTGTTGCTCCTTCCCTTGGCTTCATTTCTTCACCAAGTGCATTAACCCTTGCTTCCCTGCCTCAATGCCATCCACAGAATCTTCCCTCTATGTGCAGATGGGCTGGGCAGAGGAAGAGGCAGCAGGAAGGGTTCCCCATGCTGGGCACTGTGTGCATTTCCCAGTTCTCTGACCCCACACCCAAGCACGGTGCAGTATGTGAGCTGGGTGGGTCGGACCATCTGCAGAATTGTTGCTGTGCCCCGGTGCCAGGCTGGGAGTGTGTGCATAATTGCCCTGTAAAAGCATCTCTGTGTCAGAAACAGAACAATCTACCAAATGCCATTTTGCTAAAAGGCAATTTGCTGAAGGCAATTCGTGGATTTGTCCAAAGATCGATTCATCAAACTGACTGGCTTCTTTAACTCTCTAGTGGGAGAATCCTGGATTTTTTTTCTCTTTCTTTTTTCTTTCTTTCTTTCTTTCTTTCTTTCTTTTCTTTTCTTTTCTTTTCTTTTCTTTTCTTTTCTTTTCTTTTTAAATCACAACATTGAAGACTTGTTCCCATTTGCTTCTGCCCAGCTCCTGATATTTGGTCTGAGGTGAACCTGACCCCAGCTTTCCACTGTAGCTTCAGGGAGCCAGAGTAGGCAACCAGGAGTCCTTAGGTCACATGACAAGGGAAACAGCTCCACTGAGGCCAAAGTCTTTTTTTTTTTTTGCATTATTTCTTTTTTTTTATTTATTTTTATTTTTTTTATTCTTTTTTAATTAAAATTTCCAACTGCTCCCCGTTTCCCATTTCCCTCCCCCTCCTCCCACATATTGTCCCCTCCCCCACTCCCCTCCCCCATCCCCACTCCTCTTCTCCTCCCCCCCAGTCCATTCCCCCTCCCTCTCGATACTGAAGAGCAGTCCAAATTCCCTGCCCTACAGGAAGACCAAGGTCCTCCCACTTCCATCCAGGCCCAGGAAGGTGAGCATCCAAACAGGCTAAGCTCCCACAAAGCCAGTTCATGTATTAGGATCGAAACCTAGTGCCATTGTCCTTGGCTTCTCATCAGCCTTCATTGTCCGCCATGTTCAGAGAGTCCAGTTTCAACCCATGCTTATTCAGTCCCAGTCCAGCTGGCCTTGGAGAGCTCCCAATAGATCAGTTCCACTGTCACAGTGGGTGGATGCACGCCTCGTGGTCCTGATTTCCTTGCTCATGTTTTCCCTCCTTCTGCTCCTCATTTGGACCTTAAGAGCTCAGACTGTTGCTCCAAATTGGGTCTCTGTCTCTCTCTTGATCTATCGCCAGATGAAAGTTCCTGTGCCATTCTCCTTGGCCTCTCGTCAGCTCTCATTGTCTGCCACATTCAGAGAGTCCGGTTTTATCCCATGTTTTTTCAGTAGCAGTCCAGCTGAGGCCAAAGTCTTAAAGACAACAAAGAAAGGTGTTGATTCCTTGGCTAGCTGACCTATAACTTGGCCTGTATCCTCTAACCTCCTTTGGGGATACTGGTGAGGGCCTTGTGCTTAGACTGCCGGGGTGAGGTGGGGCACCAAGCTCAGTCTCAGAACCAGCGATGGTTGGCCTCACTCGGGATACTCACTATGAGAAGCCCAGGGCTCATTCAGAGCAGGCGGTCCCCTGCCACCTTTTTGTGAGATGTGAGACAGGGTCTTACTATGTAGCCTTGGCTGTCCTGTATCTCACTATATAGACCAGGCTAGCCTCTAGCTCATAGAGATCCAACTCCCAAGTGTTGGGGTCAAAGGTGTGAGCTACCATGCGGGCCTGTGTCCCCTTATTTGATAGCTTTACCCTTTCTTCATTTTTAAAACTTTCCCTCTTGTTGCTGTTATCTTCCTGTATGACAGAACCCAGGAGCCACCTTCATTCCTTCCTGAAACATGGCGAGAAAGTCTCTCAGGCGTCTGCCAGCTGCTCCCATCCCCACTCCCACCCTCCCTTCCCTTGTCCTTGTTTTCCTGAGGTCTGTGTCCTCCAGTGCCATGTTCCCATCCTGTGTGACCTGGAGGTCACATCCCTGGAGCCCAGTGCAGTGCCTGTTCTTAGGGAAGTTGCGGAACCCGGCTGTGGAGTTTCATAGTAGAGACCGTGGGAAGCGCAGCGTCTTCACCCTGAGTCCAGTGCTGCTGTCCATGGTGCCCACCTCCTAATTCAGCCTCTGTGTGGACCACTGTCCAAGTCCCTTGTGTCTCTTGGTCATGGACTGTTCCTGCTGTGGATAGCTTTCCTCCAGCCGGAGACCATGCCCAATCCTTATGATTGTGAATACAGAGTCCCCCAATGTGTCACCTTAAAAGGCTTGCCTGTGACTTCTCTCTAGGAGATGGAGGAGGGTGACAGCCAGTGCCTGTTCGTGGCCTGCAAGCAGTGGACACCAAATCAGCATTTCCATTGCTGCTTTGAAAACTCTGTATTGAAGTGTCACATGCGCAGAGAGAGAGGTCCCTGCCATGGACATCTTGGTGAACAAACCTTCCAAACAAACACTCCGGTCAGTAGACCCAGAGCATCCAGCAGCCCCTTGTACCTCCCTCTAGTAACTCATTTATATTAGCCAATGCTAGCCTAGCCACAGTCCTGGTTCCTAACAGCAAGGACCAGCTTTGCCTCCCTTTGTCGTTATATAAGAAGCACATGAGACCTCCTAGGCCTCCTCTGTGAAGAGGGCTCTTGATAAACAAACAGCCTTTCCCCATCCTGGTGCACAGGCAGGCTTGCCCTGTTCCGACAGAGATGTCTCACCTTTCCCCACCATCTCATCATCCCCTCATCACCCAGCTCTGCATTCTCGTTGGATGGTTGGGACTCAAGCCTGCCACTTTTTGACTGTCAACAGAATAAAAGGACGGGACAGTTCAGTGTCGTCCCTAGGTGTCCTTCACTTGAGTGGGGCTCTAACATCAGAGCCTCCTTGTCTTGGAGGTAAGTCAGCTCATGAGAGAAGGCTGCTTTGTTGTGGGGACCTCTTCTGGGATGTTAGTTTTGTGGGTCAATGTTCGCAGCTGCCTAGCAACCAATTCAGTGTCAAGCCAGCATCACAGAGTGATTTATAGTGTAGCTAGCCAGACCACTTAGTGCCTTTGTCTGGTGAGGTTTTTGTACAGTTTTAATGGTGGTAGTGGTCATGGTGGTGGTGGTGGTGGTAGTGATTGTGGTGGTCGTGGTTGTGGTGGTAGTGGTCGTGGTAGTGGTCATGGTTGTGATCATGGTTGTGGTGGTGGTGGGTATGGTGGTGGTCATGGTGGTGGTGGTGGTTGTGGTTGTGGTGGTGGTGGTCGTTGTCGTGGCAGTGGTGGTGGTGGTAGTGGTTGTGGTAGTGGTGGTGGTGGTGGTATGGGAAGGTTACACATGAAGCTGGTAACCTCATGGTGGCAGGAAGGGAGGTTTCTGCTGATGCCAATGCCTGTGCCCATTGGGCACCCCGAAAACAGGGAAAACAGAAGACTCAAACCTGATATTCTATGATGGTGATGTCCAAACTACCCCCAGGAGCTTGGCATCAGGAATTGCCTGTGACAACATACTCTGTTCCATAAGCTGGGGCTCTTTCCCCCTGTGAGAACACGACTCAGTTCCTTGGTGAACAGTGAGCGGGCGGCCTGCTCCTCCGGACCCACTCTAGTGCTAAGCAAAGGTAGACAGTGTCTCCCCTGCCCCCTGCCCCCAGCCATAATGCAGAAAGGGCCTGATGAGTAAACAAAGTGATTACTCCCACTTCCTGAACCCCTCCCGTTCCCTCATGCAGCCTATGCCCCCAGGAGAGAGACCAGCTCCTTTCCTTTCTCCCCCACTAAAGCAGAGGTGTCAGACCCCTGATGCTTTGAAGCGATGTCTGGATACAGAGGCCGTAGTGGCTTCAGCACTGGCTAGGGACATCAAAGCGTTCAATCCTTCTCTCGCCAGATGTAGCCCTCCAGCTTGAATATGTTCCAGTTTGCTGTAGCCCTTGCTAAATGCAAAAAAACCCATACCAGTCCACTGAAACGAAGGTGCTGGCCCAGATAGCAGGGCTGGCCTGTTAAGCACATTGCTCTGGGTGCCTGGTAGTCGGTCTCCTCCTTGTATGAGATGTTGTGTGCAGGACACTAGCCACCTGTGGCGGGATGAGTGAATGGCACACACCACAGACACTGGGAACTTCCTGTTTGGAGTCCAGCCCCACCTGGAGCCCCTGGTGATTGCCAAACCCCAGACTCCATATTCCTTTCACAGAGCCCCAAAGACAGTGACCTCACGGTAGCTTTGACTGAGCTCTCCCATGCCTCACCATGACAACCGCTTGTGCTTTCAGCAGAGGAGGCCAAGCCACGCCCCTTACACACTCCTGGAGTCAAAGACTTGGACAAGGTGCTCAGTGCACACGTGGCTGGCTTTGCTATGCTCCAAGCTCAGGTCTTGCAGTCTGCTGATAAGGAAGCTATGGATAAGGCGCCCGGCACACCAGGTTGTGCTGAACCTCTCTGTGGCTTGCAGAGACACAAAATAAGAAGCTTTGCTGGGGGCAGCAGATCCACGGCAGAGCCTAGAGCCCGATGCGTCCTTGGCTGGTGCCCAATGCCCTGCCCCAACTGGGCCCCACTAATCCCCTCAGAGGCCGTGTGACTGCTGAGACCGGTTAGAGGTTAGAGCCTATAGGAGATTAGTAGTGGGGACATGGGGTCCTGACCTTGATTCCCTGCTTGTCAGAGTGTGGAAGGGGGCTGGAACGGGCACTTGGAGAGAATGCCTAAGTCAGGGAGAGGAAGGAAGGAGTTGGGCGCCCATACCCAATGAGGGTGACTGGAGGTAGACACTTGCCTTCGGAGTCCTTGGCCCTTGGGAATGGGATACAGGCTAGACTGGGGGAAGATCTGCCTACAGGACCCTTGCTATATTCCATAGAACAGAATTAGTTCTCTGGAGGTTCCCAGGAGAGACCCTTACCTTCCTCCATGACTGCCCAGATCCCTTGCTGGAAGCACAATGTTCCATCTGGATGTGAGAAGGGAAGCTGAGTCACGATGACATCATCTATAATACCAGCTTCTTGGCTGGCACTGCTTTGCCTTTTAGAGGCCATCTGTATAACAGAGCGGGTACAAGAAACCCCAAAGCACAGAGTGGGCACTGGGGGCTCCAGGAGTGCAGAGACTCCTGGCCCCAGTCTTTGCCTTCCTGGGGTGGCATCCTGTCCCAGTCCCTTGCTCTGGCCAGGACATCAGAGTGTCAGAACGGGAGGGTCATTGAGTATCTTCATTAGCTCAGGTCAGCTAAGGTTATGGAGCCTTTGCAAGGCACCAGATCCAGGATACGCTGGAAGCAAGAGCCAATGGGTGGTAATTAAACATCCATATGTCAATCCAATACACTGTATTTGCTGAAAAAGGAAACTGGTGTGTGTGTGTGTGTGTGTGTGTGTGTGTGTGTGTGTGTGTAGGAGAGGGAACAGTTGGGAGCTAGGGAAAGGGAACGCTAAAGGGCTTTCTAGGTGCAGGGCTGCCTGATACCTCATAGTGCAGGTGGCCTAGTCAGGGCTTGCTGAACCCTTTCACCTTGGCATTCAGCTGAGGGTGTTCTCCACTATACCTGGCTTCCTAGCATTTTCCACCCCCCCCCCCCCCGCCCACCTCCTTATCAGTAGCTTCTTCCTGATCTCCAAACAGGCTCCGCTCTCCACTTCCCAGCCTGCTCACGTGTTTGTGAAGCCCGAGTTCTCGGCTCTCAGAGCACACATGTGGTCTCTGCTGGTTGGGATTTTCACATCACCAGGACGGGGCCACGCATGCTCTCCCCAGGGTCCCTTTATTCTCAGACACACATCTGGCCATTCTCCTAATATTGAGGGTCTTGCAACCACCAGGGTTGGGTAACTGAGTTTGAGAGTGACAGGAGGCTGGGGGCTGGGGCAAAGTCCAGGCTGTGCTGTGGGGATTTCCACACTGGCCACGTGCAAGCAGAAGAGCAGCTTTAGCGTGTGTGTGTGTGTGTGTGTGAGAGAGAGAGAGAGAGAGAGAGAGAGAGAGAGAGAGAGAGAGAGAGAGAGAGAGAGAGAGAGAGAGAGAGAGAGAGAAGAAATGTGTCCTCCGGCAAGTTGAGTGCAGCAAAAAGTGAGACATGTCATGTCTTGCTAGACCGTTGTACCTGTATGACAAATCCAGGGAAGGCTTCTGGCGCACCCTAGTGGCCATTCTGGAAACAACTGTGAATCAGCCTTGGGGAAAGGAGGGACAAAAGCCCCATTTTCTGAGTACCAATAAATGGAAATGAGGTTTAAGTGTTGAACTGTGCATGCACAGGATCTTCATCAGTTTCTGCATGGCAGAAAATGTCCATCTACAAAACTCTGGGTTCTACGGCCCATGGCTGGTGCCGGCAGGAGCAGCTGAACCCCTAAATCTTCCTACTATCTCCTTTGCTGTCATCTCCCTTCATATTCTTGAGACTGCCAAGGCTTGCCTGATCCTGCTGGCCTTCATGTTGCCTCTCTGGGTTTACAAACTGTTCTGTTTGGTCTCTTATATAGGACAGAGGCTTCCCGCTGTGCACTGACTGGCCACGACTGGCCTGGGCTTCTCCAGTGGGTAATTCCCCATCCACCCCAAAGCTCTCAGAATCCCATTCTATCTGCTCTGTGCTCTGGGAGCTTTAGTCCCAGGCAATGTCCACAAAGCTCGGACCATCATCCTCTCTGGCCCACCTTAGCAGGCTCTGTCTTGACCCAATTGTTCCAGGCTGTGCTAGGCCTTCCGGCTGCTCCTTGCCCTCATTCCTTGATTAGTTCCTGGTCTGCATGCTTGCAGAATTGATTTCCCGAGACACATCTTGACGCAAGGCTGTGATAAGAAACACTCAAAACCCGTTTATTGTAAGGACCCACTCTCACTGCCGAAGCTAGGCCACCATTTTTTCATAGAGACCTCTGGGAGAATTCAGTCTCAGCTGAGTGCCCAGCCAGCTGCACCCCTGACATCCAGATCCACTTAGGCTCCACGTAGATCATATGTCCTGCTGATCCCCTTCCCTGGCTCTTGGAAAGCACGGAGCCCTACTCTGCCTTAGTTCGTAGGCCTGAGAATCACGTGGCATATTTGGAGCACCGGCCATTGATTTTCCTTCTCTTTGCTGCATCCTCCTGCCTGCTCTCTTGCTGGTTTCTAAATCCCTGCAAGCAACTGGAAAGCCTGTGTGGAACAAGCTTGGACTCAATTGATCAGTTAATCAATACGGTAACAAAGCTCCTGGCAGGGCAGAGGGGAGGATTAAGAGGATAATGAACAGGAGGAACAGTCCAGGTTCTCTCTCAGGCTCTGCCTGGGGGTGAGCTGCCGGCTGCTGCGCTGTGCTGAGGGCCTTCCTGGAGTTGCTGCCTCCCTGTGTACCCCCAGATTCTCTAGGACACCACCTCCCTGCCTTTACCCTTTCTAAACAACAGGCCTTCTTAGCTCCCTGCTTCCCTGGGGGTCCGAGATAGCTGGCAGTTCTACTTTTTCTTCTCCCCACCTCCTAAATACCTCTGTTAGCCGTGGCCGCTCACTTCAGGGATGCCCCACCAGCCCTTCACTGATCATGTGTCTGAGTCTATTCACACCACTGTAAAGAAATACCACAGGATGGGTGGCTTGTAAAAACAGCCCAAGTTGATTTCTCATGGTTCTGGGTGGCAAGGCTCAAAGTTTGGTGTGTGAGGAGGGCCCGCTCTCTGATTCACAGAAATCAGGTATCATTGCGCCCTCTTTCAGTGGTGGGACAGACAGCTGTTTGAGGCGCCTTTTGTTCTTGCCATTTCTACATTGCATTAATTTATTTGCTGTGTGTGAGGGGGTTGGGGGTGAGGTACACGTGCCACAGAACGCAATATGGAGGTCAGAAGACAACTTGCAGGAATCAGTTCCCTCCATCCGCCATGGGAGTCCCGATGATCAGGTTTCAGCGGCCAGCGTCCTTAGGTGCTTAGGCATCACACTGGCCCTCTGAGGCCTCTTTCTGTTAGGTACCAGTTCCTAAGAGGCTGACTCTGTGTAGTCCCCCTCTGCAGGCTCCACCTCCTGGCGTCACCATTTCTGTCATAGGCTCCAACCCAGGGATGGATGGGGGCTTGCAGCACTCAGACCACAACCCATGTCTCTGAGCCCTCACATGTGGGGGACCCATTTCTGGGGTGCTTAGAGAGCATTTGCTCCAGTCCATGCATTTTACACATGAGAAGAAGAGAAGTCGTGTTACGGAGTGTCTAACACTATGTGATACAGGAACATCTAGTGCTGGCCCAGCCTGTCCTTCCTTTCCCTAAAGCTCTCAGTGCCCCTCACGGCCTGCAGGCATCCTCTTGAGCATCTTTCAGCTGCCCACTGATGGCTGTATCACCAGTTGCCTCAAAAACAAACAAACAAGACAGAAAAGAGAGCTAGTGGTCTGGGTTCTGCAGTAGCTGGGGGTCTAGCTTAAGGTTCTCCTACAGTTGCTGGGTTGACGGATGAGGGCAGGAAGCCACATAGAGCTGCACGGTGCCCTGGGCTGTGACCTGTTCCCCAAGGGATCCAGGCTCTCCTGTGCTCTGCTGTCTGTAATCCCCCAGGGTAGACTCAGGGTCAGACCCAGCCTAGTTCCTGACTGGGTGGGCCACTTGCGGCCCTCTCCTCCAGCAATCACAGCTTCCTCGACAGCAGAGCAGAGAGGAGGCTAAGAGCAGTTGAGAGCCATACAGAGCTCCCTCCCATGCAGCTGGGGTTCAACCAATCATGGGGGGGGGAGGCTGATCCAGCTACTGGGAGCTTCTCTGTAACCATCCTCTGCCCAGAGGGTAGTTGACTGGGGACAGAGTGTCTGTGTTATCTGTTAGGACAGAAGCTCATCTCTCACTCCACAGTTTGTTCATTCTGCCACAGTTTCCGGAGCAACAGGAGCCCATCCAGATGTTGGAATGTCATCACCAGGAGGCCGTAGCCTCACTTCTCACCATGGCTTCCCTGACTGATACCTTCTATCCCCGTTTGTCCCCCAGGGACCTGAGTGAGAACGCCCTCCAGGCTGTGCCCAGGAAGGCTTTCCGGGGAGCTACAGACCTCAAAAATCTGTGAGTAGGGGCCTGGGATGGCTTCCCTGGCATTATCCTCATCTCTACCATATGTTCTAAGCCACCTTAAAGGGAATGGGCGCTGCCAACACTTGCCTGTGATTCTGTTTGACAGCCAAGCATGAGCTTAGGAGGTATGCTCTGGGGACTGGGTTGAGGAAAGTAGGAGCCATGGATGCCAGACCATGTTCCCAGCCTCTGGTTTGCCATGCACCCTGGCTCTTTGGGTTAAGAGCTGGGTTTAGTCTCTTCCTATTTTACTGCCTAAGTTTGCTGAAAATCAGTTACTGTCACTGAGCCTCCTACATTGTTCAGGAAAACAATGTGCTCTCCACACGCTGGTTCTGGGGATGAAATGAGATGTGGAAATTGCATACACTCCGTGGAGCACTATTTAAAGGCAATGCTTTATTAGTATTCAAATTTATTCTGGTCCAGGCTTCCCACCTCCTGAGGTCTGGCTACAGACAGGAATGGCAAATGCCTGGCATGCTTGTCACACACTCCCTCCCATGCCTGGAGCAGACATTGGTAATCGATCACCACATTCTTTCCCACTGAACTCAGATCGCAGCTTCCGTTCGCTCTGAAAGCAGCACTCCAGGTAGCCTGTGTTAGCCTATCTCTCTTGGCATTCAGCAGAACTCTGGCTGCCAGCCCCTGCTGCCACTTCTCCCCGGTGACTTCCATTTGTCAGCTGCCAACGCACTCTAGGTGGTCTCCTAAATGTTAGGGAAGGATGCCCACTTCCCAAGGGGCATACAGGGCTGGGTAGAGGAATGTAATAGGACTTTTATTTCCATTTATTGTTTTAACTGAAATAAGAAGAAATCAGCTTTTATTAATAGTTCTACTTTGGTCTGACACACACATAACACATGACTGAACTCTCTTCTTTTAAAAGAATGGAGTGTTCTGTCAAAAAATGTTCAGCCCCTGCTCTGGGCGATGCTTCTCGTCCTTACTGCTCTCTCTGCTTTATAGACAACTGGACAAGAACCAGATCACCTGCATCGAGGAAGGGGCCTTCCGTGCCCTGCGGGGCCTAGAGGTTCTGTAAGTAAAGCCCAGGGCAGGCTGTGACTGGGGAGTGGGTGCAGGGGGTCACACCTTAGCTGCAGCATAGGTCCACTGCCCAAAGTCCTCCCAGACAGGGGTGTTTGGCCATTTCCCACCAAGGACACTGAGAAGTGCTCTTCTCTGCTTTGAGAGCAAGCTGCCCTTTCTTCTGTGGCCCTTCCAGATCTGTCTCCCTGTCCTTCCAGACTTAGAGTCTACGGGATGGTAAGATCTCAGGCACCTGCCTAGATCTCTGTTGTCCCCTCCACCTTCACACCCGGAGCAGAGCTGGTTCCCCGCTAGGTAAAATGCACACCTGGCATGAGAGCCTCTATATGAGCAGAGGGTCCTGTCTCTGGTAAATCCTTGCTGGGAAGGTGCTAAATGGTCTGTCTGTCCCTTTCAGGACCCTGAACAACAACAACATCACCACCATCCCCGTGTCCAGTTTCAACCACATGCCCAAGCTTCGGACCTTGTGAGTCACCTGGGCAGTAGGAAGAGGGTATGGGTGGGACGGCTGTCCACAGCCCCGGAGCCAGCCAGGGTAGCTGGGGTCTGAAATTGAATGGCACCCAATGCCTCCTGTGCTCGGTTTTGCCTTAGACAACAAATGGCTTGGTTTTGTCCTTGAAGTTGAGGTGGGTGATCTGGGCAAGGGACACTGTGAACTCTGAGAGATAAAGTCAGGCCACAGAGCAGGCTGGGAGAGATGGGAGCAAGGAATAGTTTCCCGCAGCAGGGGACAGCCCTGGGTTGAGACTGAGTGAAGGAGCCAAAGCCCCCTGCCTGGGGAAGGGGGAGGCGGCTGCTGATGGAGCTGCTGTCCTCCTGTAGCCGCCTGCACTCCAACCATCTGTTCTGTGACTGTCACCTGGCCTGGCTCTCGCAGTGGCTGCGGCAGAGGCCCACCATCGGGCTCTTCACCCAGTGCTCCGGGCCCGCCAGCCTCCGGGGCCTCAACGTGGCAGAGGTGCAAAAGAGCGAGTTCAGCTGCTCAGGTGGGTGCCACGCCCATGGCCTTCACCTGCCATCACCGCCTGTCCTGACCGCCGCTTCCTTCTGCCCATCCCTCGTTTGTGATGAGCATCCGCATCGGCTCACTGAAATCTACTCACCTCCTGCCTCACCCCCTCTCTGCCCATCACCTCTGGTCGGTGACGTCATCCCCTCCCGCCTGTCTTTTCCTTCCTGCTCTCACCGTCTCTTTGGTCTGTGTGTTTTCTTTCTTGCCTCCTCTCCTCCCGCCAGCCCACCCTCACGCCCTCTGTTCTTCCTCTCTGTCCTCTGCTCTCCCACGCTCTACTCCCCTAGCTTCCACTGCATGCCTTCCCTGTTCTTTATGCCACCCACTCCCTCCTCTCCTCCCTCTTCCCCCTTCCCAGTGCCACTGCTCTCACCCATAGCTTCACTGCAGCCACATTAGCAGACGCTGCCCTTGGCTTCCAGTGAGGGAACACCGGAACCCTGCTCCCTTTCTGGGCTCTATGCATTTGCTCCACAGAAAATCGTGCCCGATGTTAGATTTACTAATGATGGTTTTGTCATAAAGTGGAATACTACTCAGCAATTAAAAGGGCTTAATAAGTACTTAAGAGCTCAACAAGGTGACTCTTGGAGGTTTTATAAATGGAAGAGATCCTCCCTTGTGATTGCAATTATGTGATTTTTAAAAACAAGAGCCACAGGTCTTTGGTGCTGCATCTCAGAATGGCGATATCCTTAAGGAAGGGGCCAAAGGGACCTTCTTGGGGACAGAAGTGCACCCTGTCTGGGTAGCGTTTTAACCAGCTGTGCATTTCAAATGGCGAGCTTCATGTAAGTTATGCCACAGTACTTAACAGGGTGCACTCTGACCTCACCCAGTGGGTGTGGCACCGGCTGTGGCACTTGTCATTGAGCCATGGGAATTTCCACCATTTCAGGAGTGTTACAAGCACAGGACTTGATGGAATGCTTCTCAAAGGGTGGTGCAGGAGGGTTGAGGTGCCTCTGCACAACTGTGCTAACCATGGTGTAGGCACAGAGCCAGTGCTCGGTGACCCCAGCTCCTGTGGATATGGGGGTTCTGGCTCAGGAGGCTGAGTGGTTCAGAGTTTCAGAATTTTAGGATGGAATTTTCTAACCTAGGAATCACCTTTGGGAGCAGTCAATTCTGTTCAGCTTGAGTTCAGAGACTGCCAGTGTGTACTCTTATTCTTGGGGAGCTCTTGTGTGGACACCCCCTCCACAGACTGTGTCCCAGTCCTTGCCCAGCTGCAGATCTGAGAAGCAGTGGTCCTGTGAGATTCTCTGATGTCACACCCACTGTCTCTGCAGGCCAGGGAGAGGCCGCGCGAGTACCCACCTGCACCCTCTCTTCCGGGTCCTGCCCGGCCATGTGTGCCTGTAGCAGTGGCATCGTGGATTGCCGTGGCAAAGGCCTCACTGCCATTCCTGCTAACCTGCCTGAGACCATGACGGAGATGTGAGTGCGGGGCTGAGCAGGCTTCAGGGCAAGGCTTTTGCTGTTCAACCAAACTCTGTCCACCAATGGAGGGCTGGTGCGGGTGCCACCCTGGCTTCCCCCGGTTTCTCAATGACAAACGGTGAAAGTGGTGGCTTGACTCAGCTGAGTTCTCTGAACAAGGCTGGGAAGTTCCCCAATGCTGGGGAGAGGGTATCCCTTTGAGGTCCAATCTGGCCCAGTTGGGTGGAGCTGCCAGTGTGGGTTTCTCAGTATAGCATCACCCTGGGGTGATCACCCATTCAGTCACAGAAGGCGAGGATTCTGGGGCTCAGATCACAATATATATATATATATATATATATATATATATATATATATATATATATTCATATGCCTGCCAGACTTCAGCCCCACAGGTGAAGGGGCTGCAGGGCCCAAGAGCTTGTTACTAAGAGCGACCCTCAGCTTTCTCACACTTCCCTCTCCCTGCAGCCGCCTGGAACTGAATGGGATCAAATCCATCCCCCCAGGAGCCTTCTCTCCCTACAGAAAGCTGCGCAGGATGTGAGTGAAGTCTTTCTGGCAATTTCCAGCAGGCAAAAGGAAGAGTCTGGGCCAGTCCCGTCTCACAGCCTTGGGACAAACCTTGCCCCACCCGCAGCTGACCTTCCGGTGTTAGGGCTATGTTTGGGTGTGGGGTGACATGGTGACCATGAGGCCTGGGTGGGGGCACCGAGTCCAAGCCTGGCCAATGCCTGCAGCTGCTTCCAGTCAGGAAGCCATTAGGGTAGTGAGAAGGCCATTGGGCCCAGGCAGAATGTTTCTTCCTGAGCGGGAGGGACAGAAAAAGAGTAACCTGTGGGTGTCACGGGTGGGCAACTGGCCTTTCTGTTTTCAAAGAATCCCTGTGCCCTGTGTGGTTGGGAGGTAGAAGAAACCAAGCCTGCAGCCTCAGGATGCAGCCACCTTCTTCTTTCTCCCTTTGCAGAGACCTGAGCAACAACCAGATTGCTGAGATTGCACCTGATGCCTTCCAAGGCCTCCGTTCCTTGAATTCCCTGTAAGTAGGGCTCTGAGGTCTGCTGTACTTTGTAGCTGACCAAGTTCCTCGTGGCTCAGAGTCCTATCTTGGGCACAGGGCAGCACTGACACATGACTGCATGGCCTAGCGGCCCAACCAGTGACATGGATGGACATCTCACTGCCAGGGAAGAAAGGAGACTGTCAGCTTGCTGCTTCCATGCATGCCTTCTTTTGAAGTAGAGCCCAAGATGATAAGGTCAACTGTGATCAGTGCCCATGAAGCTGGCACTACACAACCCACACAACTGTGCACCGCACAACCCACACAGCTGTGCCCTACACAACCCACACGGCTGTGCATGACAGTGTGAGTGTGAGTCACTGTCACTGGCTGAAATGATCAGACTTTGTGTGGCCTGTTCTGAGGGGCTTTTTGGTTTTTGGCTTTTTGTTTTTTAGTGGTTTTTTTTTTTCCTTTAAACATGAGTATAGTTACCTTACATTGGGCCCATACAGTTTAGAGGTGATAATAACCCATTTCAATGAATTCCTGTCACTCCTGGGGTCAAGGCCACTTTTCTGCTCTCTGTATGCTGGGATCAAATACATGAGCCTGTTGTCTGTGCCCCGGCCTTGTCTCTCTGCCCAGTTTCTCCCTCTGGTCCCTCTTTGCCCTGCAGTTCCTGGCATAGTTCAGCTCAGCTCAGGTCAGCATAGGTCAGGCCAGGTCAGACATCTGACCAAGTCTTGAGTCTGGTGGCCATCCTCCCCCATTCAAGTCACCTTCACTGTGCTCCACATGGACCCTCATGGTCGTCACCGTGGGGCCTGTACCCTTGCCATGGCCTCCTCTGGGAAGGATCTCCAAGACATATTTGAGGAGCAACATGCAGGCTTTTCACTCTGACTGCCACACTGAGGACAAAATGCACGCTCCTCGCTCCTCCACACACCCCCCATACACACACAGTGCTTCACTGTCTGCCTGAGTACACTCCTGTCTGCATGGTTTTTTTCTACCGTGTTCCCCCTCCCTCTCATTATACATAGGATTCATTCATGCTCAGTGTGGGAAACTTTGCAAATATCAAAGTATAAAAATACACCACTTGCAATCCCACCACCTACCACATGTGCTGTCTGCCGGTCTATTTTTCCCCCATGTCTCTCTCAAAATGTGTTCATCCTTTCTGCCGGAGACTGTCTCTCCTTTAAATCTGAGGCTGAATGACTTCATGTGAGGCCGCCTGGAAGGGCACCTCTGCAGACTTCCATGGAGTTCACTGGGGTGGAAGTGGGCAGAGGGATAGGCATAGTAACATTACAGCTGCCGAATCTAGCCCTCTGGAGAGGGTATCTTCCTGTCCCCTGGAGACAGGCCTCTTAAAGATTCATTACTGCTACCTGCTGGCAAGCTGCTATAGTAACCATATTGGTGGAGAGCCTTCCTGTGAAAGGCCTGTGCCCCCCCCCGCCCCACAGAGCCCTGCTGAGGCTTGGCTAAGCTGCCCTCTGACCTTCCCTCTCTGTTGCCTTTTCTTCAGGGTCCTCTATGGCAACAAGATCACGGACCTGCCGCGCGGTGTGTTTGGAGGCCTATACACCCTCCAGCTGCTGTAAGAACAGTTCTGGGAGGCCCTCCAGCTTCCCAGAGACACAAACCCCAGCTCTCTGTTCTCTGAGATAGGTTGCAGATGCTGTCTGATGATATTCTTAGCTTTGGCGTTGGTTGAAGTTAGGGTCTGTTAATACAGCCCCAATGTTTGTCCTGGTAGTATCCAGGGGCATCAGGTCAGGTACCAAGGTGGGAAGCGGATGGCTCTTCAGGAAACAGTCCAAGAGAATTTGTCCCTGGGTCTTCACTATTGTGGCTCTCCTCAGTCATCAAGTTCTAGTCAGCAAATAGCCCTGCAGCATCTTTAACCCTGTGGCTTTTTCTGGAAGCTTCAGTTCATACCACACTTGGGGACAAGACTCATCTGAGCTGGGACATGAAGACAGTCTGCCCCAGTGAGGCTATGGGGTCAGATGTCGAAACAGAGGTGGGCTCAGTGCTGCTTGTTAAGTCTCAGGCTCCAGAGGCTTGTGAGATGTGACTGTGCTCCTGGGCTCTTGGGGACAGGGCTGCTTCTCGTAGGGGTCCCCAGGTCAGCTCTGCCTCCTGGAATCAAGAGAATTCAGGTCAGGAATCTAGACCTAGTTGATACTATATCAAAACACCCCTGTGTACGCATGGGGACCCCACAGGATCATGGGAAGGAGGAATCCATCTGCCCCTGTGTTCTCCTGCATCAATTCAGATACATAGCGTGCAGACAGAGAAGTAGCATGCAGACAGAGAACCTGAAAGCAGTATGGGGTGGCCTGAGGCCACCAGTGTCCAGGGCCAGGATGGTGATGGTGCAGGCTGTGTGAGGGTCAGACCTTGCCACTCTCTTACCTCCCAGCTTGTCTCTGTCCCCAGGCTTTTGAACGCCAACAAGATCAACTGCATCCGGCCCGACGCCTTCCAAGACCTGCAGAACCTCTCTCTGCTCTCCCTGTATGACAACAAGATCCAGAGTCTCGCCAAGGGCACCTTCACCTCGCTGCGGGCCATCCAGACGCTGTGAGCACCCCTTTCCCTCTTTCTCGCTCCCCCAGTAGGGGAGCCTATGGTGGTTACAACCCTGGAGTCCACATAGCTGCCTCCCCTGGGCTACTGTGCACCCTGAGGTGGCTTCCCACTGAGGACAGACATCTGCAGACTAGATGGACAGATGATCTGGGTCACATGACCCTGGGTCACATCCCAGTGAGGGATCTTATTGACCGGGTGACTCTGGGACAAATTCATTACCTCTCCGGTCCTTCCTTTTATCTCTCCATAAAATGAGGGCATCTTCATAGAGTTAAGAGATTCACGGATCTTTACATATTGATAAGCTCACGGAAAGGCTGGCTAAATGCCAGCTGGAGTTTACTAATAGCAACGATGATAGTGTCTGTGGATTCTAAACCATGTTTCCATGTTGACAGCTCTATGTTCTCAGGGATGGCATGCCGTTTAATCGGCAATATCTTCTTTTCTTGGTCGTTCATTCAGTAATAGCGCATCTGGAGAGTCAGCAGGAAAACAGGGAAGCAGAGAGCACTGAATCTAGTCAATGGTTGTACTCCCTTGCTGTGGAGAGCTGTGCTCCCTCCCTGTGGAGAACTGTGTTCCCTTCTCTGTGGAGAGCTGTGCTCCTGCACTCCCTTCTTTATGGAGAGCTGTGTTCCCTCACTGTGGAGAGCTGTGCTCCTTCCCTGTGGAGAGCTGTGCTCTCTCCCTGTGGAGAGCTGTGCTCCCTCCCTGTGGAAAACTGTGTTCCCTTCTCAGTGGAGAGCTGTACTCCCTTCTCTGTGAAGAGCTCTGCTTCCTCACTGTAGAGAGCTGTGTTCCCTCCCTGTGGAGAGTTGCACTCCCTTCTCTGTGGAGAACTGTGCTCCCTCTCTGTGGAGATCTGTGCTCCCTCCCTGTGGAGATCTGTGCTCCCTCCCTGTGGAGAGTTACAAGCATAGCAGAAGCAGACAGTGAAGCCCCAAGTGGCTCATCACCAGCTTTAACTCCTCCCCAGTCTTGCTTGTCTCCACATCCCCTTTTCCATGCCACCCAAACTGTTTGGAAGCAAATGCCAGTCATCATCTGTCCTCTATTCCTGGCCTCTGAATCTCTGAAAGACAGAGATCCTTAAACAATGTGTCTACAAGGGTTGGGGGTTATAGTTCAGGGCCAAAGCGCATGCCTCACATGCATGGAGCCCAGGTTCTACCTTCAGCGCCACAAAATGAACAAAACCTGCAAGACTGTTAGTGTGTCTAAAAAGTTAATAACTAATTCTTTTATATCATCAAGTATTTAAATCAGTGTTTGAATTCTGCCTGACTCATATATGTTAGACAATTTTTCATTCTCTGTTGGAATCAGGATTTGATGTGACCTGTACAATGGACTGGTGTGTTTAAGGCATCTTTGTCTCTACCTGTGCATTGGTCTCTCCTGATGTGACAGATGCCTCTAATGAGGGAAGACTTACTTTGGCTCATACAGAGGCTCTAAAAAGCTTATTTTGTTTGAGAGTTCACTGTTCAGTCCATGGCCACTTGGTCCTTGTGTGTAACTTCATTGGAGATGGGAAGGTACAGCAGAGGAACTTCTTCAGGATGGAGAAAGAGGGAGGAAGAGGAGGAGCAGGAAGAGGAGAAGGACGAGAAGAGGGAGAGACAGACACACACACACACACACACACACACACAGAGAGAGAGAGAGAGAGAGAGAGAGAGAGAGAGAGAGGTGTTTAACTTGTCCTATTACCAATAAAGATGTGGGAGTCAAATATTGGGGTAAAACCTGATAGATCAGAGAAGCGGCAGAGAGGCAACCAGTTGACCTCTCCACGCCTTCCAGAAAGACGAGAATGGTGAAATCTCTAAGTCCCTCCCTACTCCTTCCTGTGCATCTTTTCTACCCATATTCCTGTCTTCTCTATAGCCAATGCCGGCTCTGCCCCAGCTCAAGGTTGACTTTATGAATACAGTCTCTGGGTGTTATATTGTGATCCGCTATCCCTCAGCAAGAGAGAGAATGCCGTAGGAAGCAAGTGAAATGGTTCGGCAGGTAAAAGCACTGTCACCAAAACCGGTCTAGAGTTCAGTCCCTGGGACCCACCTGGTAAGAGAGAACTGAGTCCTACAAGTTGTCCTTTGACCTCCACAAACATGTTATGACATATGTGCCCCTCCAAATAAATAAGTTTAGTTTTAAAATAAGCAGATACCCTCAGGAGACACTCCCCAGTGACTCTTCCAGCTGGCATTGTCTCTTGCAGTTTTCAGCTCTCCCCCAAAAAAGTGGGGACCAACACTTCAGCACACAAGCCTGGGAACATTTCCCATGGAAGTAAGGTGTCCTCCATTGCCTTTATTCCCTGTCATTCCTTCACTGGTGACACTCCAGCATTTGCTCTGTCACGTCGGAAAACAGCATCTCTGTAGGACCAAGTCACAAATCCCCTGGTCTCTCTATGTCCTTCTAGACCAGTGGTTCTCAACCTTCCTAATGCTGCGACCCTTTAATACAGTTCCCTATGCTGTGGTGACCCCCGGCCATAACCGTTTTCACTGCTACTTCATAACTGTAATTTTGCTACTGCTATGAATCGTAATGTAAATATCTGATATGCAATCTCTGTGCAAGGGTCGGTTTGACCTCCTAAAGGAGTTGTGACCACAGGTTGGGAATAAATGTTCTAGACTGAACATTGGCTCTAGGAGCTTGTCCAGGTTCAGGTTTGATTAGCTGACTGACAGGTGGTTTCTTGGCAAGAGGATTTGGGAAGCATTAGGAATCTGTGTAGTTGCCTCTTTTTTTTTTTTTTTTTTTTTTTTTATGAAGCAACCATTGACCTCCTCCATGGTGATTAACTTCATCGTCTACCTGACCCATGGAAACACACCGCTAGATTTGTCTTTGAAGGTGTTTCCAGAAAGGTTTAACTGAGATGGGAAGCCCCACCCTGACTGTGGCTGATGCTCATCTTTGCTTCTTTACTTCCAGTGACTCCGACTCTCTTTTGATCTTTCCACTGCCATACTGCCCCACCAGTATGGACGCTGTCCTTTCTTAGACCCGTGGGTAGCAAGATGCCGGCTACTTTG
This sequence comes from Chionomys nivalis, assembly GCF_950005125.1. NCBI lineage: Eukaryota > Metazoa > Chordata > Mammalia > Rodentia > Cricetidae > Chionomys > Chionomys nivalis. Next base: position 18,993,547 of record NC_080093.1, read on the forward strand.
TCACAGCAGGGAGAAGAGCCACTAAATACAGCCTCTGTGCCCGTTAGAGAATCCGGGTCCTGAAGGGGTGGTGCTGGGACTCAGTCTTCCACATTCCCTGCTGCTGCTGCTGCTGCTGCTGTTGCTGCTGCTGCTGCTGTGTTCTACCATTAATCAAGAGAACTCCCCACACAGAGGGGTCTACCTACTACCTGCTTAAATTCAGCTTCTCTGCCCCCTCCTCCCTATTCACTGGGGTCTGGCTTCTGCGGTCAGGGCAGTCCCTGCTGGGGCTGCCTCTGTGTTAGGCAACATCTGCGTGAGTCTGAGCAGGTGGAGTTACAGATATGACACCCACTCTCTGGGGACTCCGCTCAGCAAGTTGATGTTGGCTACAAGGACAAACTCGTTAGGCTCACACATACACCTGCAGCCTGGCGCCTGTTAGTTTACTTACCGGCAGTGAGAGGAATAACCCATGGGGGAACTTCACTGAGCATGTGCAATTAGAGGTTACGGGGAGAGGTGGGTAAGATGGTTGTTTCCGGTGACTGGCAGCGTCTCTGGCAGAAGCCTGCTAAGGAGATGGGGATGGAATGGAGGGACTCAAGTTCTTTGTATGCCGTATCTTACTCCCTGTGGAAGCATGGCCTATCGACTGTATTTTTATTCATAAGGAACTTGAGATGGAGGCGGTCCTGAAACCCCCACAAGGTTGAACAATAACAAGCCCTATCATTTAAAAACCAGGTAATTTCCTCAATTGTACTTCAGCAGAACTGGCTCCAGGAATAGCTGCAAAGCAAAGCCAGACTGCCTTAAACACCTGCTCATATGAACAGAATCATGATTTGGAACAAGAGCAAAAGGCGTGAGAACCTAAGTTACGGTCATCTCCTCTTCCTAGAGCCAGGGACCAGTCCACTACCCTGGCTGAGTGCAGAAGTAAATCCACTGTCCTGTGGGTTGCTTGATTGATCCACAGTACCCACGTGTGAGCTGCAGAGCTGCACTTCTGGGTTTGCTGCAGTTTTGCTCCCCCTTCAATACCCCCCCCTCCATACAACAGCAAACAAAACACTGCAGGCCAAGTGTCCAGACTGCTCACGAGGCTGGAGACCAAGAGTCAGACTCAGCCTGAGCAACAAATAGAGATGCTGACTCAAAATTCAAACTAAATAAACCAATGTAGCTTCACGGAGGTGTGACTTTACATGCCTAAAGCCTCTAAGTGAGCAGTTCAGTGACTGAGTAAATGCACAAAGCTGCTCACAGTCCAGGGCTGGAAGGTCTTCACCAGGCTCCCTGGTCCCTTGTACCCATTCCCAGCCCCGCCCCAGGCAATCCCTGGGCTGTTTTCCAATCTGAGGACTGCCTGTTTCTGACCATGGCATACAGTGGGCCGCCATTCCTAACTGACCTCTTTCACGTAGCGTAATATTTTGGGTTTTTTGCATCTTGTTGGGTATTTCATCCTTGACCTGACTGACAAGAAAACAGAGGCAGAGGAGTAGCTTTTGTTATTGACAGTAATGCTCCAGGGTATCAGAGTCGCTGTGTCTTGTTCACCCCACCTGGCTGAAGTAAGTACATTTGGGTCCTTTCCCGGAAGTTGACTTACAGCTCCCCATCAGTGCTTTCATTTCTCTCGTCACTGGGGCACAGAGTGAGTTCACTGTTAGTCAAGAAGCTGAGCTGCCAGGAGGCCTCACAGTGGCCGTAGCATCAAACCCTCCCTCCGCCACAGTGTCATGTGACAAGGCTCCTATCCAGAGCCCTTACAACCTCGCCAACACTCTGCCTTGTCTTTTGCTTGAAATTATCTGATTATGATTATGCTGTGGGTATGCAGTGAGGCCTCACTGTGGCTTTAAACCCAGAATTTCCTTAATGGTAAATGTGGTAGACCAGCATCTGTCCCCAGAGACTCTCCCAGCCACTTCTTACATGTGAAGACCTGTCTGCCTTTCCACGGTCAGAGTGTTTGCTGCAGTTAGGTGTAGCCACAGGGACACGTGTGTCTGGGTACGCCTTTAATACTGGAGAATGTCCTGTCTGCTCCAACTGCCTGCCCCTTGAAATCGTTAGAGACATCCATCTGAGGCTGGGGCATTGCTCAGCGGTGGAGTACTCAGCTAGCTTTGTTCAAAGCCCCGGACGAGTTCTCCAGCACAGCACGCACACATACTCTCAAATCCAACTGATGTCAAAACTTAAGTTTGTATCAAAACCACTTCTCCCGTGTTCTAGGTTGTTTTATACTCAAAAACCTTGCATGCTGCCGCACCACCTAACCGGTCTCACTGATTGGAAAGGGGAGTCTGCCCAGGTCATGTACAGGGGAACATCAATCCAGCAGAGGCACAGCGCTAGGGTGCAGGTGGGGGTGAAGGGAAGCCGGGAGGCCCCTGAGCAGCCCCTAAATCCTGCCTTGTTTCAAGTGGTCCAGGCTACCTGGCAAGCCAAGATCACATCCTCTTGCTCACTGAGTGGGACGCAGAGGCAGGGAAGGGACCTGGAGATAAGAAGAGCCAGGACTCAAAAAAAAGGCAAGGGAGAGAAAGCTGGACCTGGTCAGCATCCCAAACCAGGGCTAAAGACTGGACATAGGAGGTAATGGACAGGAGAAAGGTTGTCCAAAGTATGGATTGAGCTGGGCACAGACCCTGGACCAGGGTCTAACTTAGGTTTTGAGAGCTATGCAGTTCTTAGAATGGGCTAGGCTGCGCTAATAAGCAACATAGCTTGGATGATGGCACTCAGATGGAGATGTGGCCCTGCCCTGACCCCATGGCCCTCCACCCCTAATTCTACATCGTGTATACAAGTCCTAGCTCAAGGGTGACAGCTAGGACAGGGACAGGGAATGCTCTTCTCTGGCTGTTTTCATCCTGACAGCCCTCTGTAGACACGCCCAGTGGGGTGGTACCCAGACGGGTAAGCAGGCCTGCTGATGGCGCGGTTCAGGAGTGGTGGAGCTGGACAGGAGGGTGACCAGTAGCTGCTCATACTGCTCTCGCAGAGGACTGGAGTTCAGTTTCCATCACCCCACCCCAGGCAACACACACCACCTCTGACCCCCTCTGGTACCAGCACTCATGCGCATATACCCGCAGACACACACATGCATATCATTAAAAGACCAGATCTTTAAAACAAGAGCTGGCAGCCGGCTTGCTGGGGTAATATGAATGGCAGCAGCCATCACTGTGAGCTGCCCCCCACACTTTCACGTCACCTGCTGGTGACACAGGCAGCTGGCAGGGAGCTGAATGAATCTCTAGAGTAGCTAGCAGGCTATTTGCTGTTCTTTCTTGGGGTGAGAGACTGCTAGAACCCTGACAAGGAAAGGCAATACTGTTGCTTGGGTTGGCGTGGTGACTCCAGGTCCAGCTGCCATGCAGACAGACCCAGCCTCACCACCCTGGCCCTATTGCTCTTGAGGATGGTGGCTGTAGGCATTGGGCCGCCTGAGGCTGCAGGAGAGAAAGAGACCCAGACGGTGGCCATGGGGAGGCTCAGAGGCCAAGTTTGGCTTGGCCTTTTGTTGCCTCAGCTTCTTCATCAGGAAGGAGCAGGTTGGCCTGTCAGTCTCTCCATCCCTTCTCTGATGGGCTGGCAGAGGGACGCGCACTGACAATTCTCTATGCCACATTTCTCTCATGGCCGGCTCTGTCCTACTTGAGGCCACCAGCACTGATTCAGCCCCAGGTGGTTACAAAGCCTTGCCTACATATAGGTCAGCGGCCCTGGTCTCTGACAGCCCATGTGTCCCTTTGGACAGGCATCTGGCTCAGAACCCTTTCATCTGTGACTGTAACCTCAAGTGGCTGGCAGACTTCTTACGGATCAACCCCATTGAGACAAGCGGGGCCCGCTGTGCCAGCCCCCGGCGCCTGGCCAACAAGCGCATTGGGCAGATCAAAAGCAAGAAGTTCCGCTGCTCAGGTAAGGGCCACCTGCATGTCTCCAGTAGGCTTGGGGACCAGCAATGTGTCCTGGTGGCCTTAATGAAGAAGTCCTCAGGCACTTTTGAGCTGGCTGGTTGGAGCTTGGATGGGATGGTTCCTCTGCCTTGCCCCTCACTTAGCTACAGCCTGGGGGAAGTAGGCTTGCTGAAGCCGTGGAGGGAGACCACTGCTCCCAGGTCAGCTCTAATGTGACACTGTGTCCAAGGCCTAGGAAGCATCTCAGTGAGGCAGGCGACTCCTCCAGACCTGAGATGCGGCCCACTTGGCATCTGTCAGTGGGCTTTGGTTCAGGAGCCTAGAGCCACCCAGGCTCAATCCTATCCACCAGTTCAGCACAGTGACCACCTGCGTTGTGCAAGCAGAAGGTTTAGGGGTGCTGCTCAGCACTGGCCTGGGGATATGTGTGCTCTGGAGTAAGGCCTTCTACACATGGAGGTGGGCTAGGCAAAGGCAGTTGTATTCCTGGGGTGCCTTCCATGGGAAATGACTGATTCTATATTGTGGTGCATTTGCTTCTTTCCCCAGCCAAAGAGCAGTACTTCATTCCAGGTAGGAGAGTGGGAGACGACCAGCCGGCGGTAGGGGCGGGGATGGTGGCTGTGGAGGTGGGGGCTTGGGGACCCTCAAATGCTTGGAGCCCACTCAGACCCTCAGCCCTGCCACCCTCTCACTCTAGGGACGGAGGATTACCACCTGAACAGCGAGTGTACCAGCGATGTGGCCTGTCCCCACAAGTGCCGCTGTGAGGCCAGCGTGGTGGAGTGTTCCAGCCTGAAGCTCTCCAAGATACCCGAGCGCATCCCCCAGTCCACGGCTGAGCTGTGAGCGCCTAAGCTGCCCACCCTCCCCTCAACCCGGCACCCACTGACCCACCTGGGTCTACTTAGGGCTCCTCTCCAAACCAGCTCTGTGTGGGGGATCATGGGAGACACCGGCTGGAGCATGCCGGCTGACAGCTTTGGCAAGATGTGACCCTCATCCATGACCTCTACTCCTGCTTCCCCGCCTCCTTGACGGGTCTTTGACATCCAGGGTCGGTCACCAGCCTGAGCCATGAGTGACTTTCCTTAGGGATGATTCTTTAGGGAGACGTGAATCACTGTCTCAACCTGAGGTTGAAGTCATTCCTCAACCACTGTTTTCCTTTAGCTAAACGTATGAATGTGTGTGTCTGTTTCTACACGCATTTGTCTTTTATGTAAGCAAATCTTCATTACTTTTGTTCCGTTTGTCCGGTAGCGTGCGTGTGTGTTCATGCCACCGAGTCTGTGTGATCAGAAGCCAGCTTTTGGGGGACAGTTCTCTCCTATCATGTAGAAGAGGACAGGACTCAAACATTCCGTGCTGGTGGCAGGTACCTCTGCCACTAAAACACTGTGCTGTGCTTTCATTGCATTTTGTTTAAGACAGGGTTTCTCTGTGTAGCTCTGGCTGTCCTGGAACTCACTCTGTAAACCAGGTTGGCCTCAAACTCAGAGATTTGCCTGCCTTTGCCTCCTAAGTACTGGGATTACAGGAGTGCACCACCACCACCTGGTTCCTTCATGACATTTTTAATGTTAAAAATATACCTTATTTGCCGCCCCTCTTTTGCCCAGTGCCAGGTCCAGCTTTCTTTTTGAAACGATTTCAATCAGCCTACTTTGCACCCCATAATCTCAAAGTGAAAGGCATAGTTAGGTCGACCCTATATGTGTGTGTTTGTTCCATTGCTTGTCTTCTACAGACGACTGAACAACAATGAGATCTCTATCCTAGAGGCCACGGGGCTGTTTAAGAAACTCTCACACCTGAAGAAAATGTGAGTTTCCCGTTGGTGGGACTGTGCCCATCAAGATGCTGGCATGGGATAGGAAGGAAAAGGCTAGGGTGCAGAGCGCCCCCTGGGGGAAGGGGTAGGGTTCCTATGTCTGGAGTTGATGGTTACAGTAAGAGAGGGAGGGGCGCCTGGGTGCAGGGGACCCACCGTTCTCCCCTCTTTCCTCTCTCAGTAACCTGAGCAACAACAAGGTGTCAGAAATCGAAGATGGGACGTTCGAGGGTGCTTCCTCTGTCAGTGAGCTGCACTTGACCGCCAACCAGCTGGAGTCCATCAGGAGTGGCATGTTCCGTGGTCTAGATGGCTTAAGAACCCTGTGAGTGGGTGGAGCTAGAGGCACCAAGACAAGGCACAGCACGGGCCTCTGCACTAAAGAGAAATAGCCTACTCCTAGTCCCATTGGCAGGAGAGTGGGACCCCTGATGAACCTGTCTGATAGGACAGATGCTCTCATGGCTGTAACTGTCATGAGGCCCATCCTCTTGTTCTTGGGATGAGGAAGTAAAGGGATTGGAACCCCCACCATCAGTGCCCTGTGGTCAAGGCTTCTGGGATACAGGTGGCACATGCTTAGACGTGACCAGAACAACCACAAGAGGGGTGGCTAGCTGTGAGGGGACCCTGCCGAGGTGACTTGGTATGTAGATGTCAGAGCAGAGATGTCCACCATCCCTCGAAATTCTGGACTGTGACTTGGAGCCGGACAGAGCACTCCGGGCCTTGGGAACCCACTAGGATCTCATGGTCATCACCCTCCATGACCACTGCAGGGAGCTCCCTCCAGGTAGCGCTGGCTCATCAGTGTCCAGGAGAGAGGCCACATTCCTGTTGGTCTCCACAGATGTCCCTGTGTATGCTGTCCATCTCAGAGCCACCTGAGGCTGTGGGACACACTCCATTCCAACTCATCTTAGCTGCCGATGGGTAGTGGCTGCCGCTCTGGAGATGCAGCTCTCAGAGCCACCTGCCTGGGTTGAAGTCCCTGTCATGCATGCAGCATAGTTAGCTCTGTCTTCTGGTGCTGGAGACTTGTCAATGCACGTGGGACACCTGGGCAGTTTTGGGAACGCGGGGCCAGTCGAGCGCTCTTTCTCAGCTCAGTCTTTCCCTGTGAGCCGAGCGTGGCTGTATTTCCAGTCTGCTCCTGTTTGGCTAGTCCCCTCCCTCTTACATCTGCCCCCTCTCGGGTCCTGGGAGAGACTGAACCAGTCACTTGTGTTCTTTCTGAGGGAGGATCAGTGTGGGGACGGGGCAACAAAAACCCAGGAGGGTCTGTGAAGTGCCTAGACCCTCAGTACCACCCACAAATGACAAGCATCACAGGTGTGGGTAGCTGCCCTTCTCATGCTTTATCTACATATATTTTTATACTTACAAACATATATGTGCACATACACAGAGGTCACTACAGATAGACCATCATGATGGTCTATGCCACACACATAGCCAGTTTCTCCAAAAATCATCCATCACCATTATCTCTATTATTAATATTATTAGCATAATAAGGACATCTAATCAGCAGAGGGGAGTGGCATACACCTTTATCCCAGCACTCTTGAAGCAGAGACAGGTGGGTCTCTCTGAGTTCAAGGCCAGCCTGGTCTACAGAATGAGTTCCAGTATAACCAGGGCTAGGCGAACAAACTCTGTCTCAAAGCAAAGCAAAACAAAACAAAAACATCTATCTAATCACGGGACGAGAGAGAGAGAGAGAGAGAGAGAGAGAGAGAGAGAGAGAGAGAGAGCGCTCAGTGGTGAAAAGCATGCATTGCTCTTGCAGAGGACCAGAGTTTGATTCCCAGTATCCATAACAATACTCACAACCACCTGTAACTCCAGTTCTGGGGGATCCAGTGACCTCTTTTGGCCTCTGTGAGCAGTTAATACACGTGGTGCAAATAAATTCATACAGGCAAATACACATAAACACATTTCTTAAAAAAGATTATCTAACATAAGATACAACTCCTTAGCAAAATTTTAAGTACATATATGGTATTGTTTGCTAATGGCACTGCTCTGCACTGAAATTTTATAACTGAAATTATATACATCACAATTTATAATATATAAACACATATGTATGTTTATACACTGGGATTTTTAGGCACTATTTATTCTGTATAACTGAAATTATACATATATATCACAATGAATAATATATAAACACATATGTATGTTTATATGTAAGATATATATATATATTTTTTTTTCTCTCTCCTCTTCCTCAGCAGGGTCTTCCCTGTATAACAAGTTAATCTTGAATTTGTAATCCTCTTGCCTAGGTCCCCCAAGTTCTGTGATTATAAGCTTATGCCACCATACCCAGCTCCCAGATATGCTTTAATAGAAACCTGCAATAAATTTTGTTTAGTAACCTGCCTTTCCCTCCAATATGGACCCTTTCATATATCACAGAATTTCTCTAAAATATAATTCTCTGTAATTACTGCTCAGGCTGCTTTGCATTCTGTATTCTGAGAAAAGCTGTGATTACCCGCTTTGTCCCGAATCTGGTCACCTCCCTGAGTATTCAGGCGATGAAGTCCTGGAAGTGGACCAGCCGACGGCAGCAGAAAGGCCTTGTAGACAGCCTGGGACAGCTCAGCAGACACACTTCCTGAGAGGCCCACTGTGGTCTTACCAGCGTGTGTGGAAGTGCCCATTTTCCTGCTCTCGCCTATGCTGGCCATATTACGATCACATTATGACCATGATGTTTTGATTTCTTCTCCAATCCGATAGGCAGAAACTTGGTGTTATTTAGGTGTCCTTGATTCCTGGTTAATCAGTCGGACCTGCTCCAAGGGTGTTTACAGTCCCTTGAAATGTCCCTTGCAATCACCTGTCCTGTGCTGGCTTGCTTTCTGCTTTCATTTTTGGTTGGGAATTAAAGGGGTCTTAGACAGTGAGTAATGGGGACGGGGCATTGTTGCAGAGAGCAATGAGGAAGACAGATGCCCTAGAATGACATCCTAGCAGGGCCAGGTATGGCTGTCCATAGGCCACAGGGGTCCCTGAGGAGATGGCCTGGGGTTAGGGGACACCCTCTGAGGGGTTCTCCATCTTCTCCCGTCACCCCTCCTTCCAGGATGCTCAGGAACAACCGCATCAGCTGCATCCACAATGACAGCTTCACAGGACTGCGCAACGTGCGGCTCCTGTCACTGTACGACAATCACATCACCACCATCTCCCCTGGAGCCTTCGACACCCTTCAGGCCCTGTCCACACTGTAAGTCTCAGCCTTGGAGGACAGGCAGGTTGGTGGCTCTGGCCGGGGGAGCCTACCTACCGTCCTAGGTGGGGATCTTCTTGGGTCTTACACTTGAAGACTCCTTTAGAGGGGGCATGGGTCCTTCTTGTTCCTTCCACTGCTCGTTCTGTCTCTGGTCCTAGAAGTTGGTCACCTAGCAGGTTATTAGCTGTCTGTGCAGGAGCATAGATCGCTGTGTGGCCAGGAGAGAACCCCACCAGGTTCACTGAGATTGGCATAAGTGCCCTCATGACCACATTCCCCACCTCTTCCAGAAACCTCCTGGCCAACCCATTCAACTGTAACTGCCAGTTAGCCTGGCTGGGTGACTGGCTTCGGAAGAGAAAGATTGTGACGGGAAACCCACGCTGCCAGAACCCCGACTTCCTGCGGCAAATTCCCCTGCAGGATGTGGCCTTCCCTGACTTCAGGTGTGAAGAAGGTAATGTGTGGGTCATCCAGCAGGGAGAGAATGGGGCTGACCAAAGAAGCTGGGCAGGCAGCACCCTACTGGCCCCTGGGGTGGGAATAGGAGACGCTGACCCTGGAGCTGCTTCTATGTAGTCAACAAAGGGGAGGGGTGATAGAAGAAGGAAATAAGCATGACTTATCCCATCACACAAAGAGAAACACAGTAACTCCTCAGTATTTTTTTCCTTGTGGAAATGTGTTTAGCCCAGACACCAGCTCCAGGGGCCTGGGGCCAACATGTCTTTCAGAGCAGGAATCGCCTGAGTCTGATTCCTCGCTAGCCAAAGACTTGGTCATCCTGTTTCCCTGAGCTTCTCTTCTCTCTGTGTCCACAGCCGTCTTGCTCTTCCAGCAGATGTAGCTTTTCCTTCAGTTCTTTCTAGGCACCACACACCGAAGTTCCTGCTGGAAGCAGATTTTTCCTGGGGTAACCAGCAACTATGCCAGCAACTATGCCCCTCCGTTGCCCGTTCTTTGGTGTATCAGCATGTCCTGCCATGGGGGCTTTTCTCAGGCTGGTATAAGCTCTCAGACCCCTCTGCTGCTGGACGCTGGATACAGGTCCCTGGTCTCCATACCTTCGCCCTCGTGCCGTTCAGATTGGACCTCTGCTCTGGAGTCACCCCAAGCAGGCCGTGTAGATATGAGGGAAAGACAAAGGAATACCCCAATTTTCACAGCAAGAAAGACAACTCAGGTGTTTTTCTAAAGAAAATCAGTAGATTTTTCTAAGAATAATTTTGTTTTCTTTTAAAATTTAAAATTAAAAAAAAAAAAAACTCAAGCCAGACACAGGACCACGTAGGCCAAGGCAGGAGAATGGAGAGTTCAAGGCCAACCGGGGCTCCATAGCAAGACCCTGGCAAAAAAGAGAGGAAGGCAGGAAGTCATCATATGATTTATACCCTCGTCACTTGCTCACACATGCATTTTATGGCTTAAATATTTTTGTTTGCTTGTTTGTTATTTTTTTAAATCCAACCCTGTATCTTGATTATAATCTCTTGCCACTGACTGGCCTTGAAAACTTTGTGGTTTTTATTTGTTTGTTTGATTGGTTGGTTTTAATTTTTGAAGACAGGATTTCTCTGGGTTGCTCTGGCTGTCCTGGAACTCACTCTGGAGACCAGGCTGGCCTTGAACTCACAGAGATCCACCTGCCTTTGCCTCAGGAGTGCTGGGATAAAGGGTGTGAGCCACCACCACCCATAGAAAACATTGTTTTACTTAGGAAACAGTCTGTTTGGGGCTGGGGATGTGGATGACTTGCCTTGCCCCAGAACCCATGTTTAAAAAAAAAAAAAAAAAGCCATATATGGAGGTGTGGGAGGCTAGTGCTAGGAAGACAGAGATGGGAGGACCTCTGGGGCTCCCTGTCTAGCCAGCCTAGCCCTCCCGAAAGTCACTGGAATGATATCCAAGGTCATTCTCTGGCCTCCACATGCATGCCCGCCCCTGGTCTTACTTTTGAAGACTCCTTCAGGGGAGGCATGGGTCCTTCTTGTTCTTCCATTGCTAGCTCTGTGTCTGGTCCTAGAAGTTGGTTATTAGCTGTTCAGGAGCGTCAGATCGCTGTGTGCCCGGGAGAGAACCCCTCCAGATTCACTGAGACTAGCAAAGTACCTTCATGACCACATTCCATATCTCTTCCAGAAAACTCCTGGCCAAACCATTCAGACGCATGTTTGTACACACACACACACACACACACACACACACACACACACACTTACACAGATAATACATGTCTTATATAAATAATGCACCATTAAAAACAAGAATTAACAATCCAAGGATAGAAAAATCACCCCTATACCACCATTCCCCCCATCTCCAGCGTGGGACAGCCTCTGTGGGCATTCTGCAGTGCTGTTTTTCAGACCCCTACTGTGTGCCTGTGAGGACACACTCAGGATTTTCAGGTCCCCTGCAAAAGCCTTTCACCACAAACCATCCTGCCCTAGATGGGCACTGAGCCAGCCCCTTGTCATTTAACAGACTTCCTCAGTGGCAATTTCACACTGTGCTCCTGGGAACACCATCATAGGTAACTCCTTCTGTTCAAATGTGATGGTCCCAGGCCGGGCGGTGGTGGCGCATTACTTTAATCTCAGCACTTAGGAGACAGAGACAGGCAGATCTCTTTGAGTTTGAGGCCAACCTGGTCTACAAGAGCTAGTTCCAGGACAGGCTCCAAAGCTACAGAGAAACCCTGTCTCGGAAAACAAAACAAAACAAAGCAAATGTGATGGTCCCTTTAGGACAACTTCCTAGGAGGGGAAAACGTGTGAACATTTTTTTGAGTGTTTGCTGCTTTTAGGCAGTGGGGCCCAGCGGCCAGGAGAGCAACTTCCAGAGGCTGCTAGGGGACTTTGCAGAGTTACGTGACCACTCTGGATTGAGTTCCACCATGTCTGAAAGGTTTCCACTCTAGTGCATCTGCTTGAGGGTGTTTTGAGAACTCTGTGAGTTCTTTGCAATGCCATGTCTGAACGGGGTCATCCCCTATAACCGAGTCACTCTCGGCAGAGGGTACATGCTGTTGTTTCATGGTCTCAACAACTCTGACCACAACCATTGGCTCTCCTGCACCCCATTATAAGAAGGGAAGACACACAGAGGGCTCTTTGCTGGAGAAATGAATGATGGATGAAGGGCTTGCTGCTCTGCATCTGCTAGGCTTGGGCCTCACCCTAAGAGGCCTCATCAGCTTGAGGACAAGTCATTCATCCTGCCCAGATCTCAGTGAAACAGAGAACTATTCACCCTCTGCACCCACTGGATGCCCGAGTGGGCCGGCTGCTGCACTGAGTGCTGGGTCTGACCAGTGCATCCTGAGGGGTGACAGGGGCACCCTTTGCAGTGTCACCAAGGGGAGCATGCTCCACACAGTGCCAGGGAGTGTCCGGTGCTCAGAGGTAGTAGTCGTGTTCCCTCCTCTGGGACCACCTTCGGTCTGAGGTGGAAGTGATTACCTGGATCTGTTTTAACCTGGAAACTTTCCCAGAAGGGGGTCTCAGGGACTTTCCCAATGAGACCAGGCCCCTGACTGACCAGGATGTCACACCTTCCTTCCCAGGTCAGGAGGAGGTGGGGTGCCTGCCCCGCCCACAGTGCCCCCAGGAGTGCGCCTGCCTGGACACCGTGGTAAGATGCAGCAACAAGCACCTCCAGGCACTGCCCAAGGGCATCCCCAAGAACGTCACAGAACTGTGAGTAGCCCCAGACTTGCAATCTCTTGGCCTGTGAAACAGGACCCGTGGGACCTGGCGGTGGGAAGAGAAGCTGCAGTGTAGGTGCTGGCCTACCAGAAGGGGGGGTTAGCCCAGAAAGGCTCCAGCATGGCTTCCACCTTTCCCGGTCCCTTCTCTATAGTTACCTCATGACAAATGCATGGTAAGGGCTCTGCTTTCAAAAAATAACATTGCTTTCCCCACTTCACAATGTTTATGGGGAAGACATTGTTAAGGTCTATAGATGCAGTGTTCCTTACATGGGTCAAGTCTGGTCTCCACAACACATCCCCTTTTAGCTGGAGATGTTTCCTCTTTGAACCATCGGCGTGGAAAGGTGGCCTGGCCCTCACGTCCCCTGCGCCAACATTCAGCATGGCGCTGCCCAGTTTCACAGCTCACGGTGTCGCAGCTCCTAGGTGGATGGAAATGCCTGCAACAGGTGCTCATGCGCTGTCTTCTCTCCTTAGATATTTGGATGGCAACCAGTTCACACTGGTTCCCGGACAGCTGGCTACCTTCAAGTACCTGCAGCTTGTGTGAGTATCCAGGTGCCTTGAGGACCCCAGGCCTGCCTCCGTGGTCAGGAGGACCATTGGTATCTAACCACCACAGTTCCTCCTTTCCAGGCATCTCCCGTTTGTGGGCAGATGCTGCTAAGGAATTCCGCCTGCTCCCACATTCGTTCTTCAGGGAACAACCATTCCCGGGAGCTGTTTTGCCATCTGGTGGCCAAATCTAGGAATTGCATCCTTTCTGGCCTCCATGAGCTGGGCCTACTGCATTGGCCATCTCCCCAAACTTCCCTGTAGGCTGGTGATTATTATTGCTCTGAGTGATCTCTGCAAGGAGCCAGGGACAAACAGAGGATGATAAAGAGTCTTTCAGTTCAATCCCTATCCCCAAACCAAATATGAAACAAGGCAGTTATCAGTCCACATACTATTTATTCTTAACCTGCTTCGTTATCACTGCCTTCCACCCTATAAGAGTACTCAGAATAAACCCCTGGATAATAAGATCAACTCCTCTTATCTTTCCAGTGTAATTAGTACCTCACCTCCATCATTTTGATCTATGTATTAGGCAAAGATTATCCAAAAAGTCCAGAGAACAGTCCATCGCAGTGTGGCTTGGCTCAGAGCTCTGTACGAGTGCAGTCCGCGGGTCAGTGTCAGCCTGAGGGCCGCCTTTAATGAATTTGCTCTCAGGGCCAACTGAGAACTGTTGTTAGTGGGTTTGTCTTAGGCAGGGAGTAAGAGTATAAGTCAACAGACTGCTCCCTTCGCCGGGAAAGCTTGGCTATGGAAACAGCGTAGCCACGGGCTGGTGACGTTCAGTTCAAGGCCTGGCTGCTCTGAACAGCACCGGCTAACATCACCGTGATGCTCCAGTTAGTCTGTCTTTGCTCAATGACCAATGTGTTTGAACCTTTCAGGGAAATGGGGGTGAAACAGTGGCTGGTGTCAGACAAAGAGACTCCATTCTGCAAGCTCCCCAGGCTTTCTGTGGCCTGACCTCTGCCAGTGGTCCAGATGTACATGAAGAAAGAAGGACAGACAGCAAGAATGTCGAGCGAGCTCTTTCTGTTAGACTGCCCCTCCCACATTAAAAGGCCCCACCTCCCCATCACAAGAAAAGAAGTGGGCCTGTCACAATAGGGAGGAGAGTTGGGATTACAGCAGAGGCAGGCTTTCTGGGTACGGAAGGAAGGGTACACAGTTAATGATTGTCAGAACTGTATACAGTAGGTAATAGGCAGACCAGGAGGCCCCAGTGGATCTCTTAGACGTCTAGGGAGGATGTAGGAGGGGGGCAAGGGCTCCCTAAGTTGCAGGGAGCAGCAGAGCAGCTGTAGATCAGGGCTTGACTGGAAGGAGGGTGTGACAAACCCACAGTGGAAGATGCCGAGAGGAGGTCTCAGGAAACCTCGGGTGGACACTGGCTTAACACAGGCAGGAACTTAGGAAGGGGACAGATGTGGACAGTGACCAGAGGCGGGACCATGGTACCAAGGGTGGAAGGCAGAAGCAGTCGCAGAACCAGGTTGAGGGCTGAGGAAGCACCAGGCCAAGCCCCACTGAGGGTCTGTAGGGCACTATGGAGTGGTGTTCTGGAAAAGGGCAGGCTGTGGCTGTGGGGGTGGTGCCATCAGCTCTAGACAGCGAGAGGAGCCAGGGACAGCACTGGGGGCACCTAGAATGGACTGAAGGGGTGCAAGGCTGGGACCTTCCCATCCTGACACCAGGGATTAGAAGCTGGGACCACAGGGGAGGACACAGACACAGTCAGGGTAGGTGGAGGGGTGTGTGAGGATGTTCTCCACCTAACATGGCCAGAGGGTGGACTATAGGAGACACTGCAGTGACGGGCTGGTTTGGCCCTCCTCTGGCCAGCTGGGTGGCTCCCTGTGAGTTAATTACTGAGAGACTGAAGACTCCAGCTCTTGATGTGTGAAATGGGATTTCACTCTGCCTCATAATTGGGGGTTGTAGTGTTCCAACTATGCTTCCTAAAGAAGGGGCTGCTAGACCTGCCAGGTAGAAGTTGGCCAGTGCCAGCTCTACCTGCAGAAGGCATGCAGGAGGCAGATTAGGGACAGAGGGAGCTCAGTGGTCAGTTGCAAGTTAATTGCCCCCACATCCTCTCCAGTTAGGGAGTGGCTCTCCCTGCTGCGGAAGGGCCAAGAGTGCATGGGAGAGGGGAGAGGCTCTGGAATTCATCCAGGGGCAAGGTCTTCTTTCTTTCCAGTCACTGATGCTCTTGCTTTTTCCAGGGACCTGAGCAACAACAAGATCAGCTCCTTAGGCAATTCTTCCTTCACCAACATGAGCCAGCTGACCACACTGTGAGTCCCAGCAGGGCTGGGTGGGCACACGGGATGTCATCAGGCTATGCTGGTATCGCTCTTGTCATTGTGACCGCATGCAGACCCCTTTCCCACCTGCAGACTAAATAACACCCCATCCATCACTTCTTGGATATTTTGGCCATGAGCAAATTAAAAAAGAAAACAACTTTTACTCTGAAATACAATGGGAAAGTACAAAAAATTGAGATATCTTATCTATCACATTTTTATAAAGCTAGCACATGTTTTGAGGCAGGAGGATGGTCACAAGCTTCAGGCTAACCAGTACTAGGTCCCAGATTAGGCTGTATGTTGAAAATTTTATTTAAATAGATTCATGGTCCAGTTTGGTTTCCCCACTCAGCACAGTTACTCCGACATCCTTCCATACGTTGGTGTTCCTTCCCCGGGGCTGCCCATGGCTCTCTATCCCGTAACCACGTCTACCACAGAATCAGTTCTCTTGCTAATCTGCCTGTCTACTGGTGGGTTCATTTATTTGGAATCTTTTGAGTTAGTGGGTTAGCTGTGGGCTCTAAAAACACAGTCCTAGCACAAATACTATTTGCTAACTTAATGACAT
Source organism: Chionomys nivalis (assembly GCF_950005125.1). NCBI lineage: Eukaryota > Metazoa > Chordata > Mammalia > Rodentia > Cricetidae > Chionomys > Chionomys nivalis. Next base: position 19,009,713 of record NC_080093.1, read on the forward strand.
GACCCTGGGGTGGGGAGTGGCCTCAAAGCCTTAACTCGCTCACCTATAAGATGGGGTGGGAATGGTCCTTCATCTCTGGTTCATCATAGCGTCTCCCTCCCTCCCTCCCTCCCTCCCTCCCTCCCTCCCTCCCTCCCTCCCTCCCTCCCTTCCTTCCTTCCACAGGATCCTCAGCTACAATGCCCTCCAGTGCATCCCTCCTCTGGCCTTCCAGGGGCTCCGTTCCCTGCGCCTGCTGTAAGTCTCTCTCAACGCATTCTTCTAGAAGTCTACCCCATTACCCGAGTCCTACCCCTTACCCCTAGTGGGCAGAAATATTCCCAGGTTTGGAGCCCCAGCAGGGACAATGCTCTATCCAATTATGGGAGCCCAGAATGCTCTCGTTTAACCCCTTAGAGAAGCCAAGTTTTAAGTGGGAAATGATCCAAGAGAAGAGGTGGCCGTCATCCTAAGTTTAGTTTGTGCACATGTGTGTGACAGGGAAGGGGTGGGGTGTCTAAGATAAAGGAGTCCTTTGTTTGCACAAGAGACTTCTGTTTAGATTGACAGGGTATGCTTCCAGAAATCAGCGAACTTTTTCTACAAGTTCTCAAAGTGACTCTTCCCAAAATGTTCAGCTGTGTCTGTTATGGTGGCTCCTGACCCCATCAGAACCAAGATGATAATCCTGCAGTCCTAACTTGTGACTGCCTATGTTAATCTCCTTACAAATAGCCCACTCTGTCTCTGTCCCCTGGCCAAGAGGGAGTGCCTGTGTGTTTACTTATCTTATTTATGATTAAACTCAACTCGAATTCTTTAGATGGCAAAGTCAGAGCTTCCCCCACAGTCTGGGGGCACAGGATGGCCTTCCTGGACTCTGAGGGCTCCCTTTTCCTTCCTGGGGCTACCAGGTCAGGGTTGCTGGGCTGGGGACTGTCTCCCTGCCAGCAGACACGCAGGGTGTGTCCATTCAGCAAGGGCTAGGAAGCCCTTCCCCTAGGCATCCTGCCCTATCCCTGGCCTGTGCTCCCGCAGCCTCTTCTTTCCTCAGGTCTTTGCACGGCAATGATGTCTCCACCCTCCAAGAGGGCATCTTTGCAGACGTGACGTCTCTGTCTCACTTGTGAGTAATGCCAGCCCAGTTCTCTGGGCCTCCTTGAATTTAAGCAGAACTTGGAGTCTGAGAGAGCCCCAACCCCTCAGCTCATCGGAACATGTTGCCTTTATCCTGAGTTGGGGAATGTTCCATAGTCGCCTTCTTGGCCTCTTACACACTCAGTGTAGGAGAGCAGGCCATTAGTAGGTGGGAGCAAACATTTGTTGATCTCTGGACCTGTCCCCTGCCGGTGTGACCCCCTCATAACGATCCCACAACAGGGGTAGTGTTTCCTCATTTTACACAAAAGGAACGAGAGTTAGAGAAGGGAAGATATGTGCCCAGCTGCCCAGCTGGTGGGGTGGCAGCTCCTGCCCCAGTGCCCACGCTCTTAGACTATCCCATAATACAGTCCCTGCTTCACCCATGGGCATAAGATCCTGAGATCTATTTCCCAAAGAAGTAGAATAGCATAGAGTTGCTTCCCAGGCTCTACAGCCAGCAGTGCCGTGATGATTCTTTAAAGGCAGTAGGTGAGGACTCGGGAGATGGCTCAGTCAGTAAAGCGCTTGCCATACAAGTATGAGGACCTCGACTTGACCCCCAGAACCCACATAAAAAGTTGGGGATGGTAACATGTACTAATCCTAGAGCCGGGAGGCAGAGACAGGCAGATCCCTGGGGGCTCACTGACTAGCTGGCTGACCTTACCTAGTTGATGAATTCCAGGCCAGTGAGAAACCCTGCCTCAAAGAAAAAGTGTGTGAGACCTGAAAAATAACACCCAAGGGTGTCATCTGGCCTCACATGCCTGCGTGTGTGTGTATGCACGCACACATACACACATACACACACAAATAAATAAATAAATAAATAAATAAATAAATAAATAAATAAACTAACAAACAAATGGGGCTTAATATCTCAGAGCACAGAGTTTCTGTTCAGGGTGATGCGAATGCTTTGGAAGTGAGTAGTGGAGCCTAGGGCTGGGAATACAGTCAGCATTTCTGATTTGTGCCCTGACTATGAGACAAATGATCAGCTGTTTATGATGTATCGTATATAAGACAATGAGGAGATAGGTAAGCCCAGGGCTGAGGCAGGGTTGTCCTCACCCTAGAGGTTGGGATGGTGCAGAACAGACACCTTCCTGGCATTTCTGGGTACCCTTGGCTGTGGTGTGCCTGTAGACTGTGGCCACATGGACTGCATCTGGAAGGCTTTGATCTTCTCTGACTCCCTACACACCCAGGGCCCGGGTAGGCAGGCATCCTTAGATCAGAAAGCCTTGGTGTCGGTGGTGTTTCTCTTGAAGTTCAGTCAGCCATCTTAGACGCCCCCGGTTCTGAGAATCATCTTTCCCATATTTTAATCTGCAAAGTCAGAGTGATCATAAAATAGGTAGTGCATTCACATAGGTATATGTTTTAGGGAGTTTATACTATGTTAGGTTTCCTTACGACCCCTCAAACGGCTCTTAATTTTAACTGTCTCTCCCCATATTCCCTCCCTTGTCCCCTTTTTTCCTCCTCACCCCGACTTGAATCTCCCATTCCAGTCTCTCTTCTCCGTCCACAACTATCTGTTCTAGTTCTATTTCCTAGGGAGATCTAGCTGTGCCCGCCCCCTACACATATCTTATTCTATAGCTAATCTCTGTGGGCGGGTCTATGGATTGTAGCTTGATTATCAATTAACAGCTAATATCCTCTTATAAGAGGATACATACCATATTTGTCTTTCTAGGTCTGGGTTACCTCATTCATGATGATTTTTTTCTTTCTGGTTCCACCCATTTACCTACAGATTTCATGATCTTTAAACGGTTGAGTAGTGTGTCATTGTGTAAATGTACCACATTTTGTTTATCCATTCTTCTGTTGAGGGACATCTAGGTTGTTTCCAGTTTCTGGCTATTATGAGTAGAGCAGCAATGAACATGTTTGAGCAAGTGTCTCTGTGGTAGGATGAAGCATCCTTTGGGTATGTAGAATAGCTGGATCTTGAAGTAGGTTGATTCCCATCTTCTTGAGGAACTGCCATATCGATTTCCATAGTGGCTGTATAACTTTACCCTCCCAGCAGCAATGGAGGAGTGTTTCCCTTACTCCACACCCTTGCCAGCATGAGCTGTCACTTGTTTTCATTGATTTTAGTCATTCTGACAGGTGTAAGACAGAATCTCAGAGTTGTTTTGATTTGCATTTCCCTGATGACTAAGGATATTTAGCATTTAAGTGTTTCTCAGCCATCTGAATTTCCTTTACCGAAAATTCTGCTTTATGTATTTTGGATATTAGCCTTCTATTAGATGTGTAGTTGGTACAAATTTTTTCCCATTCTGTAGGCTGTTGCTTTGTCTGAATGACAGTGTCCTTTGCCTTACAGAAGCTTTTCAGTTTCATTAGGTCTCATTTATTAATTGTTGTTCTTAGTGTCTGGGCTAACGGTATTCTGTTTTGAAAGTCTTTTCCTGTGCCAATGAATTCAAGGCTATTCCTCACTTTCTCTTCCAGATTCAGACAACATATGTTCTAAACAAACAAACCCAAAGCTGTAAAAACCAAGTTTGATTCTATAGCTGTCTTTGGGAAAATGGTGATATCAAACCTGAAGCCATACATTACATAAGATATCAATCAGTTAAGATCATTCGCTAGCCACCCATCCACTAATATTAGTCAGTTTTCTGCTATCATAGCAAAATATTGCAGATGTAGTTAGAATTTTCTTTGGGTCGCCAACCAGCTCCCAAATAAAGATACAAAAACTTATTATTAATTATGAAAGCTCAGCCTTAGCTTAGGCTTGTCCCACTAGCTCTTTTAACTTAATTTAACCTGTTTCTATTAATCTACATTTTGCCACAGGGCTTTTTACCTTCCTTTCATTCTGTAGGTCCTACTTCCCTGCTTCCTCCATGTCTGTCTGTCTGTCTGGCCCTGGTATCTCCTTGGCATCTCTTTTTCTTTCTCCCCATCCCCAGTCTAAATTCCTCCTTCTACTCACTGTCCTTGCCCAGAAGTCCTGCCAATACCTCCTCATTCGCTATTGGCCACTCAGCTTTTTATTAGACCAATCAGGTGCCTTAGGCAGGCAAGGTAAAACAGCAACACATCTTTACATCATTAAACAAATATTCCGCAACACTCAGATGATCAACTTCAAGAGAAGAAATGTTTGTTTTACCTCACAAGTTCAGAGGCTTCAGTCACTATGCTGCTTTGGGATCTATGGTATGGTGAAGGGAACATGTGGCTGAGGAAGTTATCTACCTCATAACAGTAGGGAAGAAAGGAAGAGGAGAGGCCAGGGTCCTAATATTCCCTTGCAAGGCACATCCTCAATGGTCTAATGCCTTTCATCAGATCCCACTGCTTAAAGGTCCTACTGTCAGCAGTGCCAAAGGCTGGAGTCTAAGAGTTTAACACGTGGCTTTTATGAGGGTGTTCAAGATTCAAACTCTAGCATCTACCATTTATCCATCAGCAGATATGTACCAGCTCAGGTGTGTCTAACCTGCATCCCAATACCAGAAGGTTGCATGCCCATCAGAGCTCATGGCAACAGTTCTCAGTGTTGCCCTTCACTGTTAGAACCCTGCAATTTGCTGCCTTTACCCTGCTATAGGCTAGAAAGCCAAATTTCACTGTTCATTGGGAAGTAGGTGTGAAAATTCGGTAGAAATGATTAATTACATCATGCCATGCCCATGTGGCCAAAAAGTAAGTAGTTAATGACAATTATGGCACTGTAATTTATTATTTGATGGCATGCAGAATAATTAATGTGATACAGATATGAACATAAGGACTGGTGGTGCCATGCATAATAGTGTACACTTACAATCCCAGCATAGGGGAGATCGCAAGTTCCAGGCCAGCCTGGGCTACCTAGTGGGTCCTTGTCTCAGTGAAAGGAGGAAGGAAAACAGACAGACTGGAAGGGGTCTACTAAAATGAAGTTAATTCTATTTTAGGATGGATGATCCTTTTCTTCCTGCATTCCTCTGCACTGAGGATCTGTGGGGATTTGTGTTTGGCAGGCTTCACTCCGTTCCTACTGACTGACCCAGCTAGTGTGTTCGGTGTTAGCTAGCGTCTGGTCCAGCTCTGGAGTCAGTGGCTCCTGTCCTCAAGGAACCACTTTTGCAGCCTCTGGGACCAGGGGGATGAAGACAGCACACGCATAAATTTTACCCATGAGTGGGCAGGGGGCCGGGATTCAGGTGGAGGGGTTTACAGTTTGAAACCAGGAGGGGCTGTTTCGGGCTAGGCTCCATTAATAGGAGCTGGCACGGCTTGGCATGAGCAGAGGAGACAGCTTCGGTTTCAGCATGCCCAAGTTACACCGAAGACCAACAACATGGAGTTATTTATAATCTCAGTGGGGTGTGTTCCCAAGCCACAGCCCTTTGGGATCGAGGGGCGCCTGGCTGCTGCCCTACCCACCAGTCTCCCTTAGGCCGACCTGTTCTCCACTCCCCACTGGGTCCTCAGTTGTCTTTAATTTTTAAAAATTTTAACTAACTAGTTAATATTTTGAGACAGAATCACACTACATAGCCCAACTGACCTGAAATTCGTGATCTTCCTAACTCAGACTCCTGAACCTTTTTTAAAAAAAGCTTTTGATTGAAATGTGTAAATTGCGTTGGGGTGTAGAGGCACACACCTTTAATCTCGGCACTCAGGCAGAAACAGGGGGATCTCTGAGTTTGAGGCTAGCCTGGTCTACAGAGAGAGTTCCAGGACAACTGGGGCTACACAGAGAAACCCTGTCTCAAATAACCAAAAAAAGAGTGTAAGCTGTCGTTTCGATCGGCTTCCACTGGGCAAACCGATCCCCAGGAGGAAGGGAGCTGTGACAACAGGGGCCAGTGGTCCTCAGCTGGGAAAACCCAGCCATGGGCAAGCAGGCTGATGTCTGCCCAGGACAGGAACAAGCAGCCACACGTGCAGGACAAACCAGGATGGCTTTGAGCAGCTTTAGGAGGCTGTGGCCCTGCAGTTTTCAGTAATGGAAGGGAAGGGACATTTACATCTGAGGTACGGCGTTGCTGGTGTTGGTGGTGGACATCTGTGCCAGGATGGCAGTTTGTGAAGCTCTCGGTCACGCCAAGGGCCCCACACTCAGGGCGACATCCGAGTCTTTGAGGGATTTTTCTCTAACCATCCTCTTCATGACTGGCCTATACTCCTTGTAGTTCACTATAAATTCTATACTAAGTTATTAAATGCCATAATTGTGCTGCTTTTTGATAATTTGAAAATAATATATTTTTTTGATTTTTCGAGACAGGGTTTCTCTGTAGTTTTTGGTTCCTGTCCTGGAACTAGCTCTTGTAGACCAGGCTGGCCTCGAACTCACGGAGATCCGCCTGCCTCTGCCTCCCAAGTGCTGGGATTAAAGGCATGCGCCACCACCACCCGGCTGAAAATAATATTTTAAAATAATGTTTTAAAGTAAGTATATTTTTATATTTATTTCATATAAAAATATATTTAAAAATAAGTATATTATATACCATAATATCTGTCTTCCTGTCATCTTTGGAGTCTGCCTCCGACCTTCCTCTGTGTCTGAGAGGCTCTGGTGCTGATGGGGGAAGACAATGGTGTCTTGCTCATCCCATTAGCCAGGATGGATGCTGTCAGCACACGAGGACAGAAAATTAAATACACATCAAGGTTGCACCTGCCCTCCTTCCTGAGCTGCGTGAGTCCCTCGGCGCCCATTCTAGGTTATGCGTGCTTGTCTCTCTTCCCCTCTTGATCGCAGGCTCTTTATTGAATCATAAAGTGAGCCCCAGAGATGTTAAGGGAACAGCCCAAGGTCACGGGCAGGGAGCAGCTGTGGTAGGCTGCAATCCAAGTCTTGCTCAGCTTGTTTTTTAAGATTGCACAGCGTCAGCTGTGCTATTCTGGGAGATTCCTGTTCAGAGCCACAGCCGCTTCTATCAGGCTGTACCTACCTTGGGGTGTGGGGGGGTCACTCCCTCTGCAGGCCAGAACAGGTGGGAAGTGGCTGGGTATCCAGTGACCTGATGAATGCGCCCCTTCTCGTTAACCTCACACAACCTTGAGGTTTTTGAATCGGTTGATACAGATGAGTTTCAGGTGCTGATCTGTTTACTGAAAGGAAGAACTCTGACCACTCCATTTTGTTCCATGCCCATCCTGTCTTTATGCCTCTCACTGGGTGTGGGGAAAGACTCGGAGCTTGCCATAGGGTTGGTACAGGGCTGGGCAGCTGGTGGTACTTAGGCGGGTGCAGATGTGAGGGCACAGGCGTGGTCCACGGAAGCTGATACAGCCTGCTGGGGGCAGCTCCATCATTTGACATCCACTTCTATCAGCTGGATTTCAGAGGCATCTGTTCTAGAGGAAAGCTCACACCTCATGAAGCCATGTGCAAAAGAATGTTCGCAGTCTTCTTAACTGCCAGAAAGCCCCGCAATAGGGAAACTGCTCACTAAACCACAGGGAACCTATTCTCTCCAAAGCACTTTGGCAAAATGAAGCGGATTCCTATACGCCGACCTGGACGGTTTCCAAGACCCGCTGGCTAGTGACAAGAAACACGCTGTTGGGATGTGACACACAGCAGATAGGAACCATATGCGTCCATGTGGGAAAGGGCTGGAAGGCCACACACCCACGAGCTTGGTAACTGTGCCACCTGTGTCCCTCTGTGGAGAACAGTGGCATACTGTGAGCATAGCATGGTTTATTTAACCAGTTACCGGCCGGTGAACAGTGGCAGTTTCCAGGTCCTGGGTCATTTTCTGCAGCTACAGACTGGACAAAGGATGACTTGAAAAGTTTATTCTGGTCCTGTTTCTGCAGCCTGGAAGTGCAGGAGCACAGTAATGACATGGCAGAAACACGATCAGACACTCACATGACAGAGTAGCAGTGAGGTCAGACAGATCCTTTGTAGCCAGCATCCACTCCTATGACAGCTGGCTCAGTTCTGGGGGAATGACAGTGTCCTCCTGGACTGTTACCTGTTTTATTTATTTTTATTTATTTTTTTTCTATTTTCGAGACAGGGTTTCTCTGTAGCTTTTGGTTCCTGTCCTGGAACTAGCTCTTGTAGACCAGGCCAGCCTCGAACTCACAAAGATCCGCCTGCCTCTGCCTCCCGAGTGCTGGGATTAAAGGCGTGCGCCACCACCTCCCGGCCCTGTTACCTGTTTTAAAGAGCCATCTTCCAACACCGGACCAATGAAACGCAGTCTCAGCATGCATTTGGAAGGGGCTCTGGGACCATCACAGCAGCCTGCCATACAGGTGTCTGTAGGAGAAACTGTGACAAAGCAATTGCATCTGGGACTGGAGTTATACCATTCCACACTCCCATCAGCAACACTTCAGTTGGGACTGGAGAGATGGCTTAGAGGTTAAGAGCACTGGCTGTTCTTCCAGAGGACCTGGGTTCGATTCCCAGTACCCACATGGCAGCTCACAACTGTCTGTAACTTTGTTCCAGCTTGATCCAGTTCCCTCACGCGGACATACCTGCAGGCAAAACACCAATACATGTAAAATGAAAATAAATAAATATTTCTTTTAGAAAAAGTTTAGTTGCTGGGCACGGTGGTACATCTTTAATTTCTGAACTCAGGAGGCAGAGACAGGCAGATTTTTATGAGTCCATGGCCAGCCTATTCTACATAGTGAGTTCCAGGCTAGCCAGGGCTACACAGTGAGACCCATATGAATAAATAAAAAAATAAATAAAATAATAATAATAATAAAAATAATAAAAAAAATAAAAATAAAAAAAAGGAAAGAAAAAAGAAAAACAAAAAACAGTGTGTGTGTGTGTATGTATGGTATGTGCCCATGTACTTAGCACATTGTTCTGCAGCATTTGAAAAAGACTCGCAAGTAAGAATGCGTGTATGTGCTCTTTGCTTAATTAAAAATTAAAAAACAAAAGAAACCAAACTAAAACAAACAAAACAAAAGTGACTGGGCTTCCCAGACAGGCAGTTCAGAGTTTAGAGCCAGAGGCTGCCCTTAGCTACAGTGTGGCCCCAGGGAAATTACTTATTCCATGCAATGCTCAGGTTCACGTTGTGCAGATGCAGGGAGCTTGTGTGTGGATTTTTTTAAAACATTGTTGTTGTTGTTTTATTTATTATGTGTACAACATTCTGCTTCCCACACACCAGAAGAGGGCACCAGATCTCATTACAGATGGTTGTGAGCCATCATGTGGTTGCTGGGAATTGAACTCAGGACCTCTGGAAGAGCAGTCAATGCTCTTAACCTCTGAGCCATCTCTCCAGCTCCTTGTGTGTGGGGTTAATGAGAGCACTGGATGCATGAAGGCAGGAGCAGCAGCCATTTCTTTGCAGGGGTAAATGCTGGCTGCTTTCTCCCTCAAGCCTGTGGAGGCTCTGAGAACAGAGCCTCTGTTCCTGGCAGCCTGGGTTCCAAATCCAGATCCCCCTTCATTGGTCTAGGGCAATTACTCAATCTTTCTAAGTCTGTCTCTGTACACAGAAATCATCTAAGTAAGATGATGCGTATGGAGTGTTTAAAGCAGAGCTATGGGTGACCTGCATCTCTATGTGCTCAATGGGTCAAGGCTTCTGAAACTGGAATGCCTGCTTTTCTCTGCTGCCTGTCCCAGGGCCATTGGTGCCAACCCCCTGTACTGCGACTGCCACCTCCGATGGCTCTCCAGCTGGGTGAAGACTGGCTACAAGGAACCTGGCATTGCCCGCTGTGCTGGACCCCCAGACATGGAAGGCAAACTTCTGCTTACAACACCTGCCAAGAAATTTGAATGCCAAGGTGAGCCCAGGAGCATGAGAGAAGGGGTGGTGGGTGTCAGGGACCAGAGGACTTGCTGGGTCCTGGTAGGGTCTTCCAGATACTCCTGGGTCCCTGGGTCCCACTAATGGTAGAATTGAAGAATAGAAATGATTTTCTGCTTGTTAGCACGGCTGCTTCCAGTCTTGATATCCAATAAGCGAAAAGGCCAGGCAGAAAAATCCCAGTCTATTAAGGCTTTGATTCTTGCCCATGGTTACGTAAGAAAAACTAAAATAGCATTTCGAAGCTCCCAGGCTCCTTGTAATTCAGGCACTCAGACGTCCCTTAGATAAAGTCCTGGACAATTAGCTGAAACCCTACTCTGGCTCTGGTGGGCCCAGAGGACCAGCTGATGCTTTCTTGACATTTGCAGAACACAGAGTCACGTCGTGACTGGCGGTCTGTGCTGAGGGTCCTTACCTGCAGCAGCTACAAATCCTAGTTCAGGGGGTCTGCAAAACCTTGCGGAGCAAAGACAGGTGGCCGAGCGGCTGCCTGGGCTCAGCTCTGTGTGCAGGGGGAACTGGGGGAGGACCCTAGGGACCCTGGGGCATGGCTCTTGCCCTCTGCAAGCTCAGAGGCCACCATAGGAAATGAAGCTGATAGCTGTAGGTTAATAGGAGGCCCAGGCCACCCTGTGTGCAGGAAGCTGTCACAGTTCAAAGCGCCACTCTGTAGCGGCTGCTAGGACCAAGCTGATCTATGCTAATACATGCTTGGCATTTACTAGCTGGCAAAGCGGTGCTAAGTACTTTTTTCAAGGTATTCTTTTTTAGCCGGATATGACAACATCTGGAAAAGTACCAACATGAGAAAAGAGCCCAATGCGTGTTTACTACCGAGTTCACTCAGACACCAATACTAGGTCAAGAAACAACATCTTTGTCTGTGTCTGGAAGTCCCTCCAGCAGGCTTTTGTCCTGCGGAAAGGTCTTTTCCTTTTTTTAATTTCTGTTCAAGTGCATACCTCTTCATCAGAACTAATACGTCACCTCTTCCGGAAGGAACCTCCTGGGGGAGCCTGAGTTGAGTGACCAGATTTCCTTATTCCCTCTTGGGAAATTTTGGTGTCCCTCAGGGTTGGTACCCAGGTACCCTTGCTGCCAGGCTCCTTATTCTCCCAGTGAAGGAGGTCTGGAGAGGGGCCTGTGTAGCCTGGGAGGTACCAGGGAAGGTTCTCCCTGCTGCTGATGTGGAGAGGAAGAACCTCAAGGCATGTGGACTTTCCCCATGTGGCCTCCCTGCAGAGCCAAGCTCAGGCACATGGCTCCCCCTCTGCTGAGTAGGCTGTAGGCTGAGGTGATTGCCTCTGAGAGCGTGAGGGGCAGAGTCAGGCGAAGTCAGCGATCACAGTTTTGCTACTCTCTTACTCTTCGAGTAGCCCTAGCCACTCTGAACACAGTTTCCACCTGCTGGGAACGGTAGACTTCTCACAGCTACGTGTCAATCAGGGGCTGCCAGGGACCCTGTGGGAAGTGGGTTCTACAGCTGGAAAGCTGGACTGAGCTGAGGGGTGCAGCATGACCCTCAACACTCATGATGAAGGCATGTCTCCTGGGAGGAGGGTATTTTTTAGGACGGAGCCCCAAGCTCCCACATGCCCGCTAATGCTCTCCCTCTTACCACAGGTCCCCCCAGTCTGGCAGTTCAGGCCAAGTGTGATCCCTGCTTGTCCAGCCCATGCCAGAACCAGGGCACCTGCCACAATGACCCCCTTGAGGTATACAGGTGTACCTGTCCCAGTGGCTACAAGGTGAGTGGAGGCTGGAGCTGGAGGAACAGGGTTCTATCTGCTGCAAGGCAGGCCCTGCACAGCGGGCTATGTCGTTGGCTGGTCTAGCCCAGAACATGTGACGCTGTTACCAGTGACTTAACCTTTGGGCGGATGGACATGCTGATGATCAGTAAATGAAGGAAGGAAGAGGCAACCCTGTGGTAGACAAGCAGAGCTGCTGAGGGCTGTTTCTTAGCTCATACCAACGCCCTTGGCTCTCCCTGGAGTCCTCATTGCTGGCTTCTCCTCCAGGGCCGAGACTGTGAAGTGTCCCTGGACAGCTGTTCCAGCAACCCATGTGCAAATGGCGGAACCTGCCATCCCCACGAGGGCAAGGATGCTGGCTTCACGTGAGTGTCCATGGGGTGTGAGGTGGGGTTGGGGAGGGCTGACAGGCCCAGCATCGAAGTCTCGACCTGTGCTGGAGATGAGGGTGGGCAGGGAGAACAGACCTGTACTCCAGATTATAGTCACGTGTTCTTTGAGCTCCTTCTCACCTGGAAGAGTATGGGCAGAGCACCTGTGAGGCAGCAGGCGCTGGACAGCACAGGCTCACAGGGGAGCGCCTGGGCTTCGGCTGGCTTCCACTGCTCTAGGAAGGGGCCAGGAGTGTTTCCCACACACTGGGAACCTACAGCCCAGAGTAAATACTATGGCAGTGCTGGAGAGTGGTTGGGGGCATATAAGACTTTTTAAAAACTTTTCTATATAATTTATTTATTTTTATTTAATGTGCATTGGTGTTTTGCCTGTCTGCATGTCTGTGTGAGGGTACTAGGTCCCCTGGAACTGGAGTTAGACAGCTGTGAGCTGTCATGCGGGTGCTAGGAATTGAACCCGGGTCCTCTTAAAGAGCAGCCAGTACTCTTAACCGCTGAGCAATCTCTCCAGCCCCCCTAAGAATCTTTTAAATCTCCACGGGCCCTCTGAGCCCCCATTTTAAGCTGAACAAGTCTCTAGAAGCTGTGGCTAGCCTTGTGTTCGCTGAACAGACAAAGGTGGAGCCACATCCTGGTCACTCCTTTTGGTGCCCTACCTTTGAGTGACTCTCCCTGGCTCCCACCCTGAACGGCAGGCATTTCCCATGCTCTGGATGCAGCTGCCCTCACCACTTAGCATATTCGAGCCCATCCAGAGCAGATGTTGTATCTTCACCCCTGCACTAGCCTGCTTTCCCCAGGAAGCCCCCCCCCCCCCCATTCCGCCCTCCCAGAGCTTTTCTGAGGAACACAGTACTTAGCTGCTGGCGATAAATTGCCTACTGAACAAATTGGCTCCTCAGAAAATGATGTTGAATTTATGGGCGGAAATGGCCAAACCTGCCTCTACAGACCCAAATTACCAGATGTAAAAAATAAAGTGCTAAGTGCCTCTCTTCTAGTGTTGCCTTGGAAACACATCCTTACAATAGGCAGGCGCACCTCAGGGGCAAGCAGCAGCTCCAGTCAAGCTTCCTCCCCGTTCTGGTCCTCGGCTCCTGCACAGGGCTGGGATGCCCCTTCTGGGATGGGGGCAAGCGGGTTGGCCCTACGTCCTGCAGCCAGGCAGCCTATAGCACCAGGTAGGAGGGGAGACGTCCTTTCCACCTGCCTTATGCCCTGAGATTTTGCCAGAAGACTTTCTGCGCAAATGTCCTGTCATCCTAGCTTAAAACTGAACTCCAGAAGATGCCTGTGGCACAACCTCCGGAGCAGATGTAGACCACCACCCCACACAAAGGTTCTTAGACCAACAGCTACATTTTTTCCATTGTAAGTTTGTTTCTTCATGCAAAGGAGACAGTGATATGGATATCATAGATATTCTTGCCGTTTTAAAATAAAACAAGTAGGTTAAGTATGCTATCCCCATCCCCAGTGGTATCTGTTGTGCATAGCAATTGGGTACTATTTTTAACTTATTATTTATTCATTACGTTTTTTTTTTTTTCTAGACAGGGTGTATTGGAGAGCCAAGGCTGCCCCGTAATACGCATCTATCCTTTTGCTTTGGCCCCCTGAGTTCTAGATCACAGCTTCTGGTACCCCACGTAACTTTGGGTACCTTTCTGAAATGCTACCAGCAAGCTTCTCCATAGCAACGAAAACCATCTTTCCCTTTCCGGCTGCGGCTAGTATTTCCATTGTGTTCCACCCTTCAGGTCTCTGTTGTGATATGATTGTGTGCCAGGAGCAACTGCCCCCAATGAGGGCACAAGAGCTGAAGTTTAAAGCCCTCCCCGTTTCTTGTTACCATAAACTTCTGATTAGAAGTTTCTTTTGCCTGGGTCTGGTGATAAACATAGGCAATCTTAGGCTGGGTCTGGTGGTACATATAGGTAATCCTATGGCTGGGTCTGGTGATATACATAGGTAATCCTACAGCTGGGTCTGGTAGTACACATAGGTAATCCTAGCATGCAGGAGACTGAGGTAGGAGGATTATGAGTATGAAGCCAGCTTGAGGTACATAAATGAGACCCTATCTCAAAAAAAGTTCTTAAAGTTTCTTTGGGGCGTGGACAGGCTGCTCTTCCAGGGGACCCAGGTTTGAGCCAGCTCCTGCATGGTGGCTCATAGCCATCGATAACTCCAGCCTCAGTGGACCTGATGCGTTTTTCTGGTCTCTAAGGCCGCCACACATGTAGGTGGTGTGCATACATACATGTAGACAGAACACCCTTATTCATAAAAATAAATGAGATTAGAAAACATTTCTGTGTCTGAGTTAATGATGACTAATAACATACAAACCAACACAACTATTATAAAATTTAACATTGCTACCCACAAGGTAATGTGTCTGAGACTGACCTCCTTCATGGGTGGACGGCTATATTCTGTGTCATCTGGTCCATGTGTCCATAGATGGTCCGTGCATGATGGGAGAGAGCAGCTGCCCTGATGTTTGGTTTGAATGTATGTTACAGACTTCCTGGGAAGGTCTGTTCACATAAACCCACTGTCAGAATTAGGATTCATCCTAGACCTGCCACGCAGTTTCTGGAAACCCTTCCGGTTTATATGCCCAAATACTGAGCAGGTGGCGACAGTATTTCAGGTCTGTCAGATGACAGCTCCATGAGTCCCCTGTCAGTTAATTTTAATGGTTGACTTGCTATTTTTCTTGACACTTGGAGGCACAGCCTACCTACCTCCTGCTTGGGCAGAGAGTGGCGCCTTCGCTGAGGCCTGGGAAAGATGAAGGAGCTCTATGGACATTTGAAGAGCTGGATGTGAATTCCTCAGTCCACACTCTCTGGCCCTTATATCCCTTGGGAAACCTCACATGCCTGAGGCTAAGGAGTCCCATGGTTTTTAATCAACAACTTCTAGAACCTTCTACAGCCCAGCTACTGCTCGGCCCAGTCCTATCAATACTCTCTTCCTGAAGTCTGTGCCCTGGAAGACTTGAGCAGTGTAGACGGGCAGGTCCTGCCTTCTCACTTAGGGCTTTGCTAGTCCCTCTGTACCTGCTGCCTCACCTCCTGTGTTGGAATTCTTGTCGAGGCTAGACCCTCACCTCTTCCAGGAAGTCTGCCTGACCATGCCCTGCTCTCTGCCCACGCCTGGCTTTGGAGCCTCCACCATTCTGATAGTGCATCTCTTTGGGCTACTATCTCCTGTTTGTCTCCCCCACCACACTGCAAGCCAGAGGATTCCTTGAAGTCGGAGCCAGGCTTGTTACTTTCTAATCTGTTCACCTTCTGATCTAAAGTAGAAGCCCCGAACATATGGACTAAGGATTCTGACCAGTGGCCAGACTTTCCCTGTCCCTCTTCAACCACCCCCGTCCCCTCCACCACAGGTGCTCCTGTCCCTCCGGTTTCGAAGGGCCGACCTGTGGAGTGAACACGGATGATTGTGTGAAGGACGCCTGTGTCAACGGGGGTGTCTGTGTGGACGGTGTGGGCAATTACACCTGCCGGTGCCCTCTGCAGTACACAGGTAAGCACTGCAGGGTCAAGGCATCCCCCATCCTTTGGGGACGCCAGTGTCTGCATGGGCTCTAGAGAGGATTGCGGCATCTGTTGCCTCTTGCTTCTTCTTCCCCTAGGAAGGGCCTGCGAGCAGCTGGTGGACTTCTGCTCCCCGGATCTGAACCCGTGTCAGCATGAGGCCCAGTGTGTGGGCACCCCGGGTGGGCCCAGGTCAGTGTCCCTCACTGCCAGTGACCCCAGCCTAGGCTTGGCTTCGTCCCTCCCTCCCTTCCTCGTTTGTTGGTCTGGGTTCCTGAGAACCGTCATATGGGCACAGCTTTGGCCACACAGCCCGGGGGTGTGACTTGCTGCAGCTTGGCCCTGAGTAGGTGCTGGCTGGACCGAGCCCATTGACCTCATTGGGAACTGGGAGCAGCAGTAGAAAGTCCTCTTGAGGTGCTGGCGAAGGGACGTGAGAAGGCACTCCTTTGGAAGGTACTTACTGAGCCTGACAGCCACGCTCCAATCACAGCCATTTATGCCAGGTCCATGACCTCTCACCCCAATCACAAAAGTCACAAAGCTCACAAAATTAAAGAAACCCCCAGAACAAAGCCTTACCTGAAAGGAAGGGCTTGTGGAAGGCTGTTCACACCGCTCCTCCGTGGAGGGTGAATATGCGTAGGTTCTGTGGGAGTCTAGACTTAGCTATTTACTGGACAGCCTCAGATGCCCCTGGCAACTTCCGTATATGCTCATTTATATGCGGTCTATGACCTAAGTGTGGCCCCAAAGCTCAGAATTCCAAAACCTGTCCAGCCCCAGAGCAAGGAGTCACTGCACTAACTGGATTATGTAGAAGGGCTTGTCACCTGGAGGCTGCTGGATAAAGGTCATATGGGATTTTGAAAATGTCACCCCCTTATACACAGTTCCATTTCTGGAATGCCCCTCCTCCCCTCTATGAAGTCAGCAAAGAGTTGTTAGGCTAGGACTTCCTGTGGTCTATGGCGGAGTGACCCCAGCCCAGGAATTGGGACTAAGGCTAGGGGTAGAGACCTGAAGAAGCCTGCTATGTAGGCAGTAGTGTCCGGGGACTGTTGGGGACCAGCTAAACATGCACAGTGGACTGCAGCAAGACCTCTGTGGAAATGAGAAAGACATTGCACTCCTTTGTAAGGTACAGGAATGGGAGCGGAGATGGCAAAGCCAACCAGGGAGCAGTGTGCCATTTTATGTGGTTGGGATAAACACTGTAATAGGAGACGGGTTTTGTACTTGTGCATATATATGTGTACCAGACTGAACGATAGTCTTTCCAGCCTGAGAAGCACTGGGTTTGAAATGAGAAACAACGCCAGGCAAGAATGCAGTCTGCTTACGTGGGAGTTGATAGTTCAGACAGGGAGCTGGAGAGATGACTCAGAGGTTAAGAGCACTGCCTGTTCTTTCAAAGGTCCTGAGTTCAATTTCCAGCAACCGCATGGTGGCTCACAACCATCTGTAATGAGATCTGATGCCCTCTTGAGTCATCCTCATCAACTTAGACCATGAGACCCAATATGGACAAGTTCAACAGAACCGCCATAAACGGGCTGCCCATGTATGCTTCAGCATTGCCAGGGCAAAAATTAATTAATTATTAGGGGTTCAGACAGGGGTTGCTTGGACTCTTCCAGCCCAGATTCCCCCACATCCATACAGCTCTGTCCTTAGTAAAAGAGACTCTGCAGAGGCAGAGATTCTCTGTCTGACGACACAGGCCACAGATGAATGTCGGCTGACCCTCTCCCTGTCCACCACAGGTGTGAGTGTGTGCCAGGTTACACGGGTGATAACTGCAGCGAAAATCAGGATGACTGCAGGGGTCACCGCTGTCAGAACGGGGCTCAATGTGTGGATGAGGTCGACAGCTACACCTGCCTCTGTGCCGAGGGCTACAGGTGAGCCTCTGGGGCCACACTGTGAGCAATTCCCCTGCCTCAGGTGGGACTGGCTCAGGAGAGTAACAGTCCCATTCTGGGAGCTGAGTGCTGGAGGTTTGGGTGTGACTCCACTGGTCCCAGCTATGCAAACTTGGAAGGGCCAAACAATCACTTAGAACTTGAGCATAGACTTCCAAACCTGTTTGTTGAAGGGCTGAAGATGGGAACAGTAAAGAAGGAGTTTAAAAGTAATGTAACGTCATGCTTCTGAATTTGGGCATCCAGCTGTCCCAGCACTATTGGTTGAAAAGACTTTTTTTCCCTTCACCTCCTTCAATTGTCTTGGCTTTCTTGTGAAAGCGCTGCGGCCTGAAGGTTTAGGGATGCTTCTGTTTGCTGTTCTTATGCCAGCAGCATGCTGTCTTTATTATTGCAGCTTCGTGCTGAGTTTTTAAATTGGAAAGTTTAAGTCCTCCTGTTTTTTTTTTTTTTTTCGAGGTTTTTTTGGCTATCCTGGGTTTGTTGAATTTCCAGGTTAGCTAGTCAAATTTTGCAAAAAAAAAAAAAAAAAAAAAGTAATTTGGGATTTGGTAGGAGTGTTATTAACCCGTGGAGCAGTGTAGGGAGCAGTGGTATTTTAATAAAACAATATTGGATTTTCCCATTCTTGAGCGTGAATTGCCTTTCGGCATATGTAGGTCTACTTTAGCTTCGTTCAACAACTGTTTTGTCATTTTTAAAGTACATGCTTCACACTTATTTTGAAACATTTTTAAATTATTATTTTATGTGTATGGTGTTTTGCCTGCAGGGATGTCTATGCACCAAGTCTGTGCCTGGTGATTTCAGAGGCCAAATGAGGGTGCCAGATCCCCTGGGACTGAAATTACAGATGGTTGTGAGCTGCTTTGTGGGTGCTGAGAATCCAACCTGAGTTATCTGGAAGAGAAGCCAGTGCTCTTCACCACTGAGCTATCTTATCTCTCTAGCTCCTCATACATAATTTTGGAATTATTTCCTAATTTTAATTCTTCTAGAGGATATTATAAATAGAATTGATTTTAAAAAGATTCATTTATTTTACTTATGTGTGCAAGTGTTTGCCTGCACGTATATATGTGCACCAGGTGCATGAAGTGGCCAAAGAAGTCAGAAGTGGGCATCGGATCTGATGGAACTTAGGTACAAGTGGTTGTGAGCCACCATGTAGGTGGTGGGAATTGAACTCAGGTCCCCTGCAAGAGCAGCCAGTGCTCTTAACTGCTGAGCCATCTCTCCAGCCCCCTGGAATTGATTTCTTAATTTGTTGCATGTGCACTGATTTTGTAAATCAGGCTGAATTCTTCAATTAGTTCTAAGAGCGTTAGTAGATTCCTTAGGATTTTCTTCTACAGGATAATAATATCTACAAATAGATAATTTCCTTCCTCTTTTTCAGTGTAGATGCGTGTTTTCTCCCTAACTGCTCTGCCCGTACCCTGCAGTGTCCAGCTGCATGACGCTTGTGGGAGCAGGCGCTCTTGGCTTCTTTCTGCGTCTACAGGGCAATATTAACCTCTGTCCATCGAGTGTGATGCAGGCTGTGCGTGTTTGGGCTGTAGATTTCCCTTCTACTTCTAACTTGTTGACGTTTCTTTGATTTTTTTAATATGTTACTATGATGTTCAACAATGATTGATTTCAGATGTTAAATCAACTTTGAGCTCCTGGGGTAAAACTTAAATGGTCATGATATATAATAATGTTTATGCTCCATTTGATTTGCTGATATCTTGTTGAGGACTTTTTGCCTATGTCCCTTAGTGACATTGCCTGTATTTGTTTCTTTCAGTGTCTTTGTCTCGCTTAGGTACCAGCGTCTCAGAATCAGGAAGTGTCCCTTTATTATCTACTTCTTAGAAGAATTTATGGAAAAATGAGGATTAATTATTTTTTAAATCTTTAATAGGATTCATCAGTGAAACAAACCCTTTGGGCCTGGGGAATTTTCTGGTCACTAGTTCAATTTCCTCACTTGTTTGTTAGCATGGATTGCTTAGAGTCTTGAGTCAATGTGGGGAGTTTTTGTGTTTCTAAAAATTGACCGATTTCATCTATGCTATCCAATTAGCTGGCACACAGTTGGCTATATGTGCCCTTCTAAGTCTCCCTACCTCTTGTGTTGGGGGTTATTAGAAACCAGGGCCTTGTGCCCGCTAAGCAAATGCTCTATCTCTGCCACCTCCCCAAGTAATTGCTATATTTCTGTAAGTCTGCCAGCAATGTGCCCGCTTTTATTTCTGCTTTCTGTAATTCGGGGCCTCCTCACCTCACCACCTCCATCACCACTGCTTGTGTCTTAAGTCAGAGTTGTAAAACCTGCCCTGCAGAGTTACTGGCATGGGGGGAGGGATCTTCAGCTTCCATGTGCATGCCAATCACCTGAGACCTGTTAGGAAGTGACGGCCGGGGGGGGGGGGGGGGGGAGTGTTCTTTTCTGGGAAGGGCCAAATGATGCTGCAGGAACTGCTCCAGGGTGTCCCTCCTGGAGCTCAGCTCCCTTGGAAGGCAACACTCACAAAGGACATCTTCTGGGTGTCCTTTAAAGTGGACTTTAAGGGTCCATTTTCTTGGGGTGGTTAGTGAATTTCTGACTAGCACAGTGGGAGAGACTCTCTCCCTCCGCTTCATTTGGCCCCACCGTCTCTGACCTATGTCTTTTCCTCTCAGCGGACAGCTCTGTGAGATCCCACCTGCCCCCAGGAGCCCCTGTGAGGGGACTGAGTGCCAGAATGGGGCCAACTGTGTCGACCAGGGCAGCAGGCCTGTATGCCAGTGCCTGCCAGGCTTCGGCGGCCCCGAGTGTGAGAAACTGCTCAGTGTCAACTTTGTGGACCGTGACACTTACCTGCAGTTCACGGACCTACAGAACTGGCCTCGGGCCAACATCACTCTTCAGGTGTGTGTCTGGGGACCTGGTCACTCAAAGGGAGTCAGGGAGCAGGGTATCCCCACTCCTCAGAATGTCAGGCTACACCCCTGTCCACAGAAACGGAAAGGAACCTGTGTGGGCCGCTGTTGTCCTCGAGTTAGGATGAGTCATCTCGGGGACAGCTGTGACAGGATCCAGACGAAGCTTGCCAGAGGCCTTGCCCACAGGCCTCAGTCACACCTCTGCTCAGCTCTGGCCTGCTCCATGAGCCTGGAGTGATTTCTGGGCTTGTCTTTAACCAACAGTTTTGGGGCCCCCTAAATGGCCATTTTGTGCCTTCAGTGTCATTGCAGAACATCATCATGTTGAGGGGGAAAAACCAGCTTCTACTTCAACAAATGATGAAAAATCTGGCCGTTTTGCCGAATATGTCCCAGAGGAAGAGAGGGAGGCAGATTTGACTGCATTTTCCCCAGTAGACAATGTAAACTCTTGAACCCCTCTGCCTCAAATTCCATTCTTGGTCACAAGCGCCTTTGTTCTTTCTCTTCCTCAGCCCCTCAGACAGGCTCAGCTCTGTCCTCTCCAATTGCCCTCAGTAAGCTAGCAGGCAGCTTATCCACTCTAGGCAAAACTCACCCTATCCAGACCCAATCCTGTCCCCAGCCCAGCCCCAGCCATAGCGCAAGCTCTTCTGACATCTCCGGGAGGTCTCACTGTCACACATTAAGGGATTCTTCTTTGCCTGCACTCTAATTCAACAACCAATGGTCTCAGCGGAAGCTCTCTGATTGGCCAGGCTTTTGTTACATACATATTCCTGGGCCTAAGGAAATGAACCAGTGTGGTTTATCCAGCCTTGGTCCATGTGCCCGCTCTGTAGGCATCAGGATATTTACCAGAAGAATGCAGGGAGGGAGGGGAACCAGACAGAAGGAAGTAATCGTGCTTCCTACAGCCATGGGGACCGCCTTCCCTAATCTCCAACCACAGACCCTGTTTTCCAAGCATCTCCTTCCAGTATTAAAGGGCTCTGGCAGGGGGAACCTTCCAGAACTAGAGCGTGTCTCCTCTCTAGTCCCCTCCCTTTGTAGCCAGTTCCTTGAGGCTCCCCAGAGGCCCCCACACCACACTGTGGTGGCAGCGTACTGCCTATTTCTCACGGGGCAACTGGTCTTTAACCTGTTCTTGGGCGGATGCTATTCAGGCCGCAGCCATCCTTTTGCTGGCAGTGAATGACAAGTGAGCCTGAGACTGCTGGCCTAGGCCAGCCTCCCTGAAGAGGGGTGTCTGGTCAGGAGAGGGGAGAGAACGGTTTTCACACCCTTCCAACCTTGAGTCCCCTCTGTTCATTTACCCACCCGTGCTGCTTCTGTGAGGGGTGGCATGGGAGAGAAAGTGCCTTTGCCTCTCAGGTGTCTACAGCAGAGGACAATGGGATCCTCCTGTACAATGGGGACAATGACCACATCGCAGTTGAGCTGTACCAGGGCCATGTCCGTGTTAGCTATGACCCAGGCAGCTACCCCAGCTCTGCTATCTACAGGTAGGAATTCCTCAGGCTGTCAGCCTTCCTTGGGTGGGCATGCCAGGATGTGGGGCTCCTGGACCAAGAACTACACAGACTTGACTGACCAAGAAAAAAGGCCATCTGGTCTCCTGAGTCCAGCTCACTTGGATCTGAGGCTCCATGGCACCCATATTTCCCCATCCCACCTCACCTCAGAGGCATCCTCTAACTGGGGAAGAAACTCTCTCAAAAAGTCCCAGCCTCTTCTGGGCCTCAGAAAGGGGGAATAGCAGGCATCAGGCCAAAGTCCGCATAGTCCCCTTGAGAGATTTGTCTCCTTGGGGAGCAGCGGCTGGGTTGATGGCCTTCTGGGATGTGCCTAGCTCGGATCTTTCTGAGGCCCACTCCCTGAGTGGGGGTACCCCCATCTCTTTCCAGTGCAGAGACGATCAACGATGGGCAGTTCCACACTGTTGAGCTGGTCACCTTTGACCAGATGGTGAACCTCTCCATCGACGGCGGCAGCCCCATGACCATGGACAACTTTGGCAAGCACTACACGCTCAACAGTGAAGCCCCCCTCTATGTGGGAGGTGAGGACCTTTCAGACAGAAAAAGCCTGTCACCTAGTCATAGGGATGGCGTCCCCAAGCAGGGGCCTCCTGTGTTTTCTGGTCTGAGGCTGGCCAGGAGAGCTTGTGCTACGGTTGAGGAGGTGCCAAAGGATGAGGTGGTCGTACTGAACGGTTAATCTGGTGGATTATGCTGTCCTGCCTGGGGTCTAGCTGCATTCTGGCCAACCTAGACTAACCAAGAAGGGGCTGGCCAACAGGTCTGGGTTTTTCCCAGATGTCTTCCACACCACGGGCACCCTTCCTGGCTCTGGACCAGTCTGGGTTTCATTTCTAGTCTTGGACTCTCAGAGGCCAGAAACACTGCGAGAGGCTCAGCACAGAGTCCTGCATCAGCTGGAGGCTCCCCAGTGGACCCGCGGATGCTACAGTCCAGGAAGGCCTGTCCACCACCCTCAAGCATCCACAAGCTGTCTCAGCCTGGGGAGTGCCTGGCCCGTTATGTGATCCCAGCTCTGCCCCTACTAGTTGAGGCTTTCAGATGAGCTTCTGAGTGTGCTAGACAGGGGCGGGCAGCCTCTGCCTTGGGGTGCCTGCGAAGCCACTAGCACAAAAGCAGATGGCAAAGTGCCCTCTACACGAGTTCTTTGCTTCGACTGGAATCTCCAGAAATGAAAGCAGATATCCCAGAGAGAAGGAAGGAGTCCCAGAGGGAGATAGCCAGACTTAGGGAACAGGCATTTTGGAATCCAGCTGGCCAACTGGCCATGCCTAGCCTGACCTAGCTCCAGTCCCAGAGGGAGTAGACTTTCCACATATTTCTGGAAAGGAGTCTGATCCTCTGAGGTGACAAAGGGCCTCTGCAGAGACAGGACAGAGCCCAAGGGCACGAGGAGACATCGCAGAGCCGCCCAACAGGCACGGTTCAATCCCAACACAGTCTAGTGTTTCTTCCTGTCACTTCAGGTATGCCTGTAGACGTGAACTCAGCTGCCTTCCGCCTCTGGCAGATCCTCAACGGCACCAGCTTCCACGGCTGCATCCGGAATCTGTACATCAACAACGAGCTGCAGGACTTCACCAAGACGCAGATGAAGCCGGGAGTAGTGCCGGGCTGTGAGCCCTGTCGAAAGCTCTACTGCCTGCATGGCATCTGCCAGCCCAATGCCACCCCAGGGCCCGTGTGTCACTGTGAGGCTGGCTGGGGGGGCCTGCACTGTGACCAGCCAGTGGATGGCCCCTGCCATGGCCACAAGTAAGCCTGGGAAGGACCAAGAGAGTCACCACCCTTACTCATCGGTCCTTTTCCTGCAAGCCCATTTGCTTATGGCAAGCACAGCGTCACCAGCTGTATTTTTAAGTCTTTAGATTGGAGCATATGGCCTGACACAAGATTACTATTTTTTATTATTATTATTATTATTATTTGGCTTTAAGCTCTTATTAACTGGAAAAGCATAAGCATAGACTCGGATTTTTCTCCCTGCCTCTTTAAATCTTGGGAACAGAACCAAGTGCAAGGCTAGGAGGGGTGGGACCCCCTCTGGCTGGCCCACGGTCTAGCCTGTTCTCACAGTCCTCTTCCCTCTCTTCCAGGTGTGTCCACGGGAAATGCGTGCCCCTTGATGCTCTTGCCTACAGCTGCCAGTGCCAGGATGGGTACTCAGGGGCTCTGTGCAACCAGGTCGGGGCTGTGGCAGAGCCCTGTGGGGGCTTGCAGTGCCTGCATGGCCACTGCCAGGCCTCAGCCACCAAAGGGGCACACTGTGTGTGCAACCCTGGCTTTTCAGGCGAGCTGTGTGAGCAAGGTCAGGGGGCCCCCTCCTGACTGCCCTCTGCAGGGTCCCTCCCCGCCATTCTGCCGTAGGAGCTTCATGTCATCATCCTCAAACCCCAGCAAGCCATTCATCCTTGTCCTCCTCTTCCCCTCCCCTCTGGTACACAGGGGACTGCTGGGCTTCTGTGCTCTTGTCCTCTAGTCAGAGTTCCACCTTTTCCATCTCCTGGACTCCGCCTGCCCTGCAGCTCCCTTGACCAGAACCCTGCCCTTCTTGGCTGAGGTCTCTCCATGAAAAGACCATCCAGCCACATCCAGTAACAGCCCCTAGCCAGGCTTGAGCACCTCGGTCTGTCAGCTTTGGACCTAGGTGTGGCAGGATGTCTGAAGGTTAGGGGATTTCCTCCCAGGCTTTCCCTGGGCCTCTTCACCAAGATACTTTGGCTAGACTCCAGACTGCAGAAGCTGGGGAGAGGGAAGCTGGAAAAATTCAGCCTTGGGCACTGTAGGGTCAGTGGGTCATCCTCTCCATCGAGGAATGCTTCCCTAATGCCACTGCCTCCAGGTCTCAGCTGTTCTTGCACACCTGCACAGTGGGAACCACCTCAACTGGCAGCCACTCTGGCCTGGAGGGCCTGGGCAGCTAGCTGCTTCCTCTTCCCCCATCACACATTGTGGGCCCAGGAGGAAGTCGAGCATAGGTGCATGCAGAGCCGGGGAGGATGTTCAGGACAGAGGGGTGAGAGGGCTCTCCCAGTGGAGCCCTCCTAGGATGCTGCCCAGTGCCCCTCCTGCTTCCCACGGTGTGCTCTGAGGCTCTCTCTTGGTATCTGTCCCATCCAGAGTCCGAGTGCCGGGGGGACCCTGTTCGGGACTTTCACCGGGTCCAGAGGGGCTATACCATCTGCCAGACTACGCGCCCGCTGTCGTGGGTGGAATGCCGGGGCGCGTGCCCAGGCCAGGGCTGCTGCCAGGGCCTACGGCTGAAGCGGAGGAAGCTCACCTTCGAGTGCAGCGACGGGACTTCATTTGCTGAGGAGGTGGAGAAGCCCACAAAGTGCGGCTGTGCCCAGTGTGTGTAATGCGCAGGTGGCACACTACCAGCTGGGCTGAGGTGCGGGCATCACCAGGATGGCACCTGGGTCCTGGTGGGCGCGGGGGCACCGAGCTGCCTTTCCAGCAGACTGCACTGCCGGGGCAGAGGACCAAGCAAGGCCTGGACTGCCATGCCCTCTCCCAAAGTGCCTTGCACAGATAGGCGCTTAATAAATATTTGTTGAATGAATGTGTGTGTGAGGTCAGGCCACAAACAGTGGCAGAATGGTGGCACACCTCTGCCTGCTACCCGGGACTGAAAAAGGGGGCTAAACCCTGTCTCCACTTGCTTCTCCCCTGGCCTGTGACCCTGGCTGGTCTGAAACAGAGTTAATAATGTCCCAGTAGCCTTTGGCCCCTCTGAGGACAACCACCTCCCGGGGTACTGGCCTAGTCTCTGCAGCCACATTTACTGGCTGCAGGCCACTCTCCAGAAGAGCTCCTGTCATGCGGAAGTAACTGACCCTTCTTCCTTGAGTCACATGACCCATTGCCTCCACAGCTTGGGAAAGAGGTAGGGGTAGGGTTGGGTTTGAGTAGGACCAGGCTCTGAATCATGAAGTATAGGATGACCATGGAGGCTTCTATGAGGGGGGTTCTTATGCTTGGGGTGATAGACCCCACCAAAGAGAGCAAGGAGTTCTTGGCTCCAGCAGAACAGACATTACTGGCTACAAAAGGGACACTGGGCCCAGGTTTCCCTAGCCAAAAGCTGCTGGTGCCTCTAGCAGAGGAAGGATTGGGTGTGAGGAGCAGCTGGGTGAGGCCAGGAGCTTCTCCATCGGAGGTCTTGTACAGAGGCCATGTGCAACAGGAGGAAGTCAGATGACCCAGATACTAAAAGTCTCTGCCCTGTGGCTCAGAGCAGACTTCTGCCCATTCTGGGCCTTAGGCCTGCGGCTGTGAAGCAGGGAGGTAGACAGAAACTAAGTAGATAACTGCCTTTCTGGTCTCAGGAAGGAGGCCTGAGGAGTTAGAAAATTCAGTTCCATTAACTTCATTAGCAGGTATTTATGTACCCAATGTGGAGTGGGTGAGGGTATGCAGCCTTGATGTGGACTAATTCCTAAGCACCATGGAGTTCCCAGAGCGGCTCAAGCTGTGGCTCCTCACTCTGGGGGTTTGCAGTGGCAGCTGTTTGAAGTCACCAGATACACAGTGGGCTGACACCAAGGCTTCTCTTTCATGCAGAGTAAAATGTATAAAGATGAGGTCTGAGCCTAGCAGGGGCTGCTGAAGGGACGAAGGGTTATATGAGGTCTCACTTCTCCTGAGAGGGTGGAGCCCTGGATCGTGGTGGGGGAGGGGAGAGAGGAAGGAGAGCATCTCCCTCTCTTGGCTGCTTCCATCTGGAAATGTAGGTAAAGCACATGGAAAGACTTTATACCTGTGTCCTGGCCCATGTGGACACCAAGAGGAGCATTCAGTGCTGTTGAGGACACAAACCTCCTGTGACTTTAGGACTTGGCACCTCCTATCATAATAGCTCTGAGACCAGGGAGACTCTGGATGGAAAGAAAGCCCTGCCCTGCCCAACAGGTCAATGTCCTCATGGCTGGGGCAGGGGGACAGGCTCCATTTTCTTCAGGCCCTGAACAAGGCCACAATGCAGACCAGCAAATCCCCAAGAGGGCAGAGGCCCAGGCCTCTAAGAGGCTTTACCCAACTCTGCAGTGTCTTTCTCTTACTCCAAGCTTTCAGGCCACTGTGGGACCCTGACAAGCAGCAACACCAGGTTGTACATGGAAGAAAAGCTTAGGCATGTAGCATCATGTCCCTGTCTAGAAATAGAGATGTTCTGGCTTCCTCTGCCCTGTGAAGTTACTGTCCCCAGCCATCACTGGAAAAGCCAATTCCTGGGCTGGCATGGACTGGCAGGTTTGCTCACACTGCCGAAGGTCAAACACCTGCAGTCAGGTGGCACCTTTCCCCAAGGCCTTGGGATGGGAAGTGAGAAGCTAACACAATGGTTCCCAGAGATCCGCCCCGCCCTCCTGAAAGTCTTCTACTGAATCTGAGGATCAAGACTCATGGCACCCAGCACTCGGGAGGCAGAGGCAGGCGGATCTCTGTGAGTTCGAGACCAGCCTGGTCTACGAAGCTAGTTCCAGGACAGGCTCCAAAGCCACAGAGAAACCCTGTCTCGAAAAACCAAAAAAAAAAAAAAAAAAAAAAAAAGACTCATGGCAAAGTGAGGGTAACAAGGGTGAACGAGCCATGAGCCCCACGCTCAACCTTTGACTCAGTGACTTCCTTGCCAGCCAAGGGCCTGGTTTATCATTTGTTCACAATTGGGCTTGTAAGGTTGGGTAAGAAAGGCAACTATGAGACCAGCCCTTTGAGAGATCATCTCCACATTGTGTCCCTTGGCAAAGACCTTCGGTTAGCTCTGTGGTCAGCACTGGCTATTTCTATTAGACGTGCACAGAAGACACAGAAGAGACCCAGCAGGGCAAGGCCTCTAGGACTTGGTACTTGGGCAGCACTGCTCAAGGCCCTGTGACAATGTTAAGAAATGGGAAAGACCGGCTCTGTTTCCCCTTTGCCTGCTGTTAGCCTAACCATGAAAGTATCTCTTTATACAGAATACTTACAGATTCTAATATATATTTGTATTTCATTTTGTTATAGTATTTTTATATGTTAAAGTCAACCTCCAGTGTCTTTTGATTTTCAGATGCTATGTGGTTGTAACCTTTTGTTTGGGGTTTCCTGGAGTCTTGTTTGGGTCAACTCTTAGAAACTGGCTTAAAATAGTCCCTGCGGGAGCTGTGTCTATCCTTTCCCCAGAAGTATTGTTTTAGAATATGTCAGTATTGTCCATTGTCTTCCACGTGAATATGACATTGATCCACTGACTTTCTGCCTGCCTGGTCTCTTTCTTCGCCAAAATGAGTCTGCAACTACCAGGGCAACAAGGTTCTGGGCTAGCACACTGGCTGGTTACCACGAGCAGGCAGTCTAATCCTGATGTGGAGGAAAGGGTGCGTGACAATCTGGGGAGCCTGCTTACTCTCATCTCCCACCAAGTGTTTACAGTGATGCTAATGTTTTGAGCATTTGTCTACAGTCACTCACACATTTTACCAGATTCTGAGGGGCTTGGAGCATCCAGGCAACAGATTAGAAAGTAGCATATATTCCTGGACATCCTAGAAGGCCAGTGGAGTAAGGAGGAAACAAACATTACACCAGAAACCCTTCATTTGGGAGGGGAGATAAGGATCTGAGCAACTGTGAGGCTGGGTCCCCCAGACAGGTCCTCCAAGCTAAAAGGCCTTGCAAGTCCTCTGTTGATGCCAGGGCTATGAACTGACTCACACGTGAGCACTGTGAAAGCACAGAGGGATAACAACTTTGGTGCTGTTCCAACAGTGAGGGATTTGGAGATGGAATAATAGAGAGCTGGATAGAGAAGGGAAAGTGAAACCAAGTGGGATGAAAGGCTTGCCTGTCTGGGAATAAGTAAACCAAGCAGGCAATGCTCCCTGGATGAGCGTTTCTATGACTTCTATTAAAGCGGGTACCAACAGGGGCAAATGGAAACTCACTGCCAGAGCATTTTTCCAGTCTATTTGTACCAGCTGGTTCTTATCATGGCTAAATTTGCTAGGTTAAAACAAAACAAACAACACCCACTCCCAAACAAACAAAACAACCAAACCCCACAAAACTAGAAACCCCAATATTTGAAATGAAAAACTTATGTTTATAAACTTCCATTTTTTAAAATCCTGGGCTAAATAAACACATCTGTGGGTTGAAAATTTGCAACTTCTGTGTTAAAGCAAAACCAGGGGCTGCTAGATAGTCACTCCGTGTATTCACTGAGGCTAGCTGTGGGATGGACTGGTTCACACTGTGACTGAGTGTAGCTGTGAGATGGACTGGTTCACACCGTGACTGAGTGTAACTGTGGGATGGACTGGTTCACACCGTGACTGAGTGTAGCTGTGGGATGGACTGGTTCACACCGTGACTGAGTGTAACTGTGGGATGGACTGGTTCCGTGACGACTGAGTGTAGCTGTGGGATGAATAGACCCACTTCCAGCAGAGACAAAAGAATCCAACAAAGCAGATTACAGCTGAAACTCTGGCAAAGGCAAAGTTTGTGTTCTGCCATATTCCAACAGGGTCGCAGGACTGGACAGCACTGGATGGCCTGTTCCCTCCCTGTCCTGTCACCTGGGATCCCACATTGTTTCCACTCTATTTTCTCCCCTGAAGTCAGTCGTGATGGTTTAGGGCAGTGCATACAATGCTTCCTTATCCCCAATCTGCTTACACAGTCTGCTTCCAGCCACATACCAGTGGGGCAGGAGGCTGTGCTGTATTCTGTTCTCTCTCCAGTGATTACACAAACACACTTTAATATCAAAGAAGTTTAATACGCTGCAATAAAATAAGCGCCTGGAAAAAGCTCACAGAATAGATGTCGTTAGAGTAATCCCTCCCACACGCTGTCCTCTAGCTCTACACCCCATTCCCTCAAAACCACCACAGGAAATCCTTCCACTTCAACGTCAGTGTGGGCCCCTTTATCAATAACAAGAACACAGTTATCTATGTGGTCCAACAGGAAAAGCAAAACACAGAAGCACAAAAAGTCTACAAGATTTCAAATATTTAAGAGACTTGGTACATACTCAAAGTTAAAATAACTCCAACTTTTATAGCTATACATACTGTTTTAAAGCAACTTAATATATTTTTAAATTTCATATATACACTCTCAAAGGTTCTTCAGGTGAGGTATGTAAACATTGTCTAATGAAAAATTTTCAATGTTTCAAACCAACAAATTCACAGCATACATTGAATTTTCATCTGTTAAAGACACATTATTTTTCTACACTCACTAACAGTGGAATCCAGGCCCAAGATGTGCACGCTGCTCTGCCAGGTGGCACCTGCAGACTCTTCTCACTTCACTAGTTTGGAAGGTGCTGGGGTCAGGGAAGGCTCAACCCTCCGCAGGCCCCACTCTTGGGCATCTGGAGCACTGGCTAAGACTCACAAGACAGCAGAAAGGAGCACATCCAAACACCTACAAGATTGACCTCGGCAACACCAGAAGGGACCAGTAAAAACTTGAGGAATGGTGGAGACTCAGCTCCCTGAAATGGAGCTGGATCAGTAGCCCCTGCCCTAAACTCATTCTGAAGGGTTGTGGCCTAATAGAAGCAAAATCCAATGCACACCTGAGCTTCAGTTAAATTGCATGGGCCTCCTAGGACCCCCAGGCCCCTCAAAGGCATGGACACTAGCCTAAATTAGGGCACTGGGCTGTGCTTTTCATACAGGGTGGGGTTGAACGTATTATGTTGTAATGCATATGAGAAACTAATGCCATGAGATCACAAAGATGACCAGCGTACACAGGCACTGGTCCCGGACCTTGGAGGAGCTCAATTTTGAAAACCACTTGTTCCCTGAGGGTAAACAGCAGGCTTACATTGAGATTAAGTGAGGCTAATGTGGGGATTTTCATTACAAAATACCAAAGACTTAGGAAAGCTCCAGCCAGAATTTCTATCTCACCTTCGTGTATCATCTACAAGACCCTCCCCTCCCCCACACCATAAGTAGTCACCTCCCCAACAACACAATGCAGGGCAAGTTCTCTCCTCTGCACGCTTTTGGGCACAGCAGTGGAAAGTTTACCTTAATGCACCCACTTCAGTTTAAAAAACACTAGCGAATCCCAAACACCATCAGAAATATAAAAAAATTAAAAAAGAAAGAGACATATTCCAAAAGCCTAAAAAGCTACATCATTTTTAACAGTGGTTATCTGGGTGTGGATATCTGTTTCAGTAAGTTTAGGACGGTCACAAGGAAAGGCTGCTCAACAGAGTCGGACACACTAAGAGCCTAACTAGACTCTAGGGACCACAGACATCTCGAGCTGAGGCATAGAGGCAGAAGGCAGGACATAGGCTGGTTTCTAAAGGTAAGTCAGAGCAGGGGGAAATATAATAGGCCACATATGTTTCTCAGGTAAAAATTCCTTACATTTATTTTATGGCCAAATAAGCTTTGTCTCATCTGTTCTGCAAACTACAAGTTCCTGGGAAATCACTAACCTTTTGATTGGTGTGTCCACTTTTGATGTGTTTTGTCTGGGAGAGTTCCCACACACTGCTATAGTTTTGTGACATGGGAGCGTGCAGAAGAAACAGAAGCAACAATTCAAGTAAACCAGCCTCTTAGAAAAGGCAAGAGGCTTCGCAAGAGCTGTCCCCCAACCTGATCCTCTGAGACAACAGAACTGGTCAGCACCTGGGGTCATATTGCTATGGAAACACATCAGAAAGAATACCTGGAAATCTGCTCTGCAGACCCAGGTACTGACCAATTTACTGTACATCTGTATATATCTATATATATATCTATATATAATATATAACACAACCAGATGAGAATAGGGGCAGTTAAAGCTTGGATTGGATGGTCCATTACAGATGAAATGCCCCACACAGCTCTCAACCTGCTGGTTTCATTTCTTTCTCCGTGAGTGAACTGTGTTACGAAAGAAGTTCACTGCTCAAAATATATTCTTCTACAATACAATGCAAACCAACATCACTCAGAACATGAGTCTGTATACAGCACGTGTAATAAATATTCTTAGAAAACTATTTACAGCATTACATCTTGTGAACATTTAGATGAGAACAGAATCTACTTTCTGCAAAAGTTAAAAAAGTTTTGACAGTCTAGTTCAGTGCTAAATTCCCTGGCACCTAGCTACCCATTCACATTTCATCTCAAAATCAGACTTGCTTACAAAGAGCATCTTAGAAAAACATTCTCCAGCATTGCTGTTCAAGGGCCTTCCTTGTTTAGAAAAGACAAAGGAAGGCTACAGGAAATACGCAAACTACAGTTCAAATGGATGACAGTAATCCCTACATACCTGGTTTCCAAGCACCCTAGAGCTGCAGGTCAATCAGCCATCCCGGCACGGTGGCCTGGTGACAGACAGGGTGCCTATGGATGAGGCACAGGGAAAAGGGCCATGCATAACCATGAAGCATTGGTTCCATGACGTCTAGGGTGCTTTGAATGGCAGACCAGGAGTCCTGAGAAGTAAAGCTGAACACATTTTAGAACCATGGGTTACAGATGAGTGGGACAGGGCCACATCTGCAGATGCCTGATGGGAAAGGGTGAGGAGGAAAGCCAAGGTGTTCTCAAGTGTTGTCAATATGCAGAAGGTGATGTGTGTCTCTTATGGATGTATGAAAGGGTGACTCTCACAAATTCTGACAGTCAGACTAGAAGCTCATACTGGTAACCACAGTTGTTTCTTCTCATTGCATAGGCATGAGGCTGCTTGCCATGGGACTACAACCAAGGTCAATTTCCTGCACAGGTCGTGGAAGTGAACAGCTGAACGTACTAATGGTGCATGTGTGAGTTGGGCTGTTGGGGGAAGCCCCGATGCTGGACTGAGCAAAGTTACAGTCCTTCGAGTCCCACTCTGATCTGGAATGGAGCATCAGTGGGAGAAGCATTAAGGTTCCCAATATATGTTGTGTCTACCCAAATACAGGAAGGGGTTCAAGGTTACAGCCTCCTGCCATTACTGTGATGTTTAGGGGTTGATGGCTGAGCATGAGAGTTGGGAGAACAGACGGCAAGAAGTTTTTGGAAAGCCCTTTTGACAGCTAACTAATTTTGTTAAAATAAATACTTTGTATAGAAGCATTTGAACAGGAAAATATCACTATTTACACAGTAAAATAAATTCCACAATGGTGTGTATAAATACGTACTCTATTTGAAATCAGTCACTAATACAGTCTCCTAGAACAACTAAGAATGCAGAAGCCACTAATGAAATTAATTACCCTAAGATACAGTGGCTCTAGCAATAATCCCTACCTGTGGTATAAATATACAAAATTATGCCAATCTTATTTGTATAGTATCTTTACCATAAATGCTTCCGAACACTACATACAGCTCTAACTACAACACAACACAAGATGTACATCATGGTACCAACTGGAGTGGGAAAAAGGTGATCATTGAAGGGCATTCAGACACAGCCCACTAAACACTGTGAGAATCTAGCAATGAGAGAAATTCTTCTCATGTGGCATGTATGCATTCAGAGAAGCACTTGCGGGGGTTGTCCCAGAGAAGATGCCACCCAGAAGGAGGCCAGAGGCAGGAGGGAAAAGGAAAGGCAAGGTACCAAGAATGACTCCCCAAATGAGGAGCTGCTTCAGGCTTGACCAAGTTTCAGGCCTGACCAAGAGGGCCCTGAACTTGTCTTGCCTAAAGCTGCTGGTGCATGGACGAGGTGCCGTTGGCACACTGCCCATGTCAAAAATGTGTGGCCTGGACTCAGGTTTCAAACACGCAAAGATCAGCCACTTGTATTCACAGATATCAACCAAACTTGAGAACGTAAACCTGCACATATCCTATATACAGAGGACAAATGAGGACTACAGGTGTGAAACTACCAGTTCCTATATTTTCAGAGAGGCACTACTGTAGGCTCTAAGTCTACACTGGAAATCAGCATGTGCCAAGCACTGCTGGTGGAATGTCTCCATCAGTCAAGTTCACTGTGATGCCTAACAAAGATGACTGCATGGTTTACAAGACTGTACTTTAAACTAGACCCTAGTAGATACGGTGATTCTGCAACTCATCAGCGAGTATCTAATGAGCAGAGATGCTTTCCTTCTTCCTTACAAACACAATGAGGAGTGATGCAGCACAAAGCCAACTGTGTGCTGAGACAGACAAGCAAGATACCCAATGGACTACAGCAATGCTGGCCTATATGCACAAAGAAAACATGTGCCTAACTGCCCACACAATTTGATAATGACTTTTTGCAAAAATCAGTACACTGACCTAAAAGGCCAAGGAATAAGTTTTCTAGGTAGTGTAGACCACATACAGTTTGTTAGTTTGTTTTATTATCTCTGCTTGTCCAATTCAAAAAGTGTAAACCCATTCACCCAACCTCTGGGGTATTCTAATACCACAGGCACTTGGATGCTCTTCCAAGCAGGCAGTCTATGCTTTCAAGGGGCTTATAAACTGCACAGCCTGTTAAACAGGACAGGCCCACAGGGTGTGGAAGCTCAGGGTCTCCTTCCTTGGCACGAAAGTCTGTGCAGCTGCCTGTCTGCTAGAGGAAGAGCTGGGCCCAGAGCACTGAAAGACACCATCCTAAAGCTTGGGAAACGACGACTCCATGAAGGAGGCAATGGTCTCAACTCCAAAGACAAAAGCATGATTACAGACAGCTTTTGCATACTGCTCACCAGGTATTCTTGAGTGTAGAAGAATGGAATGCTGCCAAGAAGCTGGCCCTACAACCCATCCCTTATAGGTGAATCATTTTGAAAGCTGTCTCAAAACACTAGTTTCCTAGTTCTGCTGGCTTTAAGTTTTTAAAAGTCTTTCTTTGCAAAGGATTTGGGAGCAAGCCTAGGGAAAAAAGTACCTGCTGCATGGATATGAGGACTACTTTGGGAATACATACAAAGATGTGACTTCATATTTCAAGAATTCTAGCATTTCAGTGGATAGTGTCATAATAAAATACAAAACAACAGGGAAGATTTCAAAATAACTGGGCAAGGGTCGTAGCTCAGTGGTAGAAGGTCTGCCTAGCTTCTATCAGGGCCAGAGTACAATCTTCAGCACTGTCCACTAATTAGGGGACAAGGTCCCCATATTTTAAATTTTTGACACGACATTCAGCTTCATTCTGGAATGCAGAATATAAACTTTTATTTGAGTTTTGGGGGAGGGGAGGACTAACACTCTGGAAGCTGACTGGATTTGATGTAAAGATAGAACCTAATACTCCTTGGTCATACTCAAGTTAACAGGCTTGAATTTTTGTCTTTTTTCTATAGCAGTTCAAAAACTACCACTTTATTGTTCACTTGCCTTTAATAAAATTATTTTGAAAGTGTGTGACTGAAAATAGATCAATGGTAATTAATATACTGGCTGTCACCAGACTTTTGTTTCCATGCTGGAAGCCTTTCCCACAGCTAACTGTGGCACTGAGATTCAAGACCAACAGAAGTGTTAGCAGCTAATCTCATCAGGGACAGTCTTGGCGTATTTTAGTAACAAGTGAAGCTCTATGATTAGACACTATGGGAGGTAACATGGGATAGTCCATACAACTTAAGAACTCCAGAGGCAACTTGTTCAGGGGTTCTGGTCTATAGACTGTGGTGGCTTCATTGTGGGGATGGAGGGAGGGACTTAAAGGTAGACACACAGCTTGTTCAGAGTTGAGTTACTCTGAAACTGTCTCAGTGACATGTATCTCTACAGCAGGAACATACAGAAACGTGCTCAAGACAACTGAGATGGGGGATGTGGGAGACAGAGGGTGTGAGGCAGAAGAGGAATGGGGGAAGATTAATTCCCCAAAGGGATTATTTTCTTAAGCAGGGGTCAGCAGGCTTTTTCAAAGATAGAAACAGTAACTATTCTAGGTTTTGTGGGCTTCCTGACCACTTCTCCAAATGTTTAATCTGCACCATGGACAACCAATAAGCAAATGGACATGGTTCTAAGTTAATAAAACTTTATTTATACATATGAGTAGCCGGCCCACATTTTGCATGTCTATGACAGCTCAAGGGTAAGGTAAGAGGAGGCCTGCACTGGCTGACCTGAGACCAAAGGGATGTTACCCAAACTTCTGGGTAACTCAGTCTGTTTCTAGTATTATGACACGCACAGACTTGCTGATGACAACACCACAGCATCTCCAGTTTGCATCACAGAGCATGGCGTCATTTCCTGTGGGACTCTTAGGTCTGCTAACCAATAGAAACGCTGCTCATAAACGAGTGACAGCTGTGCTCTCAGTACAGCAGCCATCACAAGGCTGGAGACAGGCCAAATCCTGACTTACAGCGCCCGTCTTAAGGTGATCCTTGCTGATGACTTGTGTGCACAGGGGATGTAGAGGGTCCATGGGGGAAATGGATGGCTCTTTTCTCTAAGCCACTACAGAACAATGAGGCACAAACCCCACAGCTTGACTGTGGTTTAGATAGGACAGGATAAAGTCTTCAGTAAAGAACCCCACCAAACAACAACAAAATAAAAACAGCCAAACCCAGGGAATCCCAGGATCTAGCAACTGTGGGTCAATAGACTCAGGTAACATTCCTATGCTGGAAGCTACTAGAACATAGAAAGCGCCTGGGCAAGATTCTGAACCCCAGCGAGACAGCAGGCCCGTCCTAGGAGCCTAACAGGACAGAAAATGGGTCACCAAAGTAGGCTGCACTTTAGGGAAGCCACACAGAGCTTCTCAGCTAGCTTCGTGGACATCTTCCAGATCCTCAACAGAGGGAACACTAGTCCTCTGGCATCAACTTCAGCTCAAGCCTTAGCCACTTTACAGAGCGTAGGGCCAGAAGCAGAGCATCTTTCAGACTTAGGATCCAAACTGTGCAAGAGTGCATCACATATGGTGGGAAGTCATATTTGAAAATGGCTACAGGAAGAAAGGAGAACAAAGAGTCAGAGCCAAGCCCAGAGATGCTGAAGGGACAATTTCTCAGCTATGGGTGTAGAAAGGTTTAGAGCTACCATCAAGTTTTGATTTTTTTCTTCTTTTATTAACAAATCAACCAGATCAGCAAAAATGAGTTCAATAAACGTGAAAGAATTAAAAACCCTTAAATGTCCTAATTTTGTGAAGTGTGCATCTACATAAATGCAGTCACTACTGTTAAGTGTAAGCCGATTTTAAAGATGCCTACTGCACTGTTATGTGGGTACGTAACAGACGCTTTCACACGGCTCCCGCAAATGCAGCCTACTATCTTGAAGTGAGCTTTTAAAAATGAAAACACACTGGGAAAGTAATGGAATGAATTATAAACTTGAAACTGGAAGTGTCCCACTGACTTATTCCTCACTCATCCGTCTAACTTGACCCAAGCCTTACAAGGGCGTGGCCAGGGTGCCATATGTGTGGCATCGACACACCTCACATTAGTAAGCCTGGCTGTTTAAGTCACTACAGCAACAATATCCAGTGACAACTATAGAAAAAGCTCTTTTAAGCCTTAAAACCATTTTTAAAATATTAAATGAACCTACTCAAAACATATTAATGCTTCTGTGCAACTTAATGCTGAGAAAGAGTTTCGAGCACGCACTCAGCAGTCTCATGATAGGTAGCTTGTGAACGGTCAAGGTCAAAGATAATAATAAAAAGAATAATGGGGGTGGGGAAGGTAAGGGGAGTGAGGGAGGCAGTGAGGGAGGAAGTCCACGAACGTTCATGGGGCAGAGGTGACATGTTAAAAAAATGAAAGCACAACTTTCATTATCTGTAAAATTCAACATAATTCTCAATTTCTCAAGAATCAAAGCTCCAGTCCTACCCAATTATCAGAAGTTTCCATTATCTGCAGCAAACCTTTAACAATAGCAAAATAGGTAGAAGGTCTGTTTTTTTTTTTTTTATCATGATTTGCATATATGAGAAGTCCATCTGGGTTGATCTAAAAAGATCTGAAAGAACCTAAGTAGGAACTTTTAGTAAGAACAGGGCAGCAGCTGTCCATGCAAGCCTGTGATGACAGAACATGTCAAAGCCGACTGAGGCTTTAGCAACCAGGTGGTTTGCTGACTGGCCTGATGGAAAAGTCAAGTACACACTATTATGATGGAGCAACGTCAGAGGCCCTGAGTAAAGCCAATGGGGCTGGTTTGGCTCCACCCAGGAAAGGCAAACATCATCACTTTCAGTTATTGCAGTTCTCATTTCTGAGCCATGGGACAGAGTGACACGCTATGGGGAGGATGGAACTATCAATCAGAATAGACACCTACTCCAGGCAAGGCTATTCATTCACATCAGGGGGTCCCAGCTGAACGTCACTCAGCTGTGGATGGGGGTGTGGCCCCACTGAGATTCTGGGCAGCTTCTCTCAGCTGCCTGGTACCCTACTGCACTCCAAGTCTGCTGTGAAAGCAGTATCAGGGCTGTATATGGACTCCGCTCACAGATACACTGCGTGGGGAAGAGGGAAGTTTATTGTGAAACTGGTACCAGAAGACACTCGTGCCAGCAACTACCTGCAGATGCACCCAGATGCACATGCACAAGGCTAAGCTTTCCTATTGCTGAAAAGAACATTTTGACTTTCACTGCATAGGGAAGTACTCTGTGTAAGAAATGAGACAAAGAATAACTCATTCTAACGGTCAAATGACAGCTACAAGATAAAAATATACACAAAAAACTTGAACAAAAAAAATGGACCGCAAACCTCATAGAGTAAGTAGTACTACCATCCTTGCACGGCCCCAAACTGGAGGGTGACACAGTTAGGAGGAACACAGTTTGGGAGGGGGCGTTTCTAGCACAGCTTTTGTCCCATGGGCACACAAATTAGAGAACATGATCTGAAATGATTAAAAAAAAGGATGAAGGGGTAATAATATGAGTTTTTAGAAGGAAACAAATATTAATCTTTTATAATAATTATAAATCCCCTGCATTCTCCATATACCATAGAAATGATTTGGTTCAGCTTTCAAATATCACTCAAATAAAACCCAAACAAGACAGAGAGGGGAGTTGTGCTGCGGTCTGCAAGGTGCACCTGTCCAGGGGTGCACAGGCAGCTGCTGCCGGCTCCTCACTCGCTCGCTCGCTCGCTCACGCATGTGCGGCGGTGGCCTCCTCAGTGACAGAGCAAGTGCTTGTGCGTCAAGTATAAAATACAAGCCTTTAGTCACATACATCAGCTTCTTAGCTTTTGTCAAATTTTAAACAAAAAGGATAAATAAGGCACTGTACTTCTTAAAAAAAAAAACTGCTTGGTTCCAAGTTTAAAACCCAAGGAACAACCAGAATAGAATGTATAACTTCCCTTAGCCATGGAGAAGTTCCCTTCTCCAACTGAGATGCATTTTCTGCCATCTCAAACTGGTGTTCTCTGTAACATGAAAGGCTTGATAAGCTTATAAAAGCAGATTTTGTTAATGCAAAATAAAAGGCTCCTTCTATAGGTCAGTTCCTCTCTCAGCGGCCATCCAGCTATCACTTGGCATCTAAGCGCCTCCGTTTGCCCTGGGAAGAGTCCAGTTTGGCCTTGAGCTTTCTCTTTCTCTGGGCAGCCCGGTTCTCTGGGCTTTTTGTCAAGGGTCTGGTTCGGCCCCTACCACTGCTCAGCTTCCTGCTCCTCCTTCCGGCCTTTGGGGGCTTTGAAGAGGCTTCTCCCGTCCCCCTTTGTTTTGTAGGCTTTGTCAGCGCGTCAGAGGCTGCAGCAGGATGGCTAGACCTTTTGTTTGCATCCTCTCTCTCTTTCCTGGAAGGTGGGCAGCTCTTCCCGGGAGCCTTTTTACAGATCCTCACTTTATTCTCTTTCAAGGTCATCTTCCTGGACAGTTGGCCGACTCTGTCCTTTGCAGCTAGCTTCCTGGCAGAAAGAGCTCTGCTGGCTTTTGTTGCTGGCCCCTTGTCCTTATCATCCCGAGTGCCATAGCTGTCTGCTCTTTTGCGCTTGTTCTGACCTTCCACTTTAATCAAGGTTTCAGGCATCTGCTTCCCTCTTCTCCCCTTGCTTCCTTCAGCCCTCTTGGGGTTGACAGGAAAGCCATCTGCACCCACCTGGAGGGCCAGCTTGGGGGACATCAGCGGGTTGATGCACACACTCTTTCGGCCCTGCTTAATTTCGGAAGCCCCACCCAGTGAGCTATCCAGGCGCTGGGCTCTGAGCTTTCCTCGAATATTGGAATACTTTCTAAGGATCCGGGTGCTGGCTGGAGTAGGCAAGTTGGTGGGAGGATGGCTATTTCTACCTTCCCTGACTTCCTCCGCACTGTCTTCACTGTTAGGGCCGAGGCTGATGTCACTGCCAGCCTCTGGTTCTACCCGGCCAGAATTCTCTCGTAGTTTAGCCCATAGCTTTTGTGTTTTCCAATTATTCCTAGCAGGAATGGCTCCAGGAAATTTCTTTAAGTGTTTTTTCAAGCGTTCTGCCTGTAGTGAACTAGGGTACAGGGTGGAAGGAGGGTACTTCTGAAGAGGGTTTTTAACAAGGGGTACATCTCCGGGAAGACGAGTATTTAATTTCTTCACAATCACCAGAGACCGAGTTTCTGTTGTCTCTAAGAACCACTTACAGATATTAGACAGTTTAAAGTTCGTCATAAACAGCATCTGAACAGGAGAGAACTTCTGCACCTCCAATGAACCCCTACACTTCCGTGACCTCTTCTTGCTCTTCCAAATCTCCTTCAGCTTGTCGGACTTGCTCCTTGCTCTTGCTGTTGGCTGCGCTTCTTTCTCCAACTGAATCCAGCCCTTCTGAACTTTCAGGTACTGGGCGTTGAAGTTGGCGATCAGCTCCTGGTTCTCTTCCTCTGCACACCATCCCATGAACTTGGGCTGCTCCTCCACCACCGTGTCTGCATCATCCTCATCTAAGGACTCCACACTCTTGGAAGCTTCATTTTCCTTTGGTGCTGGGTTGACTTGTGTGACTTTCTTCTCAGAAGTCACTTTTGTAGTGTCGAAGGCATCCACACAATGAGCGTGTCTCAGGTTGTAGGTTGAAGAAGGCAATCTCTTAGGCCGTGTTACCAATTTTGATAGCCCAGCAGAATCACCATTCTGACTGGCTGATATCCCAGCTAAGTTAGATGTAGCAAGGCCAGCGTCATCTTTAGAGCGGGTGTCCTCAGCATCTACCACACTCACAGCGGCTTCCACATCCTGTGTGGCAATGTGTCCCGGCTTCTCTTTTCCCTGCTCTGGGTCCCTCTTACAAGGAATGCTTTCTGAGGGCACACGTGCACCTCTCTCATCTAGTTTGGGCCAGAGACTGATTTCCAGATTCTCCCCAGGCAGTGGCTGGCTGGCTGTGGTGGGGTCACTGCTTGGGGAAGTCTCCCCTTCTTCCCTTTTGACTTCCTTTGCTAGCAGGCTTTTAAGAGTCTGCCTTGTGATGACTCCCACTCCTTCACCCTCCTGCTTGATATCTTCATCCGAGGAACATTCACTGACACTGGGGTTTTCAGTGTCCTCCAGATCTTCTCTATGGATGCTGTCAATCACTGAGCCCTCAGGTGTTGCCCCACCAGAGTGCCCTTCTCTTTTAGAACGCTTTACAGTAGGATTTTTAGAAACCTTGATTTCAGGGCAAGCAGTGGATGAATCCAAACCCTGGCTTCCTGGGCACCTGTCAGCAGAGGACGACTCTACAAGCTGACTTCTTAGGCACCTATCAGAGGCCTCAGGGAGCTTTTTACCCTTTTTCTTCTTGTCCACATTCTCAGGTGAGTCAACATTTGCCTGACTTGGATCATTTTCTGATGAGCATCTTACATCACTGTCAGGCATCTCCAGCTGCCCTGCTCCTCTTGCCGCCTCACCTCCCTCAGGCTCACATGGGTTCTCATCACTGACAATGTTGCCTTCCAGGAGGGGCATGGCGGCTTCTAGCAACAGTGTCTCCCCAGAGATGTCTTCAGTTTCAGCCTCGGTACTGATGCTTTGGTCGTGCTCAGACAGTTTTAGACCTAGGGGAGGATCAAAATCCACAGTAGGACTTTCATTTTCTGAGCACAGAGAATGCTCTTCTCTGATGACTGTTTCAGGAGAAGACTGAGGTCTATATAGCAAGTCTTCACTGTCTTCTCCAGAGATGAAGGAGGTGCTTCTGGTTGTGGGAGCCAGGTGGCACTCCTGGAGTGTATGTGTTTCCTCTGAACCCCAAAGAGAAGCTGATGGCTGATCTTGCTCAAGGAAAGATAGTACACTTGCTGTAGGAGGTGAGACTACAATGCTATCTTCTGGAACATCAGGCATATCCTCATCAGGCAGTGGAGCAGGCAGAAGATGTGCTGGGCTATAGGTTGTGGTCTCTCCTGGCCTAGGGGAGCTACTAAGATCCTGTTCATTCACAGTAAGGCAAACCTCTGGCTCCCGATGCTCTTTAGCTGATGACATGTCTTTGTCTCCTTCTTCAAGGGCAGTGGTTCTTTCCTTCCTAGAATTATCTGGGGTATCTACCTCCAGAAGCTGCACACCTACTGTGGGAAGCTGCTCATCTACTGTGGGAAGCTGCTCATCTACTGTGGGAAGCTGCTCATCTACTGTAGGAAGTTGCTCATCTACTGTGGAAAGCTGCTCATCTACTGTGGGAAGCTGCTCATCTACTGTAGGAAGTTGCTCATCTACTGTGGAAAGCTGCTCATCTACTGTGGGAAGCTGCTCATCTACTGTAGGAAGTTGCTCATCTACTGTGGGAAGCTGCTCATCTACTGTAGGAAGCTGCTCACCTACTGTGGGAAGCTGCTCACCTACTGTGGGAAGTTGCTCATCTACTGTGGGAAGCTGCTCATCTATGGTGGGAAGCTGCTCATCTATGGTGGGAAGCTGCTCATCTACTGTATACTTTGAGGTGGAAATTGTAGGAGTCTGCTTGGGAGTCACCACTGCCTCTGGTACTACTGGTGAGCAGCTTCCCTTTTCTTGAGAACGTAAATTTCTGGCCAGTGTGCGAACAGTTGGCAGTTCACAACAATCACCATTAAAAAAGTATCCCCGGGTACTCTTTCGGGCTGTTTTACGAGAAGATAATATGGATCTTTGATTTTCAAAGTGGCATTCTGTTAT
Organism: Chionomys nivalis; assembly: GCF_950005125.1. NCBI lineage: Eukaryota > Metazoa > Chordata > Mammalia > Rodentia > Cricetidae > Chionomys > Chionomys nivalis. Next base: position 19,052,745 of record NC_080093.1, read on the forward strand.
TGGTTGACTGATGTAAACAACATCACACTGGTTGTCATAATCATTTATCCTCAAGCCCGATGCCCTCTTACTCTTCCGAGCAGTCTTGATGGAGGCTGATATCATCTTGGTTCGTGAGTGACCATTGGATGCTCTGTGTACAGCTGGCGTGGAGTTGGGAGCTAGCCAATCACCTTTGGAATGATCAAAATGGCCGATGTCACTGGGGTATGTCTGGTAACCCATCTTGTTTCTACCCAGTGAATGAAGATGGTTCTCTTGCTTTGGCCTTTCATCTTGTTCATCTCCCTCTAAATCCTGGTGTAAGGATGTTTTTGAGCTACACTGTAAAGCATTCTCTTTGTCTGCAGTACTAGATGAGTTTCCCATAAACCCTGAGTCCCACGTCTCTTCTGATAAAGCTTTGAATGAGTTTCTTTGAGAAACACAGCTACCACTCTCTTCAGTATTCTCAGTTGCCACTTCCACTGCAGTCAAACTTTCGACTGAGGCTGGGGCGTGGTCTTCAGTATCCTCACGGGGCTTCAAGCTGGTGTCTTGTTCCTGCCCAGTGGTTTGGCCCTCTAAGCTTTTGGGACTGTGGAGGGAGTTAAAAGAGGAAGAATCCAATGCAGTGAGACATCCCACTGTGGGACTGTCTGCTGATCCTCTGGAGTTAGGTCGAGCATCTGGAATTTCAGAGGACTCTTTCTGGACAATGGTCAAGGCAGTCTCTCTTCCATCTACAGAGTCTGTCTCGGGAGATGGTTCCTTCATAGTTTCTTCAGTCACACTCAGAGAGCTAGGAGAACCCGATGAGTCTAAGAACAAACTTAGAGAAGCAGGAGACTTCCCATCAAGACACTCATCATCCTTTTCACTTTGTCTGCTGCTCAGCTGGGCACAACCCGCACTGCAAGTGGAGACATCCATCACTGTGGAATCCAGAGGCTGCAGGTCCTCAGAACCTGGCTGAGATTCTGTGTATAGGTCACTCAGGACACGAATAAATTGCTTCTGATGATGCGTGCACAGTTTGACCATAAACTTCTCCAGCGGGGGCTTCGATGGATGGTTAGAATCTACTGCTGATGCCTCTGATGAATCCTCACTAGACAAACAAAGAAAAAGATGAATTAGTAAGTGCATTTCCAAGGACTGTTTCTATAATATGAACTGTATCAGACACTATTTATATTCTAAAGAGGGAGGGCATTCTGGCGAAAACTGTCATTTATATTCAAATCCATCATTTACTTTAGTTCAATAAGAAAAACATAATTAGAATACAAAGCCAGCTCAACACAGTCTCAAAAATATCAGTATCTTTCACACATTTTTGTTTTTTTGGTTCTAGAACATCAAAGAGAGCCTGGCACATGCTAGGAAGAGCTACACTCCAAACCTTCATACTTTTATACTTAAAAATCCAGAAATAATTAACTTAGAAGATATAATGCAAATAAAGTTTGGTCACATTTTTAACTTCACATAGTCAACACAGAGCAATAGCAATCTTTTCCACAAATCTGATCCAAAATGTGAACCTTTTCAAGTGCTAACATAGTGGCACAAGCGGAAAACCACACACCATGCAACTGTTAAATGCAAGATTACTGAAGACACTGTGTAAGATTCCTTTTAGGCTGTATGCATACACTGAGCCCGAACTACAAATAAATTCTGACATTAGGTTGGAGTCCCTCCTGAGATATCTCATTAAACATATGCAAACATTCCAAAATCTGAAGAAAGCCAAATTCAAAACATGTCTGGTGCCAAGTATTTTGGATAAGGAATATTCAACCTGTACTTTTGCTGTAGGCCAAGGCAACCGTGTTAACACCGACAAATATTCAGACACACGGCATTACAGAAATCATCTTACAAGAATTTTGAGAATTCAGTGGCTTTAAAATGATTTCTCAGAAAGAAGAATCACTAATAGTGATCTAGAACAGGATACAAACAGCAATAAGAACTTTTACATTTATAGGTATATTAGACAATGGAACAACAAGCAGGTTCTAATTTACAGTCTAAGTGAGGAGGCAGATGTGAAGTAGAAACACCAATGGTGACTTACCAGCTTTGGCTGGTGTAAGGCAGAAGTACTACCGTCACACTAGCCTACCACCCACTCCCCTAGACCATCGGCAGTGAAGGCAGAAGTACTAAGGTCACACTAGCCTACCACCCACTCCCCTAGACCATCGGCAGTGAAGGCAGAAGTACTAAGGTCACACTAGCCAACCACCTACTCCCCTAGACCATCGGCAGTGAAGGCAGAAGTACTAAGGTCACACTAGCCTACCACCCACTCCCCTAGACCATTGGCAGTGAACATTTCAGCTACGTAGCTGCTCTGCAGGAAAGCTGTCTACACATGGTGAAGCATTTGTCTGCTCTCTGTGACACAAGGTCAAGGTGGTGGGAGAGGCCAAAACTAGACTCAAGACAGGTCACAGGCATTGCCTGTAGAAATGGTCAAGGAGTTTCACAGTTGGTTTATGCTTCTGGATGCTTAGCTTTTAGGGAGCCTATGTGAATGGACCCCAGAGTTTGATACAACTTCTCCCCTACACACTCTTTTCTGTCCCTCTGGCTTGTAGATCTTTAGGAGATTATTATTTGATGGTATATAAAACACAACAGAACATGGAGGGCAGCTGGATATATGTGTGCTGAACCGTTGTTGATGCTGCCTTTTGACTTTCATCTCCTGGGCAGGAGAAGCCTTTGTAAGAAGGCTTGCTGAAGACGGCCTGCATCATCTGTCTTCCCACCTCCCACTGGTAGTGGAGTTAAGGAACCGACACATCCGATTCCACTCTTATTCTGACATTTACAGGATTAAAGGATCTCTCTGAACCTTAGCTTCCTCATCTGTATCCTGGGACTGAACAGCAGTATACTGAGAGACTGCACAAAAGTGGGGCTTAAATAATTTTGCTTTCTCTGTTTCTAACTTTTTGGGATAACGTCTCTCTATATTGTCCTGGCTAGTCTGGAACTTCCATCAATCATCTTTGATCTTCTGGCCTCTGCCTTTTATATATTTGGCATATGGATGTGGTAGCAAACTCTAGCAAAAGCAATCAAGGTTTCTGTTTGTTTGTTTCCCGGGGGACCTGAAACTTTCTGTGTAGCTGAGACTAACCTCAAGCTACTCCTCATTCTCTGGCCTCCACTGCCTAAGTACGGGATTTCAGTTATGTCCTATCATGGATAGCTAAATTTTAAATACCATATATATTGTGCATATGTGCCACAGCATATATGTGTGTGTGTCAGAAGGCAAATTTTGTGAGTATGTTTTTGCCCTTCCGAACAGGTGGGTCCCTAGAATTAAACTTAGGTCATCAGGCTTGGTGGCAAAACTTTTATACACTGAGCCATCTTGCCAGCACCCCTCCCCTGCCCCCAAGTTTTAAAAATATTTTTGTGTCAGTCTTTAGAGTCACATTATCTCTTAACACATCTGTCTCTCCATCTGCCCTTGTTCCTTGAGACAGGATCTTCTCTGAGAATCAGTAATTCCTGACCATCAGGACAAAGGCAGAAAGTTGGACAGTTGGAAGACAGTAGTGCAGGGGATGTCAAGTGATATGTTCTTAGAGGTGTAAGGCTCTGAATCTCATGTGTTTTGCTGACGATTTGGATGCACAGGCAGGAGCCCATCAGTAGTGTCCTTGGAGCCAAGAGCCTGCACATTAAACCCAACCTTTGTCCAGCTATCATTAAATAGCTAACTTTACAACTATAGCCATAAAATCACTTTTGGCTGTGCCTCCAAATTACTACTTACTTTTCCCCTCTAAAATGTTTCTTAAGTAAATCTAAATTTAGATGATTTTTAATCTTATGACTTGGTCATTTAATTTTTAGAGTTAATCATTTTTTAAATTTTATTTTATTGAGCTATACATTTTTCTTTGTGCTCCCCTTCAACTCTCTCCCATGGTCCCCATGCTCCCGATTTAGTCAGGAGATCTTATCTTTTTCTATTAGAGTTAATCTTAACTTCCTGATAATTATATTGATGCATTTTTCATGTTTGGCTTTCAAAAAATGGTGTCAGTCTGTTTTAAATGGGTATTTTGCCTGTTTTAAATGGCTAAGTTTTACTCTTGTTTGATGTTATTCAAGTAGTCCTGCATCTTAACAGAGCCCGAATACAGTACTCACACTAACGTTCCTAGGCAACCAGCAGTGAACCCAGAGCAGAGAAATTCTATCTTGCAATTCTCTCATTCTAACTCTCAAAAACAAACAAACAACCCCCCCCAAAAAAACAAAAAACCATAGTATTTTGGTTCAGTGATTAATCTGTATCATATTATGTTCTTGACACCTGACTAAATATGAAAAATATAGTAGAGACGTTGCAATCATCTGCCTGACTTTATGTTGAAATCACATGTTATTTCTGATCAACAGGAGCCCTTCCTGTAATAGTTAAGTGAATTATTTATCAAGCAGAAATACTTAAATACTACCACCAAAGCACAGTGAAATCACAGGGATTGGGAAACAGAAGAGGGGTTGTAAAAGGCAAGGAACCTGACTTCCAACTCTCAGAATTAGTCCTCGGTTTATCTCCTTGGTGAGAATGGCCAGCATGGCCTTGATCACACAGTCTTTCTACCTTTAGCTCAATGGCTAATTTAGAAGGGTGTGGTAAAAGGATAAGATAATACTCATAAAAACTGTAAAAGGCACAGTTTAAAAGCAACGAGTTGCTTCACAACCCTATCTTTAATGATTTACTCAATGGTGTTTTTCTAGATCAGAGGTTAGGCACAGCTGAACTCTCCTATCCAGTCAATATTGCAATACTTACATTCCTGTGGTTGATATAAATGGTGGGCAGTCGATGTCTATGCTAGTTTCCAGGAAAGGACAGATGAAAATGTGGCAGGGAGCTGAGGGCCAAGTATAACGATCTAGAATCTGGGAGTAATAGGTTCAGGCTCTCCCCAGCAGCTAGCTCTTGACCACCTAAAGACTGCTGGTAGGCAAATCACCACCAAGATTATATATATATATTGAACAAGACCAACACTAACTACATGGGAGCTAATGTTAGGCACAGAAAAGGTTAGTCTGAGAACATGAAGAGCAAGAAGGCTTTAAGCAGAGTCAACTCTGGCTTGCATCTTTGAAGAAAACATAAACGTGTATCCACAGTCCCCTACCAAGGTGTACAAGTGGTATTTACTAGGCAATAAACTGAAAGGATGCTTCCCATGTCCTCCCAGGGTGTGGTGAATCTGCTGAAAGGTTCAGGCTGGGGGTGGGGAGCAATAGAGGGGAAATAGGAGGATGTAAGTTATCTGATAGGAGAAACGGGAAAGGGGACCCTTAAAGGAGGGAGGGAAATATCAAAGGAAGAGGGTAAAATAAGGATGCCAGAAAAAAGTCTCAAAGAGTTTAACTATTTACCTTTAAAAAACTATAATACATATAATTTTGTATAATTTTTAAACATATATGGTTTTAATGAACTTTTCTCATCTGGGTTGATGGTGCTTCTTCCAACAGCCAAAGATCACCTAACAAAAGCCAATACCAGACATGAGAAGTTCCTTTTTTGAGTTGTTGGCCAGGGCTGTCAAAGAGATTTCCAAACATACAACCTATTACAATCGCCATTGGTTTGTCCCCCAAAAAAGCTCTTACTGCTGAAGATACCACGGACTTGATGAATGGCCCAGAAACCCCTGAGCTGTGACCGGCCTGAATGCTTTTTTTTTTTTTTTTTTTTTCGAGACAGGGTTTCTCTGTGGTTTTGGTTCCTGTCCTGGAACTAGCTCTTGTAGACCAGGCTGGTCTCGAACTCACAGAGATCCGCCTGCCTCTGCCTCCCAAGTGCTGGGATTAAAGGCGTGCGCCACCACCGCCCGGCCGGCCTGAATGCTTTGATGGCACATTTGTCCTTAACTTCTCATATCTAGAAATCTTGCATGTCTAAACATCCCTCCATCCATCCATCCCTCCATCCACAGAACTGGCTAGAAGTAAACCAGCTACAAGTAAAAAAGTAGAGCTGGGGAGCCAGCTCGGTCAGAAGTTTTTGCCATGCAAAGTATAAGAACCTGAGCTTGCTCCCTAGCTTGCACATAAAGAATGGGGGCAAGGAAGTATGCACCTAGTGGCAAGTTCTTATAATCTCAGCCTGGGGAGGTTAAAAAAAAAAAAAAAAAAAAAAAGGAGGATCTGTGGGGCCAACTGAACAAACAATCTAGTCTAGCAACCCCTTTGGGGTTGCATATCAGATACTTACGTTGTGATACATAACAGGAGCATTACAGTAATGAAGTAGCAAAGAAATAATTTTATGGTTGGGGAATCACTGTACTAAAGGGCTGCAGCATTAGGAAGGTTGAGAACCAATGATCCAGTTTGAATTGGTAAGCTCTAGGTTTAGTGAGACCGAGTTCAACAAAATAAGGTGAGGATCACTAGAGGAGAATACCCAATACAGAGTTCTGGCTGCTACATGCAACACACACACACAAGACACACACCAGCTAAAGCTGCTCATCTTGGTTTTTAAACTTTCTGATTTTTAACTAGTCAGTCTGACTTATTACATTATAGTAATATACAACTACATAGAAGATTCAAGGTTACATTTTTTTTTTCTTGTTTGTTTTTTGTTTCTCAAGACAGGGTTTCTCTGTGTAACAGTTTTGGCTGTCCTGGAACTGGCTTTGTAGACCAGGCTGGCCTCAAACTCACAGAGACCCACACCTGCCTCTGTCTCCCGAGTGCTGGGATTAAAGGCCTGTGCCACTACAGCCTGGTTTCAATGTTACTAACGCTTTAGGTCTCTCAGCAAATGGTGAGCAGTGAGAGGTGTGAGTTAGAGAAGGGGCAGAGCGCAAGGGCCAACTGCTTTCCAGCAGTGTGATGGGCTCAGAAAGTAGACATTTCCAACAAACTTCCTGAGTCTTGCCCGCCAAACTCACATTTGCTTGTAACTCAATCACCCCAGGCAAGATCAAACATACAGTTGATGCTTGTTAGACAAAGGGAAATTTAAAGGATGTAAGAGATGAGATTTGGAATCAATGGCATAAACTTAAAACAACAGTTCCTGAAGTTACACCATTCAGTGATGGAACTGAACACTAATTTGGTAGATTACAAACTAAGTGTCAGAACAAGAACTCCTAGGAAATGCTGAAGTCGACTTCAGGAAATAAACCAGTTTCCATTTCAGGCAGAGACGTGACCTCTGGATGTGAGCTGAGAAGTCATGTATCCTGAGCCCTACAGAGTTGGAAGTCTAGATGGTAAGGTCACTCACGTGAGAGCACAGAATAAGCCAGAGACTACATTATTTATTACTTTTTCTTTCTTCTTCTCAAGTGAAAATTAAATCTATGTTGTTCTTAGGGAAACTGCTCTTTAATTCCCAGTTTAAATCATCAGGACAAAACTACCACCCCTTAAACAAAACATAGACAGGAAGGGCTCCTTCCCCAAAGAAAGAACTAATTTTGTAATGCTCCATGTTTAAGAATGGTAAAGAGACAAGTAACTGCTGAAAGATCTGGCACAGCCCAAGTGCTAAAGAAGCCACCATTAGACACATTCCCAGGAATGTGTTTCCTTTGCCATAATCATCATATCTCAAATAAAAAATTTCTAATATGCAGAGCAGTGCAGGCGGAGGGATATCCATCTAAAACAGCTATGAGAGGAGGCAAGAGAAACAAAACTAAAGGACGTCATACTTCATGAAAAGCTCAACAACACAACTGTCTCCTCTTAAGAGAGAAACTGCTGTGCTTCTGACAGATAATCTTAATCTTTTTGGGTGAGAGGAAGGGGAAAACCTTCAGATGATATACGGACCAAACAACTCTGCGATGTCCTGACCTCCCGTCTCTTAACTTTCTCATGTTCCCTTGAGGTTCTTAAGTTTCCACTCTTGAAATTTTAGATTTTAGAACTACACACATCTGTGGTATATCCTAAAGTTTGAGACCTTTGATGGCATATAGCAAATTACTTAAAATGAACACAATAAAAATTATTCCTAAGCAATTATCTAAAGATGCCTAAAATTTAGTATTCTCAATTGTCTGCTTCATAGATATGAGAAAAATGAAATGTGTATGTGTATAACATTGAAATACAGGGATAAACAAAGTATTTCAGTTTCTTTTTAAAAGAGTTTATGTGTATGGGTGTTCTACCTGCATGTATGTTTGTATACCAAGTGCATGCCTGGTGCCCAGAGACCAGAAGAGGGTGTCGGATCCCCTGGGACTGAACTTAAAGGAGGTAGTGAGCTGTTGAGTAGGTGCTAGAAACTGAACCCAGATCCTCTAGGAGAGCAGTCAGTATTCTTAACTGCCACCATTGCTTCAAGCTCACATTTTAGTTTCTTAGGAGATGGGTCTTGCTATGTTGCCTGTGTTGGTCTAGAACTCAAGCATTCCCACCTCAGTCTGAGAAGCTAGACTACACTGCACGCGGCCCAAGTGTTTTACATCTACTTTTCATTCTCTGAGGTGTTCTCATTATTAGCCTTTTAAAGCTATCCTGCACCAGACTCACCCAGAGTCACTGCTGAGATATGGTGTAAAGGTGGACTTAGATTCATATTGGTTTTACATAGGAACACTGAAAGACAAAAACGTAACTAAATGTATATACTCCCATATAGACATAAAGCTGATGAGGCTCTATTAAATATTTATCACTATCGCTATCACTTCCCTTGCTTCCAATACACTAATGAGTTCAGTTACATAGGTTGGTTTTCTTGGAAGCTCGTTGCCACCAGTTTATTGTGATGCTGCTATTATTTACACTTGTTCTTTCCAAAGCCCAAACCAGGTCTTGTCTCGTGGTTTATCTATGAATCTTCTGCCGACTCCCATTGCTTCACACTCCACCCTTCGGCCCATTTCCGTGTGCAGCGAACGCAGCTGTTCTCTCAATCTGTCTCCACCTTTTATTAAAATGCCTAACATTTTAATAAAAGATTAGTTTATGTGTACTTGCTTGTAAATATGTATGTGCACCATATTTATTGTGCTTAGTGCCTTCAAGGGCCAGAAGAGGGCATTAGATCCTGAGTCTAGAGGTACAAACATTGCTGAGCTGCTGTGTGGGTGCTGAGAATTGAACCCTGGTCCTCTGGAAGAGCAACCAGTGCTCTTAACTGACGAGTCATCTTTCTGGGTCTCCATATACTTTTAAAACTGTATCCTTGGGGCTGGAGAGATGGCTCAGCAGTTATGAGCACTGGCTGCTCTTCCAGAGGTCCTTAGTTCAGTTCCTAGTAAACACAATGTGGCTCACAACCACCCATAATGAGACCTGGTGCTCTCTTCTGGCCTGTGGGCAGACATGCAGGCAGAATACGGCATGATAGATAGATAGATAGATAGATAGATAGATAGATAGATAGATAGATAGATAGATAGATAGATAGATAGATAGAGATAGATAATGAAGTCTGCTTGCTTTTATCTTCTACTGTGACACTGGTTATATTTTGATTTAGATTGCTGTTAAGAAACAAGGAATGACTGGTTTAATTTTCCCAAAACAGGATCACAAAATCCAGACTGGCACTTTTTCACTCATAGTCCTCAACTGGGGTAAAAACAAGAATGACGATGCCTCAGTCTAACATAAACATGTCTGCCTCATTTTCAAAGTTCTGGCGGCCTTCACAACACAGAACAATCTGATTTCCTCCTACTTTCATAGTAAATTATGACACCTCCAAGTAATTCACTTCCGCTTTAATTTATTGGGCACTTGCATGTGCCCAGTAGGAGTCTGCCTTAGTGCTATTTTACATGCAAGGTCTAATTTAGTTCCATAGCAACTGGACATGACAGGTACTACAGCCCCTTTTTACAGAAGGCAAAAACAGGTTTGGTAACTTGTTCAAACTGTATAGCAATAGAAGGCTAGGACTTTAAAACTTTAAAATTCTGTTTGCCAGATTTGGATACCTCTTCTTTTCCTACCTATTCAGGTTTATTGAGACTTTAAAAGGCTTCAATTTATGGTTTTTGCTCTGCATCCAAGTCCCAAGCTTTTAATAACTGATATTATTCACTTCCTTGACATGTTTACTAGAATCAAATTGATTAATTAGTTGAGCTGAATCTAATGGTAAAATTCCTCATTCTCATTTTAGATTGTGTGAATCATGTTACGGTAGTATGAACAAAACTAAATCCCTCAAACTCCCCAACATCCATGTTTTCACCTCAGGGAAGATTGGAATGGTACCAAGAGTCACATTAGTCAGCAAGCTAACCAAGTCTCTTGTGACTGCACAATAAGAATGTACTTAACTATGCACTTGAAAAATAGCTAAGAGAAGGCTGGAGAGATGGCTGAACAGTTAAGAGCACTGGCTGCTTTTCCAGAGGACCTGAGTTCAATTTCCAGCACCTACACTGTAGCTCTTAACTGCCTGTTACTCCAGTTCCAGGCAGTTCCAGTTCGGACACTCTCACACGGATATACTTGCAGTCAAAACACCAATGCACAGGTGGGGCGGGGGAGGGAGAGGAACTGTGTAAGAGGCCTTGTTTTCCAGCAAACCTACACAACAGCTTACAACCCTCTCTTCACTCATTTCAGATGGGATGCCCTCTTCTGGCCTCCTCAGCAGGCAAGTGGCGCACAGACACACATGCTGACAAAACACCCATACACATAAATAAAAGGGAAAAAAGGGCTAAAATGACAAATTTCACACATTTTGAGATAGTCTTATCATGTAGCCCCAACTAGCTTTGAACTCATGATCCTCCTGCCTCCTAAGTACTGGAGTTAAGGGCTATGCTACTACACCTGGCTTAAATATTTTAACTACAATTAAGAGGGGGAGGAGGCCTGGGCTCCTGCAAGACACTTTGAAAATAGAGAATACGCTCAAGTTTCACATGTATAGATTATCACAGTGTTCTAGAATAGAACCCAGTTCTGTATATTCTTAAAAGATTAATTTTAACTAAAACTAAATATACCTATGACTCCCAGGCCTATGTTATGTCTAAATACTTAAGGTGGGATTAGGCTACACCCAACAGAGAAACTGAAAACAATAAAAATAATAGAATAAAAAGTGACTGCTTGGTGATTCTTGCAAAAATACCATCTCATTCACATATAGTTCATAATAAATGCTTAACATTGTGAACTAGTTTTGAACACAAGCTATGAAAATAACATTAAAACCTATTTTAGTATCTTTTTCACTGTAAAAAACACTGCAATGATGTAACCAGGTTTCTAATGCCTTATTCTATAAAGGGTAGCTACTTATTCCCAATATTCAAGCAGATTTGTATATTTATTTGTTAATTAAAAATTATCTGTACAAGGTCCAAGGTTGAACCTAAAAGTCATTCAAACACCCTTACTTCACAGATAAAACACAAAGGATCTAATAAAACAGTGTTGAACATTTAAATAGAATATTAGTCAGTGAACACTAGTCCTGGTTCGAAGGCCATCAATGCTCTGTTATGGATGAGGGATTTTTCCCCTTACTCAAGTGTTCTCTTTATGTAATTTTCTTTCTTACTAAAGATCAAACAAAATCTACAATGCAACAGGCAATTGTTTGAATTAACAGTTCAAGAGATGATATTGATAAATCAGGCATAGAAAACTTTACCTTGGAGGATATAACTGTAAGTCAAACTCTCAGCCAAAAAAACTCATTGCTATTTTACTCAGGGTCTAAGAGAGAGGCAGCGAAATGCTACACTCCTGATTGTTGTGCCTTGTTACTTCTAACTAACCACTTAACAAGACCACCTGAAAATGCAGGCGAGGAGGGCCAATGATGTTTTTGCCAAGTTCTCCCCAACTTTAATGGCTGGCAGTTCAGATTCCTGCCTATTCCAAAAGGTTTTCTTTACTATGACTCCTGGAAACTTAACCGTTAAATGTTGCTCTAAAACTCTTCAAACTACATGCTGCAGGGAGCTCAAGTGGCCTGCTGCTCCTCATTTGAGTGGAGAACAGGCAGGCAGACAGCACCTGCGCCTACAGGCTACAGAACTACTCAGGCTGATTTGAAAACACAAAGGATCACTTCCCAACATTCATAAACTATTTCTCAAGCTGTTTCTCCTATCACTGTACTAAAAATCTTTCGTTCCTTCTCCTCTCTATACGGATGAAGCTACCCGACCTCCTGGTTTGTTTAAAAATCGCAGCCATGTATTGGAACTTCTGGTTAGCCCATTTCAGATGAATCCTGAATAGAGGATGATCACTCTGACAATTTTTAAAAATTCTACAGGTCTTTTTCAGTTTGATTGAAGACGTTCATTAAAACTGGGTATCTATCTCAGATTCACCAGTCTGCACATTTTAGGGCCTCCAGGCCAGTCAGCCAAAAAGCATGCTATTGCTTCTTTTGAAAATTTAAACACTAGTTTTCATTAACTACAAAAATCTCTAATCGAAACACTAGGGACATTTCTTCAGCTGCCCAATTAATTGTCTTATTAAATGTCATCTATCTTACAGGTATAGATAAAAACACAGTCTCAAAATGTCTGTCTTTTAAAACTAGTTTTTAAAAATGTCTGAGCCCATGCATTGTTATCCTGTCACCTTCATAACAGTTTAAAATACATTTGTCCCTTTCCTTCACCCATAAAAGGAGTTGCTTTGGCCTCTTTACCATGTCTAATTTATCTCATCATACATTACAAGGGGTTTATAATTACCCATCTCCTATTATATTTCTGGTTAAGAACTTTTGTCTCCATATTAAGATAACTCCATTATTAATTTTTTTAGGCTAAGAAACAGAGATAATAAAGTTCCAAGTTTATAAGTCAATTAACTTATAAACTATTAATAGCAATCTTACTTTAACCATAAACTATTAAAAATAAAGAGATACAAACTAATGATAATTGGATAATTTATTATACCGTTATTATAAATATACAATAAGCTCAAAAACTAATTTACTTTAGCCATAAACTATAAAATAGTAATAAAAATTTAATTCATAAGCTAAAAATTTTACTTAATTTATATAGCTTATAAATTAAGTAAACATATACTTACAAGTTACAAGTTATCGACTTGTACATATACGATACAAGTTATCGACTCATCTTATAAAAATTATTTGCATATTAAATTCTTTGAATATATTTTTATATATACATGTTTATATATACTTATAAGCATATTATTGTTGATAGAAATTATTTCTTATAAGCCTTGTCCTAGCTTCTGCAATTTATTTTAATTATGCATACTTGGAGTCAATCGCCCTCACGCATGTTAAAAATTTAATTCTCCTGATCTTGATGGAGATATCTCTTTAATTTAGATGCATACAGCCTTTTAAACAAGAAAGGGGATATTACTTCTTTTAACAAAAATAATTTTTAGGATTCCAAAGTTCTATTATGACTCAAAGATGAATCTCCTTTCTTTTTCTACAACATGGATTTCAATACAGGCCACAAATAATAATAACCTGAGATATCTAACATTTTTGCCTCTTAAGTAAGGTTCTTAAGAGCTTCAAGAAATCAATTTAGATTCACCAACATTACCACAGGTGAAAATAAACTCAGATAAGTATTATTTGTCTACAGTTTGCTTTTCCCACCTGCCAAATTTTTACGGGGAGAGGAACTTTCCCTTTCTCCCTGGCCTGGAATGCCATTTTTTTTTTTCACCTGCCAAGACCATATGCTTAAAAATACCAAGCACGCACCTAAGAAAAAAGTTTTCCTCTCAAAAATGTCTTATCTTCATGTTCTTTCATTAACACTACTTATTCCACCAGATTTATAGTGTTACAGACTGCTCTTTCTCTGGCCAGGGCCAATGACCTTCAGCTCTCACCCTAGAAGGCCAGAGCTGTATTCTCCAGAAACAGACTTCTCCAAAGCTACCTGCTTTCCCCAATCTCTAAGACCTAAAACTTTGCCCCTTATCAGCAGGAAGTAATCATGAAAGAATCCTACACCCCATGTCACCTTTTTGACTGAACTGTCTTTAAAAAATGTTCCATTACTAATTGTATAGATTCTGCCCACAATCTCCATTTGTATTTCTGATGATTGTTCTGCTATGAAAACCTATGTATGTTCTGAGATAATTGGTATTGTCCTCACATAGCCAAAATGGTTTATTACTGTCTTGATCACTAATTTGATTTACCAGGTCTACTTCCAACTACAGCCTTGGTCCTACACATACCACTAACCAGATAAACTCTAACAATGCTTCATCAAAATACAGTCTATTAACCAAAGACTAACAGATAAAACTAACATTTTAAACTAACACTCCTTTCTTTTAGTAACTCAAACAACTTTAAACAAGCTTAACAACATCTTGTCATGCTGATTATGTAAGTAGATTTGTGTTACATCCCTGCCCTTTAACGGGTAAGAAATGTCCTGGAATGGTACAAACCCACCTGAAGAGTATCTAAAATATTTCCCAGCTAGGTATATATTCTCAAATTAGTGCTATCAACCATTCCAGACTCCAACATTCCTCTGCAGAAGAGACAATTACATCAGTCAAAGATTTTGTTAATAGAAATTCCTCATGAAACCTTTTTATTAACTTGATAATTTTAGGAGCTAAGACTTTTATTCCAGCCATCGCCAAAATAAAAATTAGGATCAGCTATGTGTTACTCAGAGAAAAATTCACTTCATTAAATGAAAAAATGGGAATTGCTACAAGCTGCAACATTTTACAGTGCAATTGCTCAGTCATCTTTTCACCAACGACTTACCAGAACCAAGGGATCTGGTAAAGGCCAACCAAAAAGCAAAGCTTTTGGCACTATTGTGAATAAAGTGGCTGTCCTTTGCTGTAGATTTTTTTTTTTTTTTGCTCTATCTAACTCCCTTTCTGTTACATATTTGGGAATTAATTCTGTTATTAGAGAATTTCTCTAATTCCTACACCTTTTAAGACACCAGGGCGCCTGCACTAACCCTCAATTATAAGCATAATCAGAGAAATTCTTGTTTAAAATATGTCACTTTAAGAAAGCTGGGCCGCCGGGCGGTGGTGGCGCACGCCTTTAATCCCAGCACTTGGGAGGCAGAGGCAGGCGGATCTCTGTGAGTTCGAGACCAGCCTGGTCTACAAGAGCTAGTTCCAGGACAGGCTCCAAAACCACAGAGAAACCCTGTCTCGAAAAACAAAAAAAAAAAAAAAAAAAACAAAAAAAAAAAAAGAAAGCTGGGCCACAGCAGTTCAAAAGCCAAATACAAACTTGAGGCCAGGTCACTACAGAAAATGTTCACATGAGCTGTTTGAATGAAGTCTTATTACACTGATCTGGCCACCAGTTTAAAGTTGATAGTGAAGAAATGACAAAAAATTTACCCACAATTAGGTTTCCAAAAGAATATTATACAAACGCCATAAATTAACAAGAAGATAAAGCCAACAAAGATCGGTATTTCCAACCAAAAGCCTTATTTTAACGAACAGACTAAAAAGACAGACAAAGCTATATAGCCAGTCTGTCTCAGACAATAAAGCCATTAACAGATCAATTATGCACCATAAGATCCATCTATGAACACGCAATTTCTGCTTATATTTACATTATGAGGTTGAAAAAAAAGCTAAAATATTTTGCACATATTTCTAATCTTTAGGACCTATAATTAGTTCTTCTAATCCCTTTACAATAGAAACTTTATAATATACTTCTTTACACCCCAAGTTTCCAAACACCATGGATTACTCATCAGCTTTTTCCCAACAACTACAAGTACTGTAACAATGATAACAACAATGGTTGACAATGATATTTTATTATTTGTGCCTCAAGAGCAAACGAGTTACCAAGTCTTTCTGTTTTGGCAACCAATCCTAGTTAAGAAATTTTTATTCTAATTATGAAAACCCGACCTTTTTTGTTTTTTGAGACAGGGCTTCTCTATGTAGCCCTGGTTATTCTGAACTCATTCTGTAGACCAGGCTGGGGTAGAACTCCCAGAGATCCACCTGCCTCTGCCTCCCAAATGTTGGGATTAAAAGCGTGTGCCACCACTGCCCAGCGAAAACTTGACTTTTAAGCAGAAACTGGTACTATGGAACCCAACCTATCTTGGTTAGCTTAAAACATTAGTTTTTAGGTAAACAATAAAGAAAGTGGCTGCAGTCCAGGGATAGTATCAAGTCAATAAGCAAATGAGGGACAAGGTAGTGTCTGCATTAGAATACCCAACTGTAATTCTGTAGTGCCATTTCTAATAATCTAAAAGGTTTCGTATGGAAAGAGTCAAAGGATGACTGATTGACATGTTAACGCCGTAGTACTCGTTTTACCCTTTTGTAAACTGTTAAAACGCATTAAAATCTTAAGCACCAGAAACCAAGCTTTAAAAACGGGTTTTCACAACAAAATTTATTAGAAGAATAGTGGTTTTTAAAGTCTAGCATCCAGTGAGAACTACCATACACAACATTACAGCTGGGAATGTTTCTCCAAAATGTCATGGTCAAATAATACAATGGAACCATTAAGTCTTACACATGCACGAAAGAACTAGTGCTTCTGACATACAATGTAGGAAAAAAATTTAAAAAAACAAAAGGGGAACCACATGGATTAAAATTTAAGTACTCATCACATACATTAAGACACAGCTTATTTTAGTCCAGTCAAAATCAGAACTGCATTAAAAAATTTAATGTAGTGCAATCAAACCCAAAAACTTATTTTGTGATCGTAAGTGCTCTACTACATAAACAAATGATTATATCAAGAACAAAAAGTTCAAATCACACAGTACAAAAATCTGTAAATAAATATAAACTACAGTACAAGAGAAATATTAAATTATACAATTCCGTCAAACTGTAAACAGTATATTGAAATGAGGTCCATAGAGTAATGGGGGTTCCTGTTTTGTTGCATGACACTGAACTTGTAGAAATCTGAAAAAAAAAATGCCATTTTCCATGTCTTCAAAGGCTATGGGCTTTATAGTTTCTTTCGGATGTAAGATATCAAATACTAAAGCAGAGGGCTGTCTTATTTGCTAAGCACAGGCAGCACTGTGGAAAACAAGTGTTTAAAAGACAAGTCACCACTAGAAGGAACTTGTCAGTGAGGTCTTTGAGGCTGTAAAATACACTGAGATAAAAACTTTCTGCTGCATGCAGACCTAGACCTCTGCTTTTTTTTTTTTTTTTTGACATTTTACATACTTAATGATAAAATACCAACTTTGGCAGGATCACTACTGATAAACTCAAAGCACTTATGGCCCAATGGTTCCATCACAGTGGCCAGTGCACAGATTCTCTGAAGACATTGCATAAATAGAATGTAGAGGTCAGACACCCAAGGACCAGTGCTTGAATTTAGTAGTAGTTATGATGAAGAAACAAGAGCCACATCAAGGAGAAACTGCATCTGTTAAGAGTTTAGAGAAGCAGCTAGGAATGTCATTTATTTTCATTGTGCTGGTTATTAGTGGCATTTAAAAATATATAGTTTAAGTGTGTGTGTGATGGCTATACACATGTATGCATGTTTAAAAAAATACACCGTTAACAGGAACCCCCGTATATCTGCTCAGTAGTTATAACTGAATCTATAGAATGCCACTATAAGAGTGTGAGGCACCGTGTGCTGGAAAGTTACGCAGCTTTAAAATCTGTTTGGCTGAGTTATACCTGGATACCTGAACTGAGTTTTTAAGTTGACATTCATCAAAGATGTGCTACCAGCACGTTGAAATAAAAACAAAACAGAAAAATACAAGTCACTGTTAGGTTTACGAATAGCATCAAAGTACCTGAATTGAGTGAGAAAAGTGTGAAAACTGTCCCTGAGGGTTTTAAAACAGTGTGTACAAGTTGGTTTTCTAAGAACATTAGCTTTATTTAACAGTGTGGACTGATAAAATACCAATGTCTGACAGCTTAAAGTGGAGGTCATAAAGAATTATACGCAAATGCTCCAATGTATAGTTTATGCATTTCCCCCAAAGCAGCAACAAGCCACTGTTAAGTGCACATCCCATCACAACAAGCACACCTGGGGGTCGGACAAAGGTTTCTTCTGGTCTGTTTTTTTTTTTTTGTTTTTTTTGACAGCACAGCATATCAATATCCAAGGACTATATCTTTCCTAGATCAGAATGTAACTAATTTTGACTAGCAATATAGGATTAGACTTTTAATCAAACACTTCGCTATTACATACTAAGATTCCTTAAACTCACTAATGCTGGTAATACTAACCTAGTTAATCAACCCCCCCCCTTGGTTTTAGAAATATACCCTTCCACAACTTAAAAACCATTAAGATCCATATCAGTCCTCTGATGTAAAAAGCATGTGAGTGAATTAGTATTAAAAATTTACACAGTAAAAAGGCTTGAATTTCAGCCAAAGATTCTAAATACTGCTCATTCCCTGAAGACTTAAAAGGGAGAGAATCTCTACCCATTTCCTTAGTGGTTTACACTTTTAAAATGGTCTGGTAACATGTTTCATTTGGGGAATTTCCCCCTTTCTCTCAAATTCCAAATTCCTATGCCTGAATTGCTTAAATGAAATGGGGAAAATGAGGCAATTACTTAGAATTACTAGAAAGGTACAAAATGTTATTGTCATTTGTTAAAATAAGGATTACTTATATAATTGTGATTTGACCCCATATCATGTAGTTATGGTTTTTAAAATAATCATCCTAAAACTTACAGTACCTAAGACTCTGAAGATAAATTAAGACTTTAGTGTTTCAACAAAAAAGTGCTGACTTATCCCTTCTCTAGAACTTCAAACATTTGGGGAAGTGCTTTCCTAATGACAGTGAGGTTCACTATATACCCAACCACCAAGCAGGAAAAAGTCACCCAGATGAAAGACTTTCAGGAGTGTAGCACTGGTCATTTACCAAATAGGAATCATTTTGTTCATTCTGTGGGGGCAAAAATATTCTAGACTGAAATTCTATTTGGCTACTGAATTTTAAAAATCCCTGCTCTACTGTGTCAGTATCCTGTGTCCAACTATTCCCAACCCCCACCCCCACCCCTTACACACTATCCACTGAGATGGTAATCTCCAAAGAGATTTAAAAATTTATGTTTTCAGGACATACCTGAGAAAGGGTGCAATTATGCAGAACAAGGAACCCAAGACTGCACTAATACTGGTTATAGGTTCACAAAATGTTTTTCAAGACAAATCTAAGAAGTTTAAGAGGTATGAATCTTCAAATGTCTCACTGCTTTTAGGTTATTTATTTGGTATGTGTGTAGGGTCATTTCCAGTGTTGAGAACATCTCGAGCCTGTTCAATGACAGTTCAAGGAATAAAGAGTTCATTTTCACATTCAAACAATAAAAGTTAAATATTATGAATATTTGCTACATCCAATAAATCTGTGGTTTACTAAAAGTGCTTGTTTTTCATGCTTTTATGAATACAGCTCTAAATGAACTGGAAATCTTAAAATTACCTCCCAAATAGTTGTAAAATTAACTCATGTTTACTGTCTGCCAAACAAACACAAGATTCAATTCTCATTTTCAAACAACGTAAAAAATTTTCCTATCAAATGTACATTATCCAATTTTATATACAGTGTCTTGAGACTCGCTCTTAGTTTATCTAAGACAGCAGGGGCAGCTGATTTTTATCCTCTTCTCTAAAGTTTACACCTGTCCACCTTGTGTTCCAGCCCTTGCTCCAAGCTCCCTTTATAACATTTCCGGCACTCAGACTGTGTTACAGCATAGGGCTAATGCTTGCTTCTTTAAAAGGCAAATGCAGAAGTTGGAATAAAGAGGCTATGGAAAGAAATTTCTCTATTTTCCCTTGCCACCACCATGCTCACCAATCTTCAAGTCTCAAGGACAGCATTAGTCCAAAATAAAGAGTATGGAGGTCTGTGTTCCTTGTACCACAATTATTTATATATATATATTTAAAGCAGTTAGATTTTAAAAAACAAACAAACCAAAAAACACCCCCCCCCCAAAAAAAAAACACCACCAAATCTCAAAGACCTGTAGTTCAATAGTCTCCTAAATGGACTATTTGGCTAAAGCCATCAAGCTCTGAACAATACTGGATTGACCAGAATATTAATAAAAATTTAATTCTAATGGAAAGGGAACAAAAAAAACCCCATGTGTGACGTCTTCCTGTAATTTTCAATATGCTAATAAAATATTAAGTGGGGCAATCCAACCTATTGTCATAATTTTATCGCCGATTACAGCAACCCAAATAAACACAAAAATGGAGAGATGAAAACAATCTCAAGCATTTGGTTAAATAAAGAATTACAGAACCAAACATTTGTTTCAGGCTGCAACAGCTTTCAAATAAAGTAACACAATTTGATGGCTCTAAAGAATTTCAGGTTCTGACACTGAACTAAGAATCTGTTTTATGAAAATAACCAAATAAGTCCAAGTTTCATCATCATAGGGCAATACAATGTAAAAGGATCACAAAAGTTTAGAACCAGGTCTGGCAACATGTGCTTAGGGTAGGCATAGAACACACTAGCAGCTCAAAGGTTGCCATGTACTGCCTAATATCAGAAGGTAGTTAGGATATGGGCCACAGCAGTAGTCATTTTTAGTATGATTTAGAGTTCTCTCCAGAAAATTGGGAACTAAACACCTAATTGTGCCACTTAATGTTTTGCTATCTGATCCCATACAGCTCATATTACAGCTAAGGTAAAACACAGGGGATAGAAATGCCAATTGGTTGAGGTAATGTTTTATAAGATAACCAGAGTTCTAAAGCACTTCAACTGTTGTAAAGTAAAACTGTACCAAATAAAGCTAATACACACTTCACACCTCTGAGCTTGCTCACCAGAACTGAACAGTAAATTAACTTCACATAAGGACCCTACTATTACACAAAGCCTTGCTCATATTCATGATCTGCTGCAGCAAAGGTTTATCAAGCAACATCTAAACTTCAGAATAACAACAAACTTATATTTAAAAGTATTATACACAAATATAAATATTTTTTCCTGAATGAGAGACCTTGTCCTTCATGGTATTTGGGGAGCAGAATAAAAGTGTATAGCTCATCAAATAATTCAGCCACTTGAAAGACTGCTGAACAAAGTAAGATAATATACTCTACTGGGTCATGCCTGATTTTGCTCTCTCAGAAATAAGAATTCTAATGATAAAATACCATCCCAACTCTCTTTCTCCTACAACTGTTTAATGGTTCTGATGTCACAGTATTGTAGCTTATCTAGTATGTGATAGTAATGCTCTCTCACTAAAAAGCAAGAATTTATTTTAAATATATTATTTCCTATCATTAGCTCAAATAATGTTATGTAATTTGAATAATGTCATCATTTGCCTTACTGGAAAATATGAGAAAAAAGGCTTTTGTGACAGGCAGATGTGAACTATACTTTCCCATACCATAAAAATGGTCAACTGTTGTTTGGGCCATTCAAAACTCTGATTAGCAGAAATTAAGCATGCAAGTAGATCAATCTCCACCACACATGTATGAGGACGTCTCCAAACTAGAATATCTACACTGAAAGTGCCATACAACATAGTGGCAAATCAAGAGAGAAACCAAATATTAAGGGACCACTGTGGTATGAAGACTGGCAGCCACCTCCAAGAAATATGTAGTATAATGGAACTCTGAACACAAAGTTTAACATTAAAAGTGCACCTGAATATTACAAACTAACTTTACAAACCTACAATAAGGTAAAATATATATCTTTTGAAATATTCAGCAGCTTTTGTCTTTTTTTTAAGTATTTTTTTCGAGAGGCTCATGAATTTTAAAAGGGACCACTATCTAATTTCAACCATGCTTCACAAAACAATAATGGCTATTTTATATTGCAGTTACCAATGTAATGCAATTAGTGCTTTAAAACAACCTACACTCTAACAAAACAACAGCGAAAGAAAAAAGGAGAGAAAGAAACCAGCCAACCAACCTTTGGAGGAAAATATGCTTACTCAAAAGCTTCTTGGAAAAAAAAATTTACCTGAATATCAAGTCATGACTGATCTCAAGTGTAATGTTAAAAGCTTCACAGACATGAATATTACAATCTTCAGGTCTCAGGACTTTAATCTGAGAAGTTTAGAGTTTGGTTTGTTTTTAAAATTCACTTTCTAACCAAAACAAATAATAGAAGTACTCAATTTCCACTATTTACAACTCTCAGCCTACAGTCTGAAATGACACAATACAAGTTCTCTTATTTAAACTGCAGCATTAAAGAGTAGGCACACCATTCTTCTGCTGCTCGATTGTCATCCACTGAAACACACATAGAAAATATTTATGTTAGTAAAATGTTCACTCCCATTACACTACAATGACAAAGGTTACATAACTCAACTCATACATCACTACAAACTACCACAAGGATTAAACCTCTCTCTGAAGAGTAAAAGTACAAAAGTTCAACTTTTAGGGCCAGATTTTTGGATGGGCCTTTAATGATGTCTTTCTGAGAGGGAATAAAAGCACAAATTAATTTCTCAAAGGATCTTTTTGCAACAATTTTGGGATACTGAGTGCCCCAAGCATTGTGCAAAAGGGAACCATGGCTACAATTAATTGTGTGCTAACTGAGAGGGAACAAAGGAGGTTTTCCTTCTTAAGCTTAGCCTTTTGCTTTCAGCAAACCTCACACAACTTCAACTGCAGATGAAAATCATGCATCTCATATTGTATTTTTATTGCAACTTCCAGCTAGGCCAGGAAATCTTGCAGTCACATTAATACTACCAAACTCTTTGTCTGTTGAGACTAAAAAGCCAAGAAGCACGTGTCATCCACTGATAACATTGCTTTACAAAATAAACCAAATCAAAAGAGGAATCCACACCCAACCTATGTCAAAAAATGAGTAGTGTCTTAATTTTAACAGCAGCAATGGTGTGCCTAACCTTTGAACACACAGGTTGCAAGTGAAATCTATCTGTTACCTAACTGAATTAATGGGTCCAAAGTTCTCAAGTAGGAATTTGTGCCTGGTGACTGTCTGGACTTATTCTTACTACTTCTCAAGTTGTTAATGTTCTCCTGAAATAACCAATCTTAACCTAATCATCATTGTATGCTTGTTTTATTTTACTCAGAAATGGCAATAATTTGGGGGTTTGGCTAAGCATTTAGAAGGGCTTGATCACCTTTCTCAGCAGATTAGAATATAGGGTATAAGTGGTGTGGATTTTACTTTGCACAAAATACTAATTTTAGTCTAATCATAGTAAGAGATTAAATTCCACCGAATTTACTTATCAGGTATTCTTGCAATTATCTGTTGAAAATAAATCTTCCAAATTTAACTTACTGCAATTTCATGTGCCCATCTCAAACAAAGCTTAAGACGTTCTTTAAGGAGTGCTTACACAAACATGATCAGAAAGGGCCTGAAATGTGTGCTAAACAACCAGAAAAAGTCAAGAAGGGGATATTATGTAGGATGCCATAAAAACAAGGGGAAAAAGAAATTCAGTTAAACAAAATTAACTAAAATCTAAAATCCAACCTCTCCCAATCTTGTAGCAGTATCTGAATTAGTTAAAGAACAGAAACTCCAGGAAGCTAAACTACCAATTGAACTAATAACAGAATTAACAAAAACTTAGATCCTTCATCTATGTAGAAATTATCAAGGCTAAAAATTCTAAGCATCATTTTAGCTTCGCCAAAATTACTGATACACATTGCTTTGTCTATTCTCTGATTTCCAATAAACACAGCTTGGATATCTTAAAACTACTGGCCGCAACAATACTCAGTTGTTGGTTAATACATGACCACTTCTATAAAACCACTGAAAAATATAAAGAAACCTAAGTTTGCAAAAACGAGGCATCCTCCATTGTTTATGAAATGTACCCTGACTGCTCCTGAGTAAGAAGGGAGCGCGTCCTCCATGAGATAAGGCTATAATCTCACTTGTTGGTGAGAGCAAATTCTACCCTTAGAAAATCTCAAATGAAATTACAGCAAAGGTAGTGTTCCAAGCAATGAACTGAAACATTTTTGAAGGTAGTGTGTGCACATCTCCACCGCCTCCCCTCTGGGTGAGCACTAAGACATTGCTAATTTAGTAAGTAAATTTAATAATGAAAAGAAGATAATAAAGTATAATTATAAATGACCCAAGTATTTATCGAGAAACCAAATTTCTTAACATCAAAGGTTCATCATTTGTTTTAGCTTAAACCTTCAATTAGTTGAATCAAAGAAGAAAAATGTGAATATTTTTGTAAGATGGCTTTCCAATTTGTAATGACAAAGCTCCCAGTATAACAGAGGTAATTTTCTAAAAGGGTGCTTTTTTCTTCTTTTCCTTCTTCTTTTCTTTTTTTTTTAAAAGTAAAGGCAAACATAACTTAAGGAAAAAAAAGAAAATAAAGAAAAACATGCAGGCTCTACAGGCAAGGAGTCCACTTCCATGTATCTGGTCTCTGTGAGGTAACTCAATTCTCTGTGTAGAGAAACATGCAAAAGGCCAAACAATATTCCGAGCCATACTGCACATGGAAATTTAAAATATGCAACATTCAGAATGCACCTTTCACCTCTGTGCACAAGTCAATGCAAAACCTGCAAAGAAGCGTGTCACAGTAATGAAGCCAGGTGCAGCAGTGACAGCTGAACAATGATGCAGTAGTGCTCACCCAGTTTGTACAGTAATTGGCACTCTACAGTATTCCTACTCAGTTTTTGATTCATTTGCACTTTGTGCTGCCTCTCCCTGGGGATCTAATTCAATCTTTACAGAAACATCTGGCCCCTCCGACCTCATTAATTTCATCTTTTTCTTTGGAGGGTTTTTCAAAGTGCCCAGCCTCTCCTTTACTTTGTACTCCAGTGTACTGTGGGGAATCCCATAAATACTCTGAGCTTTGGAAACACTCATTTTTCCACTCATAACCACCGAGATTGCTTCCTCCAGTATCTCACTGTTGTACTGTCTGTAACGCCCTCTTTTCTTCCGAGGCTGCTTGGAGCCAGGGTCTCCTTCTTGATCCGACGTGGGATATGGCTGTCCAGAGGTAGACTGCTCAGCATCTGAGCCCCAAGAATCAGGTCCAGCATCTAATATGCTTTTTCTATTTTGTTTTGGAAGAATAGCCCTTAATTTTTTACTAAGCGCGCTCTCCGTTTGTGAACCCATTACCAAAGAGCTATAGCTGTATTGATCACCAGTGCGAGACTCCCAAGAAAGATCCATTCCTCGAACTTGTGGAATCTTTAAATCTACAGGAGATGAATGGCTCATGTCCCTTTTTCCATCTTGTTTTGTTTGATGTGCCATTTTTGGAAAGGCAGAGTTCTCTGCAAGAAAAGGAAGGTCACTGATGTTGCTGAGTGCACCATTTCCCCTGAACTTCATGCGGTTGAGGTTAAATTCGTAATGAGGTTTTGCCCAAGAGGCTTCCCTGGATAATATTAAGTGCTGTCCATGATTCTGTAATCCAGACGGCCCAAGGCTGGCAGCTGTGGACAATTGGTTTCTGCTCAGTAGCTCTTCACTAATCTGCAGGGATCGAGCCAGTGGAACTTTGAGTGATGTGGAGTGTCCAAAACCATCCCTGGTTCCATCCTGTAAGCTTCTTGGAGGTACCCCATCACCACTCCGAAGTCCATCTGGGCGGTACTGGCTGGGTCTCCCAGGTCGCCTAATTGGATGGAAGGAAACTGATGTGAGCAGGACTTGCACAGGAAGGGAGGGGCGGGTGAGGGGACCACTCCTTTATTAGAAGGCCTTGCTTGGGTAACATCACTTTGTGTTATTTATTTATTTTTCTCTAAAATTAAAAAAAAACGCACATTGTCTCAGCAGTTAGTTTAAAAACTTGATCACAAAAAGGGAAAAAAAAAGAAAAAAAAACAGGAATTTTTTGGGCAAAGAAAAATTAAACCTGTTGGCAGTCTCTGGTTGGGTTCACAAATTTTCGGAGAAAAAGTTTCGCGCAACTGTTTGAAAATAGCACCTTAACCATTAATTACAAAGAGTCATTAGTGTCTTCATTATCTATACAGAATTGTTTACCAACGTGACGTTACCACTAAACAAGCACAGTAATAAAAGAGTAAGCCAAATTATTTATTTTAATGTAATGCATTCAACATTCATAACAACTAGCTAGAAAGCTGGCAGCATTCACACTGGTGGAACCCAGAGATAATTGCTCATTATGCTACAAACAAGTTAACGTTTATCATTAAAAACTAAACGATTCCAAATGATATTTCTTGTACTGTTTGGAAAAAAACCTATATATGGCAAGCAGCCCCAAGGTGAGGGAGGAAGTCAAGTGAAGTTGATAACTTACCACACTTCTTCATTACAACCCTAGTGACTGTAGGCAGACATAAGCACCACACTTCCACAAAGTAACTTTGTATTTTACCCCAAATTTTGTTAAGTGACATTCAAAGCCAATATAACCAGAAGTATAAATAACTTGGTAGCAATCTTTAAGAAAAATCTTTTTCCTTAAAATACCATGTTTATGCTGAAATAGTAATTTTTTTTGAAATAGTATTTTAAAGTCAATTACTTATAAAGTTAACTCATAAGATTTTGTTGTTGTTTTAAGATATTGTATGTGTTTTCCTTCTTTGGTCATTCTTCTCCCTTCTTTTTCAGGAGAGGGGACTTTTTTCTCACTCAACCTGGAGCTCACTGATTCAGCAGGCAGGCTGACTGACCAATGATCTCCAGGCATCCTTCTGTCCCCACCCCACTCCCAGGGTTGGTAGCCCTGCCACCTATGAGTGATAGAGACCCAAACTCAGGTCTTCATGCCTGTGGAAGGCTCTTCAGTAACTGAGCCATCAGTTACATAAATTAATTATGTTAATTTTCATAACAGAGAAAGGATACTGATCTTAAGACTGATAGCTGGCAAAACATTCCTAAGAGGAATGATTATATCAGTGCAACCCAAAAGTGGAATTTTACAGAAATAAATGGTAAACTATATTCCCCTGGATTTTACAGAGACCATTGCCACTATTAACACAGTAACACTGAATGCTCAACTGAAAGATGGGCAGTACTACTGATGAATTAATCTTCCATGAAACAAAACATTTCTCACTCAAGAGAAATAAACACAGCAGCTTAAACAATACAGAACACAAATCTGGCAGCCAGGTTTAAGGTGAATCTTAAACAGGGATTTGTTTATGGAAACTGTACTTGGGCTTCTACTACGTACGCTCTTACACAACTCAAGTGTTTTTGATATTGAAAAGGACCCCAAATAATTTGGAATTATGCTGGATTGTATTTAGTATACATGCAAGGAAATTCTGAGAAGAGCTTATATTAAAACATAAGAAAACAGAAACAGATTAATGTTTTTAGACTGAATAGAGTGGGAGGGGAGGAAGACAAATGGAATTTAAGAGAAAATAAGGGGAATTTTTAGAAGTCAGTAGAAGAATCCTTCAAGTATGAGTAGGGTGGAAAAGTCCATTTAGTGTCTAGTTATTCCTCTAGTATTTAAAAAACCTCCCCATATCAACCGTATTAAAAAGTTTAAGGCAAACACTATTTAAACTTACCACATAATTTTTCATATCTACATGTTATAATTTTCTAATGGTGTCTAAATATTTATTATCTGCTTTATCAAAATGGTTACTAGATATACATCATGAAAATTATGTATTCTTACAGTTTAAAATGAAGTGGTCACAATTTACCGAGGGGTTAAGAGTTATCAAACTGAGTATATAATAATATTTGGCAACATTAGATGGTTACTCATCTACCTACAGCACTCTATTAAAACAAAATCACATACAATTACATTTTCTGAACTGCCATGGAATTAAAACTGCAGTTCAAATCAACAGTCAATAAAACCAAAAACCAAACCAAAACAAACAAAAATGAACACACATTAACACACCTCACTAGGGATACCAAATGGAACACAGGAGCCCAATTTTCATTCAACAACTTGAACACATATTAACACCCTCTTCACTTCTATACTTTACAATTACTTAGCACAGGTTCCACACTCTATAAAGCACTGACAAAAGGTTCAAGGATACATTTTCTTTCATTGATAGACTGAGTCATTTTATGAATGGCTCACCTGCAAGACTGTTAAGCTGAAGGGTTAAGTTTTTATAATGCTCAAGGAAACTGGTTGAATCGCCTTTGATGAATTATCTATATAACAGGAAGACTATAAAGGTTTTTCCTTACCCGTTCCCTTGAGTACTGGA
Source organism: Chionomys nivalis (assembly GCF_950005125.1). Taxonomy (NCBI): domain Eukaryota; kingdom Metazoa; phylum Chordata; class Mammalia; order Rodentia; family Cricetidae; genus Chionomys; species Chionomys nivalis. The sequence continues at coordinate 19,081,002 of NC_080093.1, forward strand.
GCAGCCTGAAGAATGGCTCAGGGAAGTGCTGCTAGCACATGGACTTTTCTTAGTAGATAAATCAAGTACACCGTCTGTAGAGACACAAAGGAATACCTGAGGACACTAAGAACTGAAGCAAATGTGAACCAGATATTAATAAAAATTGGAAAAAAGTCAAGGTAACATTTGGCATACTGAGGTATTACATTCAAAAACAAAAATCAAGGTCACCAAGGTTCTTCAGAAGGAACCAAATCTAGCAAACCTGGTATACTTGTTATAGGCATAATAAACATGTATTTCTCAGGGCTAATTATCTTGCCAATAGGGCAAAAGAAAGTTATAACATTATAGAAGATGCTAAGATATAATAAGATATTGAAAACAAAGCACAGTTTCTGTACTAGAATTGTTACACTTCATTTTCTAAACTTTTATTCAAATATATGAATTTATTTTTACAAATCTACATCCCCAAATTCCTCAAGATTGATTCTTTAAACTCCAAAATCACTTGAACTTAAATGTGGAAAATTTATAATCGGAGAATTATCTGTAAATGATTTGATTATATTTCATGTATATACAAGACACTCTAAAGGGCTGGAGAGATGGCTCAGAGGTTAAGAGCATTGTCTGCTCTTCCAAAGGTCCTGAGCGCAATTCCCAGCAACCACATGGTGGCTCACAACCATCTGTAATGAGGTCTGGTGCCCTCTTCTGGCCTTCATACATGCAGAAAGAATGTTGTATACATAATAAACAAACAAACAAATATTTAAAAAAAAAGACACTCTAAAGAAACGAACCACTTAATGTCTTATAATTTATATGTATTTTAACTATTCTTTTTTATTGTTTATTTTGGTTTTTTTGAGACAGGGTTTCTCTGTGTAACCCTGGCTGTCCTTGAACTCACTTTGTAGACCAGGCTGGCCTTAAATTCAAAGAGGTCCACCTGTCTCTGCCTCCCAAGTCTTGAGATTAAAGTACCATTACTTACATTAAAGTACCTGGGATTAAGTACCATTACTTCCCAGTTAACTATTTTTTTGGTACAAAAAAAATGTGTATTTGAGTTAAATCTTTTAAGAAACTGCAAATTCAAATTTCAATCATTAAATCTTGTTTAAGAGCTTTTACAAAATTAAAGTGTTTTAAAATGGTGTTCAAATTTAGTAAAAAAAAAAAAAAAGAAACAACTTAGTATAACAGCTTGAAAATGTAACCTAATAATGAGATGAATCACAGATTTGTGTATTAATACATAAAATTAAAGCCTTTCTTTTCCTCAGTTAATTTTCCCTTTATAGACATAATTTGACTATTTCCAAAGTTGTCATTCCATCCAGGGTTAAGAACAAGTCAGAGCTTCTGATTTTGATTTCTAGCTGGCTAGCAGGAAGGTCTTTATATCTATGTCAACAATAAATCCTGGATAGGATCAACTTAAAACTTGAAGCACAGTTTCATTAAAACTTGAATCGCAGTTTCAAGTTGTTAGAAATATGCAACTAACCCTCTAAAATTAAAAGAGCCCAACCTCCTAAGAAGTTTTGTTCTTAGAATTCACTAAAGAATCTACAAGCATAACTATTATGGTAAAGAACAAAGTAGCATCTTATTTAATATCTAATACCCACCCAGAGATCTACAAACTAAATGCAGTGCTTAGAGTATTTCTAACCCAAGACACTTGCTGTAAGTCAGCCTCCCTCCACTACTAACATCTCTACGTTGCCACTCTTTTCTAAATCTGAAGCTTTTGATGTAGCATCTAGAGTCAAGAGACTTTTACTGAAAATGTCATTTTGTAGTAAAAACAACAATCCTCAATAAAACAGGAAAATGCCAGGCAGGGACGCAGATCTCTGAGAGTTCAAGACCTGGGCTATAGAATGAGTTCCAGAACAGCGGACAATACAGAGAAACCTGGTCTTGGAACAAACAAACAAAACACAACTTTGTAAATTCAGTAAGCAAAGGTGCACTGGTCAGTGTGAACAGAGGGCTAGAAGGGTTCCTGTACGGGCCGATCTCCAAACAAGGTATTCTTCTTACTATACATCATACTCAAACAGGGAGAAAAAGGAGAACAAAAGAAAGCCTACTCCAATACATACCTCAATAAGTAACTAACACCAGTCCATTAAAGGAGACATCTTCATAAATTACTTAAAATAAGAAAAAATGGGTCCTTCTGAAAATATTTTAAAAAATTCTTTCTAAAATCAAGATATTTCTTTCCAATAAATCCAAACATAACATACCTTTTCTTCTATTCCTAAGTTTTGAAGACAATAAAATCTTTTTCCTAAGACATCATCAATTATAATTATTTTAGAAATTCAAACAGTGCCTCAGTTGCAAAACTGTTGACAGCACATTGTGAGAATACAAAGAAGCAGGAATTTTCAATCTATTTAAAATATACTCCAGAGGCACAAGAAACATCTGAACAAAACTGATGATCTCTTAATGTTTTCACTGATTTGGATCCTCAATAATACTTATTTTGGAAATATCTTCAACTTATTTCCTTAATTTAGTACATATACATATATATATTACACATAACGATCTAAAGTACATTCTATTGTCTTTTATTCATAATGCTATTTATTTTTATTTTTAAACATAGCTTTTATTATGCAGTCATTGCTGGCCTGGTACACTAGGCTAGCTTCAAACTCACAGAGGATCTGTGCCTCCCAAGTGCTGGGATTAAAGGTGTATATTAGTACACCTGGCCTGATACTCTTTTGAAATTACAATACATATTTTTACTTATCTCATTTGTAGAGTGTAACTTCCAAGCAAAGGGTGTTTCTCAGATTGATACTAATACTAGAGCACTGAGGATAAATAGAAAACTTTGCCTTTTTACAATTTTCAGAATCTGATATGTTATTTTAGAAAGTGAAAACGCTCATGTTAAAGTTTAAAAATAATTGCCTGACTTGCCTGTGTAGTGTACCCATCACAACCACCATCTGCTAATGGGCTGAGTCTGCAACAATGCTATCTGTTCACTTCTCTACCACTGAATACTCAGGACAATTTAATTAAAACATTATTTTTATTTTTAAGAGACAAGGTCTCACTATGCTGCCCAGATGATGCTCTTGCCTCAGTCCATGTAGCTGGAATGCACAGGAGCATACACCCATGACCAGCTAGAATCACATTGTTTTCTGTCCTATTCTTGTTATTGGCTTTCTATTTGTAATTTTCTTTCTCCCCAAATCAAAGTCTTCTGATTGGACAGAGGAGACCACAACATCAAACCATACCTTGTTCGCTAGGTTCTGACTGAGACTTTCTGACAGTAAGGTCCAGAGGTGAGTCTTGGTCAGCCATGAGAAGCTTGCTGAGCACGGGGTTCTGAGTAGTTGCAGCGGTGGGAGAGGTGGTGACTGGAGATGCTTTCGGCAGGCTTTGGTTCTTTGTGCTATTGGGCTGGCCGGGGTCCTGAGTAGAGCTATTTTTTGAGGTATATTCAGCAGCAAATTGTTGGATCATTCGCTGCATGATCTCACGGGCCACTAGGGGAATATTGGGGTCGGAGACCCAGGGACTGTCTGTAAATAAAGATTTATTTACTTTTAAAGTGGGACATGAACTAAGGAAAAAAAAAGCTTTCAAGAAAACAAGAAACTTCACTTTAGTTTTTTTTTTTTTTAAATCTAGTATCCTAACAACTGTATTAACCATTTGTTTATATTCTTAATTGGTAAACATTGAGATCGCAGATTACTGAAAATAAAATTTCATAAGTGTTTATAAACAGTTTACCCCTAGGCTTATGAAATTAAATACAGGGATAGCAAATGGTATCTACTGGTAAGAATCACTTACCTGGTATGGAAATACCTAAGCCTTCTCTTAGGAAACATTTACTGTCAACATCTACAGATAATGCCAAGTTTTCCCTAAACTAACTCCTCATATCCTTTAAGTTTCTGAATCTATGAGTGCTTAATTTAGTCCTTGTAAATGACTAAAAGAATAACAAGACTATAAAAGATATTTAACTCTGGGATCCAGAATTTAATTTCAAGATCCATATAAAGACAGATTGCTGGGTGCTGTCCCCAGAATTTCTGATTCAGCAGTTTGAGGCCTCAAGAAATGACATTCCCAACAAGCTGACAGCTGCTGCTGGTTTGAGAGTCACAGTTTTAGAACTCCGAGGTAGGAGTTTAAATGTCACATTTCAAAAGCTAAAGATAACATATTTTTCACAAATTATTTAAGTATAACCTGCTAACATTCAAACAATAGCTAGAAAAGTAATAAAATGAACACCTAAGGAGTCAACGTTTAGATAATGTTAATTCAAAACAAAGAACACAGGAATTCACAGACTGGAAAGGAACTTCAAGTTCAAATGGGGTTAAGATGAAAGGGGAAACAATCTGGGTAAACCTGTTATCCTCATACTTCTATAATCACCTAGAGACTATCTGATGATTTCTGTATCCCTAATCTTGCCTGGTGTAAAGTATCTGATCAATTTATTTGGGCAATAAATACAACAATCAAATCAATTACCAAATAATATCTTTAATACAAGAGAAATGTGACATAAATTTGTATAGGAAGTTACTAAGAAAACTAGCTATAACTACAAGTTTTAGCTACCTTATTTGTTAAGATTTAGCTAGAAAAAGCAAGTAAGTGTTCATAATAATTTGGAAATGTGAGGGACTCTAGAAGTTGATTCATAAAGTTAAAGAAAATCTGATTTTTAGTTAGTACTAAAATATAAAACCTCCACAATAATAATAAATAATCAAAACCCAACAAGGCTCCCAATAGATACCAAAGAACAATACTTGGTATCAGGAGATGCTCATGAAGCAACACTTTTATCTATAGACTTGCTCTATATGTTTTTACTCACCTAAACCATATTTAATAATCCCACAGTTTATAAATACACTCAATGTTGCAATCAGTTTATCAAAGATATTTAATAAAATTGTTTTTACAACTAATTGCAATGTTTTGTCATGTTTTAATAAAATATGTGCCATATAGTACCTCTAAAAGTATTTTTATCCGGGCTAGAGAGGTGTCTCAGTGGTGTAACAGCACTTGCTGTTCTTCCAGAAGACAAGGGTTCAATTCCCAGCACCCACAAAGCAGCTCATAACTGTCTGTAACTCCAAGTCCATGGAATACAACACCCTCACATAAACATATACACAGGTAAAACACCAATGCACATGAAATAAAAATATTTAAAGAAAGGTATTTTTACCCACTCAATTTTTGTGTGCAGGGGTGTAGGGCACTAGTGTCATGGTGCATATGGAAGTCAAAAGGCAATTTGCACAAGTCTAGTCTCTCCTTTATCATGGAATTCATGGGAGTCTTGGGGATTCAATCTGGACTGTCAGGTCTGACAGCAAAAGCACCTTTATTCATTGAGTCTAGCCCTTTTGAAATTCATTTAATGTGTATGTGTGAGTACCTGCATGTGTGTGTGTGTGTGTTAAATGCACATTAATATAAATTAACACAAATTAAACATAAATTACTACCTATGTCTGAAGTCCATACAGGTCAGAGAAGGCATCCTGGAACTGGTTTTGAGTGGCTATGTATATGCTAAGAACTGAACCCATGTTCTCTGTCAAGAGCAGCAAGTGCTCTTGAGTTTCACTATTCAGACTTGGTTGGCCTGTAACTCACTATGCAGACCAAGCTGGTCTGGAACTTAGTGATTTGACTACTTCTACCATCCAGGATTAAATGCACATGAATCACACTTGGCTTCTGAATTTTCCTTCTTTTTTTTAAATTTTATTTATTTATTTATTTTTGGTAGGGAGGGGGTTTGAGACAGGGTTTCTCTGTGTATCCCTGGCTATCCTAGAACTCACTCTGTTGGCCTTGAACTCAATATATCCTCTTGACTCTGCTTCCCAAGTGCTGGGATTTAAAGTGTGCATCACCACCACTTGGTCTGAATTTTCTTATTACTAGTTATTGACTTTACAGTTAAGACCTATTTCCCCTACATAAAATATAATCTCTATATGAAGCCGGGCGGTGGTGGCGCACGCCTTTAATCCCAGCACTTGGGAGGCAGAGGCAGGCGGATCTCTGTGAGTTCGAGACCAGCCTGGTCTACAAGAGCTAGTTCCAGGACAGGCTCCAAAACCACAGAGAAACCCTGTCTCGAAAAACCAAAAAAAAAAAAATATATATATAATCTCTATATGGAAGACTACATAAAACTTCCAATATATTAGTGGACTATATGAGGTATGTATGCTTTTGCCTCATGGAAAGCAAAAGAATATATAATAAAGAGATGGCAAAATGCAGCAATTTATGGGATTTCTGTGTTAATTAATAACTATTAAAGCTTTGTGGTCAGTAAGATTTCATGGTGAGAATTATTAAGTTCCACCTTGGATGTTTAAACATCAGTATTATACCTTGTCCCTTTATTGAATAAACACCACAGTCAGGAGATAAAATATTCAATGTGTATGACTGGCATTGCTGCCATTTAAAGTTCTCTAGAGTCTGAGTTTCCTGAATGTATTCATTCTTTGATTTACTTAGAACATTCTGTAATTATGGTCATACCTAGTGAACCACTCACAATGGAGTCAAGTAAAAGCAACTATGATCAGATGCAGGAGGAGAGAACCTACAGATAAACACATAACTGTTACAGCACAGCACAGCTGGACGTTGTGGCACACCTTTTATCCCAGCACTCTGGAAGCAGAGGCAAACTGGAGACTAGGCTGATCTACACAGTGAACTTCAGCAAAGTAAGAGCTACACTGAGACCCTATCTCTGAAAGAAACAAACAAGCAACCACACACACAAATGCTCTGCTACAGCACAGTCAGTGGTATATTTCAAAAAGGAAACACTATTTTAAAAAATTATTAAATGAATCTTTGAGATATCTCTCTCTCCCTCCCTACCTCCCCTAGAGCTCACTTTGTAGACAAGTCTGGACTTGAACTCACAAAGACCCATTTGCCTTTGCCTTCCAAATGCTGGGATTAAAGGTTACCATAGCTGGCAGATATCAAAACTTCTAACACAGGGAACAGAATGGCTGACAAAGAATGTGACTGTGACAACTGTGAGGGGTACAGTGCCTGCTCTTCTTAGGATTTGCTGCACAGGCCCAATTACAAAGACTACTACATGGATACTGCATGTACAGCCCTACTTAGTTTTACAAAAACTCCTAAGTAATTATTTAAAATACACAATTTACAACCCTTGGACAAACTAAAACCAAGCACCATAATTAAAGGCTAAACACGACAAACATGAAAATCTAAACTGCAAAATGCTCTGAAATTCCAATCTTTCAAGTGTTGATATAAGACTCAAAAATGTTTGAATTTTGGATTTTCCGATTAGAGCTCTAAATTGATAAAGTCCACATAAAGATTCTGAAACGTGAAACTTAAAAACATCTTCACACTCTTCAGCATTTAGGATAAGAGAAAACCAATCTTGAGTTATACAAGTTATTCTCTTCAGAAAAACTCATTGTCATCTCTGTGGATAATTTCCCATTTTTGGAATTACTGCGTGCAAATGTCCATCTCTGAGATATTTTCATGAAGATTAATAAAATACTTATAAAGTAACAATATTAACATATAATACAAAGAGAAGGAACTTCCAATCCAAAGCAACAGTTCCTTTTTCTAAGCACCTCACAACAGTGTGCAACAAATACACAAATAACTTGTTTCTTAAAAATTCGAACTTTTGAAATCCTAAAAGCAATTCTAAGGTAAGAATTACTGCTGTAAACATTATGAACCAAAAGCTTATAAGAATTTCAACCAAAGTTATTCTTTGAGGACAAAGACATGGAACTAAGTAGGATAGAACATCACTGAAGGAACCTGCTGTCAGTACCCCTAACCAAGAAGTAAGTAGAAGGCTTCCCATCTTGAGTTTAAAAAGTTGCTAAAACAGCACACAGACCAAGGACATTGTCTGTTTACACTCTGGTGGAACGACTGTAAATATATTTGGATAATAAGTTGTTTCTAGGTTATACCTTAAATGTCAATCTCCCCACCCTTTCTTGAGACAAAGTCTCACTATGTAGCCCTGACTGTCCTGGAACTATACGAGATTGAAGATTAAAGGAGTGATATCACACTTGACAATGTGAATTCTGTTACTGAAACAATAAAATATTAGTAAAATTAATAAAACTACTTTTTTAAAAAAACGTAATTTTGGAAGTGGGGTACTTAATTTGATAAAGTGAGCCTGACAGAGCAATGAAAATACAAAACCATGTATTTTTCCCCAAACAATAACTTAGTTAAGGAATACCCTAATTTTACAGGACATCTCACTTCAATAAGGTTCTGAAAACACTGACCATACTAAGCAGGACAGCTGGTATCCAACAGTAACCAATACTAGAATCCTATTTCACTCCTCTAGTACACTGTCACCCTTGAGAAGGCTGGCGGGCATCTCTGGAGGAATGAGTGGTCTAAGTAGCACTGGAGAGGTGAGTGAGTGCGCTAAAGGAGATGGGCGCTCTGGGTCTGCTGAGGGTTAAATGTAGCCAAGATAATCAGCAATACCAAGAACTCCTTCCCCCTCACCCAACTTCCCAACTGCCTGGATTACACGTGCACACTACGACGTATGCCTACGTCGTAGGAAACATTTTTAGAAACTATCATAATCACCTCTACCTTAGCAGAAGAAGGAATGTGTAATTAAGGAACAGAAATTAATTCAGAAAGAATTTATTGAAGGTGAAAACTCTACTGGGCACAGTGGCAACAACTATGGAAAGGAGGGGAGGAGGAGAGTGGAGAGGAGAAAGAAGAGGAGAAAGGAAAGGAAGAGACAGACAGAAAATAGAGACTCTTCACTAATTCAAACAAGATCATAAAGAGATTATACAGATTAAGAAAAGAATTAAAGCTGGGAGTAGTAATACAAGCCTTTAATTCCAGCATTTGGGAGGCAGACGCAGGCAGATTCTGTGAGTTCCAGGGTATAACTTGGTCTACAGAGTGGGATCCAGAACAACCAGTTACATAGTCAGACCCTGCAGGAAGTATGGTGAGGGGATAGGGGTGGGGCATGGGAGCAGGGTGGGGATAGGTGGGGATAAATGGGGAGGGGGGCAAAATGGATGAAACTGACAACAACATAAAAAGAAAGACAAAGAAAAGGGTTGGAGAAATGGCTCAGTGGTTAGGAGTATTTGTTTTTGTAGGGGACTGGGATTTGATTTCCAGCACCCACATGGTAGCTCACAATCATCTATATATAATCCCAATACCAGGGTATCTAACCTTCAAGAGCACCAACCACACATGTAGTGTACATACATACAATCAGGGAAAACATTCATATGTAAAATAAAATGAATAGATTTTTTTAAAGGTTTTTATTTTTTTTAAAGAAATAGAAGAATTACTGTCTCTACGAATCCCTAAGCCTCAAGACTGACATATGCCTCTGCATATGACACGGCAAAATAATGTCACCATACCAACTCCATTTTTTTTTTTTTTTAAATCTCATAATGTCCTAAGATATGTTTACCAGGCCAGCCTGGTCTACAGAGCAAGTTCCAGGATGGAATCTAAAGCTACACATAGAAACCCTGTCTCAAAAGAAAAAAAAAAATGCTTACAAATATATGAGTCAACTACATTTTCACTTCAAATAAAATTTCAGGTCAGATTTTCAATTTACAGAACTGCTTTTTATAAGTGTTAAGGATTTAAACAGTAGCATTTTATATTTTAAAGCTTGTCTAACAAATTGCAGTCATAATCAATTTCTAAACTACTTAACTAAACCCCCACTCCAGTATTAAAGAGGGCTATAAGTGTCTTAACCTTATTCCAAATTTAATGTGATAAAGGAACAGAGAAATGTTTTAGGAATAACTTAAAATGACACTGAAATTACGGAAATTAATATAAGACAAGCAGGTTATGTTGTTTGCCACCAAAACCAACCTTTTCTATAAAAGACTGCATTGAGGAACTCTTCTGTTTGTCTCTGGAGTCGAGTGACTTTTGCGTGCTCTTGTTTAAGCAAAGCTTCTTGCCCAGCTCCGGAAGCTGGTTCATCCAGACCGACTAAGTATCCCTGCAAAAATATCGCGTGAAATGTTTGTACAAAATCTCTCCCCATTTAAAAATCCAAAGCACAGATGCATAAAAACAAGTGTTACTAGCCAATAAGACAAACTAGCATAATACAATTAAAATATTTAGAAACTTTTAATCTGTTTAAATACTTAGAACTTAAATTCTGTTCCTAAACAACTGTATTGTAATAGTAGACCTCAGATCTTACTGTATTGTTCAATTAATTGATAAATAAGTCAAAACTAGCACTATGATAGAGAACTAAAATCAAACACCGCCTGTTCCAAGTACACTTAAGTATTTTAATTATAGTAATATATGTGCTTGAACATACATACACGCAATAAAATAGGGATTAAAAGTTCCCAAAATGTTACAATCAACTCACTCCAGAGACTGCCAACATTACTTCAAGGCTGCTGCAGCGCTGTGGTAAGCTGATAGTGCTCTACATTTACTTCCAGCCTTGCCTCTTACAAGTAAACAGGAGGCCAGAACAATGACAGTGACCACAGAAAACAAGATTGAGAAATGCACAGTATACCTTCTAAGCATCCATCAAGTACTGTGTTCACATGCCTTCCACATCACAGCAGCGTTTAAACTCATGCACTTACAAATTTTCACCACAGACTACTTAAAGAAGCTTTCTAAAGAAAGTAGGTCATACTTTGCACAATAAAATGTGTTTAAGAATTGAAAGCACATTATAACCCACAAACTCCTTACACCTTTAAAATACACTCACTAATGTCTGAAACCACTTCCTAGGATTTCCCTATTATAATCACCATCATACCTATTTGTTTCACATTTAAACTCTTTCATTTCATTAAGATATAATTCAATGATGCAACTCACCCATGTAATGTAAAAACCAATGGATTTTATTCATAACTATAAATTGTTACCATCACAATGTGAGTATTTGTATCCCATTAACACACAACCTCTATCCCGCTGCTTGCAGCCAGCCCTAAGCAGCCGTTATACTTTATTTCACTTCTGAAGATATGCCTATTGTGACCACTTCATCTAAATGGAGCCTTTTTTTTAAGGCGGTGGCATTTTCTCCCAGAATATAATTTCAAGATTCATCTGTATCATAGCAGATGTTTGCATTTCCTTTTATTGCTGAATAAACATTCCATTTTATGGCTATACTACATATTATCCATTTAACAGTTGATGACTATTTGGACAGTTTCCACTTTTCCACTATCACATAAGTAATGAGAGTATTAAGTATGCAAGTTTTTGTGTGGATGCCTATTTTAAATCTCATAACTATACAGTTAAAAGGTAATTTCTAGACCACTATGTTTAGCATTTGAAGAAGTGTGAAAGTAGCTGTACCACAAAAATGTATGGAGTTCCAAGTTTTCCATACAGTCATGAATACCTTCTTTTTTTAAGAAAAGAAAAAAAAAATCCATCTGTGATAGGTTTGAATATAAGTGGCCCCCATAACCTCAAAGGGTATGGCAGTATTAGGTGTGGCTTTGTTGGAGTGGATATAACCTTGTGCCACTGTGAGGGTGGGCTCTGAGGTTTCTTATGCTCAGGATACTGGCCAGTGTCTCAAATTCCTGCTGCCTTCAAGATGTAGGACTCTAAGTTACTACTCCAGCACCATGTCTGCCTGCATACCGCCACACTCCCTGCCTTATGATGATGGATTGAACTTAAAGTGTAAGTAAGCCACCCCAATTAAATGTTTTACTGTATAAGAGCTGCCGTAGTCATGGTGTCTTTTCACAGCAATAGGAACCCTAAGAGAAAAGTGTTATGTATGTTATGCTTTGGCTTAGGTTTATATCTGCCTGCTGTCATTTGATGTCAAACTTTTTCTGTGGTCTTTGGTCATGTGACCACTTCTTTGAAGATTCAAATTATCTGCTGACCTTTTAATTAGACTATGTTGTTACTGTTACGAGTTCTTGATATATTCTTTATCTATTATGAAGCAAATAAAAGCCTTCCCTACCATACTTCAAAAAAGTTAATTAAGAATTAGTATTAATACTTTAAGTATCTGATAAAACCAGAATCCATGGTTTTTCCTTGATAATTTATAAAAAATATTTATATTATCTTGCATGAGTGTTTGCCAACATGCATATATGTTCCTAGTGCTCACAGAACTCAGAAGGTGGCATTCAATCCTCTGGATCTGGATGTGAGTACTGGGAACCAAACCTAGGTCTTGTGAAAGAATAACCAGTGCTTTGAACTGCTGTGCCATCTCTCCAGCCTCCAGACTATAGGTGTGTGTGAAATAATCCTTTTGTAAACTGTAAAGATTTGTCATTCAAATTGGCTTAATTAACAACTGACTGGCCTACAGCTAGGCAGAAGTTTGGGTAGGAGAGACAGACTAGGAGAATTCTGGAAGAACAAGAGTGGACTTAGGAGAGTCTCCAGCCAGACACAGAGGAAGCAAGACATGTACAAAATGAGGTAACAAGCCATGAGTCACATGGTAGAACTTAGATAAAAAATATAGGCTAATTTAAGTTGTAAGAGCTATTTAGTAATAAGCCTGAGTTATCAGTCTGTGCCAGAACTAGTAGGTAGGAAAGAAAAGTCCACCTAACAAATGGCACCCAACATCCAGGGCCATATAAAGCCTGAGAAAGCTTAAAAAAAAAAAAAGTTCTAAAATGCACAGAAACAGAGCCAAATGGAGCTTCCTTATCGCATGTCTCCCAGAAGCTGACTGTGGGAAGAGCCAGCTGCCAGTTGCCATGCACTAAGCTAAGCTACACCTGCAGCAGCTGACACAGCAGTTTAAGATTTGTCTCATGCACTCAAAAAATACTGATATTCAGTAAAGACTGATTCAGATGGAAAAATACCTCTAAATGGTTACAGTGTGCTTAAAAATATACATAGGCTTGGGAGAGAAAAAAGAATGTATAGACAGTCATAAAAAAAGAAATATAAAAAAAACCAAAAAAAGATTTAAAATGATAAAACCCTTAAAATTTGATGGAATAAAGAAGATGAAAATTAAAGAGCTTGAATACTGTATGTAATTGTATTGTTTTTTAATTTTTTGACTGCTAAGGAAGGAATAACAGCTGCGAAGACACACTGGATTATAAAAACTGCTGGATTAAACCAACCTATACATTTTTAAAGATGTCTTGACTTCAAAATGAAAGTCAAAAGATATGTTACTTTGGGGAAGAGGTTATGCCTTTACTATCACAGAAAATGAAAGGCTGTAGATTCATTCCAGATTAAAGATAATCAGGTTTGATTGGGAAAGACCCCCTGAAAATTCTGGCTATAAACACAAATAAACCTGGAAGAACTACAAGACATGTAATGTATATTTTACATGCTCAAAACATAAAACAACAAAAAAAATCATCTTTGGCTAACTTATGTACAGCACAGTCTATACTTGCATTAATAGAGATTTGTAAGTTATCTTTAAAAGTTTATATATTTCCAGAGTAAGAGGACCAGATACCAATAAAAATGGGTTGCTGAGGTGATCCAGCATCCAGAACAACTTCAAGGCTGCTAAATGAGATGATCCAAACTTACAGAATACTACAGCCAAGACCTAACAATTATCCTGATTTTCTCAAGTTTCCCCCCAAAATTACCAAAGCCCCCAAACAACAAGTAGCAGGAGAACTTTGCCCACATCCCCAAAATATGGGTTATGGATGCTTATTATCATTTAAGTGGGGGATTGGCTACAAGTTGTTATTGGCAACTGTCAGGAAAAAAAAAAAGCCAAATGAAGGAGATCAGATTCAGTGTTTTCTTTCTGGAAAAAAAAGGGGGGATATAGGAATAACAGATAAAAAGTTAGATTATTAAATTTACTTTTAAACTAAAAGAGTAACTACTAGTCTTAAATACTTCACAGTGTATATTGATAGAAATCTGAAGTTAATTTTGTTATAGTATACATATATTTCTACTCCTGTTTGGGATATTATTTATGCAGCTCATTAAAAATATAATGCATAATTAAGAAATACGGATTAAAAGTCATCAATAATAATCAAACTTATAGTCACATTAGGTATGTTTTCAAGGTCATACACAGATATAAATAGATGGTCTTCAAATACTTCAAAGACCTACAGAATATGACATTCCATATGTTTAGTGACCTAAAGCTTTTTATGCGAGGAAGACACATCTGCTCCTGACAGCATCAATCTACTTCAGAAAAGATGATGGGCATCAAGGAATTTGCTATCTTTATGGCAAAAGCTAGCCACTGGGCAAAGAACTGCCCTTGTCTCAATTGCTGACAGTAAACCAGCCTAACTGAACCAGCAGGATGCAAAAGAAAGCAACTAACAAACTTTGTCAAGACAAGGTAAGAAAATCCTTCAAAATTTCCTGCTTCAGAGCTAAGTCTGTCAGATATTCTAGACCTGTAGGCCAAAGATGGATGCTCCAAATTACAGGGAAACTTAGGGTGAATGTCCAGGCAGCCAATGTCTCTGTCACCAGGTAATATTTCACCCTTCTGGGGTCTTTGATGAAGCTGAAGACTTGTCACAGCTAAAGTTTTCTTTAGTTATAAGATAAATTTGGTATAAAATTTAAAGTCACAAAGATAAAATATAACAGAATATTTTCTCTAATTTTGCCAGATAGAAATGAACTAGATATTGTAACTGCAACTCTTACTTGATGATTATCTTTGTTGTATATAATTTTACGTTAAAATTAAAACCTTCCTTAGACAAAAGGGGGAAATGTGGAATATTCCTAAGAAACATCTGTCAACAGGTGTGTTTAATTTTTTATTTTTAACTGCCAATTTAATCTCTTCATTTGTTTTAAGTTGTATTCATTTCCTAGGGCGCTTTAACATAATAACATGAGGCTCTAACAGTAGAGATTTATTCTCACAGTCCTAGAGGCTACTTGTCCAAAATCATGGTGTCTGCAGAGTTCTTTCCTTTCTGAAGTCTCTAAAGTCCTTCCATACTTGCTTCTACCTTCTGGCGATTGCTGACAACCTTTGCATTCCCAGGCTCACGATGATGTAATCAAATCTCCACTACTAATTTTATACACCCCTTCCCCCTGTATGTTTGTTTGTCCATTCAAATCTCTATTCTTACTTATAAAGACACCAAGTCATTGGATTATTGGACCACACTTACAATCATCACTTCATTTTAACTAGACTATATTAAGAATCCAAAAGTCTAATTTTTGAATAAAGTCCCATTCATAAATATCATCAGTTACTATTCTTTTTTCATCACAACTTTTTTTTTTGGGGGGGGGGACATAATTCAACTCACAATACAGATCTATTCAAATATATCCTTTATTCTGAGACAGGGTTTCTCTGTGTAACAGTCCTAACTGACCTGTAACTCTCTCTGTAGCCAGGGCTAGTCTTGAACGCACAGAGCTCCAAGTACCTGCCTCTGCCTCCTGAGTGCTGGGATTGAAGGTGTGCACCACCACCACCTGGTTCAAATAAGTTTCTTTAATAAAATTTTTTTTGATACTTCAGCTTTTCTAAAAATTTCACCCATCAAGTTATTTACTTTTTAGCAAAGAAAGTATTCATACCATTTCCCAAGCAATCTCTCTTATTGCCATAAGGTTGGAGGTAATTCTCCCATTATCATTCATGTTTCATTGTAGTTGGAGGATGCTTGTCTGTTCCTGGCTGCCTAGACCATTCAAAAACTATATTATGGCCGGGCGGTGGTGGCGCACGCCTTTAATCCCAGCACTTGGGAGGCAGAGGCAGGCGGATCTCTGTGAGTTCGAGACCAGCCTGGTCTACAAGAGCTAGTTCCAGGACAGGCTCCAAAACCACAGAGAAACCCTGTCTCGAAAAACCAAAAAAAAAAAAAAAAAAAAAAAAAAAAAAACTATATTATGTAAATAACTGCCTGGCCACTCACTTAAGCATATTGCTAGCTACCTCTTACATCCTTGGTTAACCCATTTCTATTATTTTATATTTGTTCTGGCTAGTTGCTCAAGTCTTTTTCCTCTGGCGGTTCCATGGTGTCTCCCTTACTCTGCCTTTTTTCTCCCCGCATTCAATTTAGTTTTCTCCACCTATCTCTATTCTGCCATGCACAGGCCCAAGACAGTTTATTTATTAATAAAAGGAACACATATACACAAGAACTTCCCACACCATTTCATTAAGTCTGTTCTTTTTAAATCAGCAGTTTATCAATCTTGTTAATGTTTTCAAAGAAACAGCTTTTAGTTTTGCTGGAGTTTTTTTTTATTATTTTTATTTTATACAAATGGGTGTTTTTCATGAATGTATGTCTGTGCAGTACATGTGTGCAGTGCTCAAAGACACCAGAAGGCAGCACAGGATCACCTGGAATTTGAATTAATACAGTTCTGATTCACTATGTGGGTCCTAGGACTTGAACCAAGGTCCTCTGGAAGAGCAGCCAGTGTTCTTAACTACTGAGCTACCACTCTAGCCCCTTGATTTTTTTCTCTATCATTTTCTATACTATTTTATTTATGTGTGCTCTGATCTTATTTTTCTATTTGTTTCAGATTAGTCTCTCCATATTTTTTCAGTTTCTTAAGGGGGTGGTTAGGATATTGGTTTGGAATTTTTTTCTTTTTACTGTAGGTATTTGAAACCATAGATTACTTTTATCTATACTAATAATTAGATATCAAGTTTCATTTTGGTTCATCAAGGTAGTCTATAATTTCTTCTGGGATTTATTCTTATATCTTCCAACAAAAGTGTTTCAATTTTCATGCTTGTGAATTCATTTATTTCCTTTTACAGGTTTCTAATTTTCATTCCACCATATTAGAAAACTTACTCAAGGGCTGGAGAGATGGCTCAGAGGTTAAGAGCACTGCCTGCTCTTCCAGAGGTCCTGAGTTCAATTCCCAGCAACCACATGAAGGCTCACAACCATGTATGATGAGATCTGGTGTACTCTTCTGGTCTGGTGGCATACATGCAGATAGAACACTGTATACATAATAAATAAATCTTTTAAAAAAAAGAAAGAAAGAAAAGAAAACTTACTCAGTAATACTTCAATATTTTAAAATGTATTAATTTATGGGTCTGAGGTGTAGCTCAGTTAAGAATGTTTGCATCGCATGTTAGAACACTCTGGGTTTGATCCATTATGTTGCTGGGTTTACATGATTCATAATGTTCTGGCTTTCCCCACGTAGGCAGCACAGCCTCAGCATTTGCCCAGGCTCAATTGAACATATCATACTCCTTCTTACACCTCCAAAGTAAATCATGTCATCCAATCTGGTAAGCAGGTTCTATGCTATTTCTTTTTTTTTTTTTATATATAAATATTTATTTATTTATTATGTATACAATATTCTGTCTGCGTGTATGTCTGCAGGTCAGAAGAGGGCACCAGACCTCATTACAGATGGTTGTGAGCCACCATGTGGTTGCCGGGAATTGAACTTAGGACCTTTGGAAGAGCAGGCAATGCTCTTAACCACTGAGCCATCTCTCCAGCCCTCTATGCTATTTCTTAGGTGAGATATCTAACTACTCAGCATCTCTGTCCAGTGTGGCTTTCTTCCAGTCTATCTGCTCTTCCTCCAAACTGAAGCTGATCTGCCTATACTTAGGTCACACATCAAGCTGTTATTCTTCAATGTCTGTTTCTTAACTATTCTACTGTTTTGCCAAATACTGGGGCAAAAATTGGTAAGTCTATTACAAAAAAAATAAGGTCATTTTGCAGAAGTAAACTACCACTAAAATTTGAAAATCAGATTTCAGGAAAATTTTCTTCACTTGCTTCTTTTTTCTGGTAATGTTAACATTTTTGTTTAAATTTTTTTAATTTTATTTATTTATTTGTTTGTTTGTTTGTTTGTTTATTTTTGAGGCAAGGTTTCTCTGTTTAACCCTGGCTGTTCTGGAACTTGCTCTGTAGAATGAGCTGTCCTTGAACTCAAAGATCTGTCTGCCTCAGTGCTGAGACTAAAAGTATGCACCACCACTGCCAGGCTTAATGTTAACTTTTTAACACATATGTTATTTCAATTGTTACTAAAAAGGAGCTATCAGTCTCCTCTGAATTGTAAACCAAAACAATTTTGTTTTTTAATAATGCCTTTAGGCACTTTCTAAGTCTATTCTGTCTACCTAGAAAGAGTTGTAAAGAGTTCTCTGTTCTTAAGGTCTATCACATCTGTTAGAAGAATGTTTGAGCTCTTATTGTATATAAGAGCTAGGGATTAAGACAGTGTTACATAGTTGTTTTAAAATTAATTACTTTTAGGAACTGGGAAAATGGTCAATCGGCAAAATTACTGTCATGCAAGCACAAGGACTTGAGTTCAGATCCTTAGCACTCAGAAAAAAAGCCAGAGGAGCATGGCCCACAATATTAGCACTAAAAGATCGACACTGGATCCCTAGAACTTGCTGGCAGACTGTCTAGCCCAACAGAACGGTGATTTTCAGTGAGAAACTGTCTCAAAAAATTAAGGTGATGAAGAACTGAAAGAGACCTCCACTAACCTATACACTCTAGCCATGTGAGACTGAATACATGTGCACAAGTCCAACTGTGTGCACACATGCAGACACATACAAATGACTTATCAGTTAAATGACTCTTTCACTTACATTTTATGCATAGCAATAACTGTTAAACACTGAACAAAAATCATACATTTTGCTTTGCTTTTACTATACTTTTTTATCAACTGCTCCTAGACATGCTGTTTACAAATTTAGCCAAGTGTTATTAGATAGATAGATAGATAGATAGATAGATAGACAGACAGACAGACAGACAGACAGACAGATAATAGATATAATCTTTAATCCCAGCAACTCAGAAGGCAGAGGCAATGTGAACTCTAGGCTAGCCTGGTTTATAAAGAGAAACCCTGTCTCAGGAGGAAAAAAAATTTTACAGGGAAGATGCATTAAAAAAAAAAAAAAAAAAAAAGCATGGGTTACTGTCCTGACCCTTGTTGTATATACATAGACAAAATATAAAAAAACAATAAAAACAAGAAAGTTTATGTGGCATACAGTTCAACAGTCAGATGATAGCAAATCAACAACAAAATACTTCAGCATTGCTCCTACACATATGCAATTTAAATAGATGCATTATATATGGTATAGCAAAAACTAACCAAAATATGTAATACTATTCTATATTTTTTTAAAAGGACACTGGGTACTTCAACTATAAAAAAGAAGCTTTTGGCCACAGGCAAATGGGAGTAAAGCTGAAGGCTGCAGGTCTAAACTACCGTGGAAAGCCAAAACTGAGCCTATTCCACCTTGTCTGAAGGTCAGAGAGTTTGAGCTTATTTTTGCTCTTTCAAAGTTGCTTACAGCAGGTGTGGCTACAAAACAAGATATCCTGACCTAGGGTGTACTTACTTGGTGTTTTAGACATTAAGATGGCCCATAGAGGTAGAGCCGCTCCACCCTGAACAAAGGTCAGAGAATTCAAGCATACTTCTACTCCTGCTTTTGAAATAGGAGGTTTGACTTAAGGAGTGGCTGCCTGTAGGTTTAGGGTTTTTTCACTGCCCCAGACATCAAATACTTTTCTCAGGAATTAATGGCTTGATGTCTCAAGTATTAAAACAAGTAACTATTCTGGTTGTCTTTTGTATCATGTTAAAACAGCCTCTTGCCTTCCTTCTCCCTTTTGTATTGGGGTATAAAAGTGTATGAAAAATAAAACAGGCAAATTCAGCATTCAGTATTCACTGAGTTGCCCTCCCTGTTACTATTCTGTCTCTGTGTTTCTTATTTCTGTTCCTCCTACTTAACATCTCTAATCCTCACACCTCTCTACCTTGGAACATAGGGACTCATGGGTAGGATAGCAGCATAAGTCACCACAAAAAACTGGCTCCTGACAAGCGAGAATTTCTATCTTTTAGGAGTTACTTCCGTTAGGATAAACAGTGATTCGGTTTACACCTACAGTTGATTCTGTTTCCAAAATCCACTTGATTATCATAATCACACAGTACTGAGTAATTAACCATACAGTTATTAATGAAATAACATTCAATTCTAAAGGAGCAACAGTGATAAGGAGAAATAGTGAACAGGATAAGATCTTCTCCAGTAAGAAGACATCAAGTTCTTTACTAAAAACTTTAACATGGGCTGGAGAGATGGCTCAGCAGTTAAGAGCACTGGCTACCCTTCCAGAGGACCCAAGATCGACCTCCAATACCCACATGGTGGTTAACAACAGTCTGTAACTACTGGGGATCCACTGGCCTTTTAGAGCCTACTTGGCACTGCACAAACACAGTGTACAGACATACATGCATGCAAAATGTTCATAAACATAAAAATAAAAAGATATCCTTGAAAATATGTCCTCCTGTCACCTAATATTGTGCTTTACTACTGGAGTAACATGGCAATAAAAATCTCCAAAAGATGTTTTCAAATCTACAGGGTGTCTTAGTCTATTTTGTCCCACTGTAAAAAAAATCTGAGTGTGCTGGTGATGTGGCTTAGTGGGTTAAGTCACTTACCACACACTCCTGAAGACCTGAGTTTGATTTCCAGAATAAATCTTTAATAAAAGGGAGGGAAAGAACAAGCTACAGCCTAAGATAAAATAGCTGTACATCAACCTGACCAAATAGTTTATAAAAAAATACATAAAGGAGTGCATTCTGGGTTGGTGCGCCATGGTGGCTTGTGTCTTTTCCATCTGTGTCCACCGCCCGCCTTTGCATGCCACTGCCCAGCTTCCCACAATGGCACTGGCCCAGACACTAAGCACCACTGTCTGCCCTGAGGGAACCCAGAAGAGGTCTGGGACTCTCCAGCCCGCCCTGGCCCTCACACAGGTGCCTAGAAGGGTCACACACTTGTACCTCCAGTACAGTGGCGTACTCCCTTTGATGTTAGAGGGAATTAAGAACTGAGTGCTGTATGTCTTGAAACTCTATGACAAGATTGACCCAAAAAAGCTCTCAGTAAATTCTCATCTTATGAAAGATCTGGGATTAGACAGTTTGGACCAAGTGGAGATTATTATGGTCATGGAAGACGAACTTGGATTTGAAATTCCTGATACAGATGCACACACACAGTGTGTCTATGTATGAATAGAGAGAGGAATGGAAAGAAAGGGAGAGATGAATATGAATGAAAATTTCAACATCAAATGTCATCATCCAAGAAATAAAAACTACAACTGTCATCAGACAGACACCCACTGGATAACATGAAGACTGACAACACTACCCCTGGCATGATATGAGACAGTGGTTTCCCCTTATATGGTTGATAAAAGATAAGTAACACAGCATGAAAAGAGATTCAATGCCCTCAAAGAGACTTATAAATAAGTAAGTCACAACAGTCATCATCTAACAACTTGGTGATGCGTAAAAAAATGAACACCTGGGCGACAGAGATGCCTCAGTGGATGAGAACATTTGCTATTCTTACAGAGGATGGAGGTTGCGTTTCAAGCATCATAAGGTAGCTCACAACATTCTGTAACTCCAGTTTCGGGGTATCTGACACTTTCTTTTGAACACTGCAAGCACTAGGCACATATGCAGTACACATACATGTATACGTGCAGGACAGACACTCCTATACATAAAATGTTTTAATAAAAATGAAGAGCTAAATTGAGTTTGCCTATGCTAAGGAAAATTATAAAGAAAATAAAAAGGCCAGGCACTGGTGGCGCACGCCTTTCATCCTAGTGCTCGGGAGGCAGAGGCAGGTGGATCTCTGTGAGTTCAAGACCAGCATGGTCTATACATAGCTATAGTTCCAGGGCAGTCAGGGCTACACAGTGAAACCCTATCTTGAAACAAAACAGAGAGACAGAGAGAGGAACAAAACATACATAAAAACAAATAGAAGCCTTAAAAATTTATGTTACGCCAAAACAGCCAAACATAAGACTGCACATTGCAGGATCATACATAATTCTAGGAAAGATAAAACTCTAGTGATTGCAGAAGCCTGGACGACTGTGGGAAGCATATATATATATATGAAAACATTTACCAAAATCAGTTAACCCTACTCTTTCAATTAGTTTTACTATATAAAAATATTACTTCAAATTTGAAAGATCACTGAAAATTAGTTTCAGGGTAGTAAAGATACAAAGTTCCAAATGTGTCACTGAGAGTAAATGTTCCACTCAAAGTAAGAATTGTTCTGTTAAGGGTCACACAGTAAATACTTAGGTCTTACAAGCCACATGCAAGTTCTGCTGCATACACAGTTCCTTCTTTTAATTTGAAGGTATTAAAAAAGCAGTGTGTGGGCAAGATTTAGTGACAGAGCACATTTTGCTGACCTGATAGAAATGTGAAACTTTTCCCAGACTTAAAACAACCATTGCTCCAGGGGTCCCTGGAATAGCAAAGGTGTCACTGAATAAACAAAGCAAGAAACCTGTATCAGCATGAAAGTCAGCCCTCACAGCAATAAACTGTTAATAAAGTTAAAATTTAAATAGTAAGGCCGAACATTTCTTACCATTTCTAACATTTGTCACCCTACATCTGGGAAAGTAAGACGAGAGGAGAAAGAAAGCTTAAATAAATGACTGTTTATTTTCTCTTAATGGAATGAAAGAAAAGAAAATGGAAAAAAATCAAATGACAAGTTTTACTTGAGGAAAATAAAGCAGTCTGGGTTTCCTAAAACAAAAGTGAAAGAATGACTTTTAAAAACTACTCCTATCTAAATACATACCTAATGTGTGCCTTGATTATCTAAATTTGGGTGTAATTGTTATGAATTCATACCATAGGGCATAAAAACCTAGGAACTAAAAGCAAGTGTATATACACAAGTTTTTTTCTTTAAGTAATTATGTTAGAAAAGCCTCCCAGAGTCATGATTCTAAAGCTACAGCCCTGCCTGTTACCCATGGCTTTCTGACATTTTAAGCAATGAGTTAAAAAGAGCTGACAAGATGAAATTCATTGATTTAAATGCCAATCTCCCTCATCTTATTATTTTAAATGCCAGCAAGTCCCAGATAAAATGGCTCCATCACTTTAAATGTTCATTTACTTTAAGGTCAATTATATAAGAGAATCTTAAAATTATTATTCTTTATATAAACAAGGTATAAATCGTGCTTAATATAATTTTTGCTATATATAAATGCTGTCTTCAGTTTGGCTAAGCGTAATACCAAGTTAATGAGTAGGAATACAAGTAAATTTAAAGGCTGAAAGACACTGAAGCATTTTTAATTTGGGAGGGACTATTAATACATCTGAAAAGCGAGTATGTGAAGACCTCAAACACAAGGCAAGTAATGGTTCAACACTAATGTAGCTATAAGAATTAGGATTTCAAAGAGGTAGAGACATTAACAGACATTTTTTAAAAATAAGACTTTGAAAACTCAATGATCTAATAAAATCCCTAGGAATATCTGTAAAGAGTTGTAAGAAAGCCAGGAGGTGGTAGAACACATCTTTAATCCAAGCAGGCAGAGGCAGGAGGATTTTAGTGAGTTCAAGGACAGCCTGGTCTACAGTTGAACCAGGGAAACTCTGTCGAAGGAAAAAACAAACAAACAAAACAAAAAAACTTTAGGACGCCATGCAGCTCATTGCCAGGGCAGACGCGATGAAGCTCCGACCCAGGATAGACATAGACTAGAATATTCCTGGTAAGCGCACCTTGGGGTGCTACACACATTAATAGAAATGGGCCAGGCAGTGTTTAAAAGAATACAGTTTGTGTGTTGTTATTTCGGGGCATAAGCTAGCCAGGCGGCCAGGAGCTGGGGCGGCAGGAACGCAGCCCACATCTCCCACTACAAAATGGCCCCCAACGTGTGGACAACTATATTCACAGAAAGCCTGAAAAAGCTTGGGAAAGAATAGAGTACAGCATGGCTTCTTGGTAGCAGCAATTTCTCGGGTCTGCTCTGCTTGCTAGAGGCAAGCAAGCTCTCTCATCTAAGAGAGGCTTCCTGACTCAGCTTTAGCTGCAAAACCCTGCAGCTCTCTTAAGAGGTCCTGCCACGAAACACTTAAATGGTGTTGATAAAAGCTGACTGAATGCTTGTTTTGTTTTCAGCTGTAGCTGGAAAAAAGCTGCGCCGTTTAAAAATGCCGGCTTTCTGGGCCATCCTGCCAGGGCAAACTCTGACTCTTTCAAGCAGGCGGTCCTGACCAAGGAGCTTTTGAGTGTTAAAGGACACTCAACTTGTTTGCTGGCAAGGACCTTAAAACGCCATAGAGTTGTGGCAATAAAGATGGCTACAGCCGGTACCTCCGCCATGAGGCTGGAAAGCTAAGAAATGGGCTGGATCTAACCGGCAAAGTCACAGCTTTAGTCCTACTGAGATTGCTTGGTAAATTAAAGACTCATGTGGTCAAAAAAACAGACAGAGATACAGTAAAGAGACCATCAAAAACAAAGAAAACTTCTAAATGATTTACAGTGTGTTAAAAATATATGCAGGCTAAAAGTTAAAGTTCTTAAAAGTAAAAAAAAAAGAAGAAAGTAGTTGGGTGTGGTAGTACACACCTTTAATCCCAACACTAGGGAGGGAGAGGAGGATTGACCTCTGAGACTTCAAGGTGTGGTAGCACACGCCTTTAATCCCAGTGGTGGGAGGCAAAAACAGATGGACCTCTGAGAGTTCAAGGACAGCCTGGTCTACAGAGTTATTCCAGGTCAAAGATATAGAGAACCTGTCTCAAAAAGCAAAAAGTTAAAAGTAAAAATAAACGAAATAAAGGTTAAAATAAAGCCGCACAAAGATGGAAAATACACAGAAAATCTTGATACTGTATGCTATTATGCTTTCTTTGAATTGTTTGAATGCTGAGGAAGGAGCAAGAGCTGCTAAAAGATATTTGTTTATAAATGCTGCTGAACTAATCCAAGATAGATATTTTCAAAATACCTTAACTTTAAAATTTGGATCTAAGGACATGATGCTTTGGAAAGGAGTTTCTTTTGTTTTCACAGAGGATGAGACCCTGTGGATTGTTTCTATCCCAATATGGTATGATAGACCACGCCCTCCTGAAGGGTTGCTGTGAACACCTTCAAAAAATCACTTCACTCAACTGCCGACTGAGATAAATCTAGCACACAGGTTATACCATGAAAGACCTAATTAACAGCACCCCCATTCAGCAGGAAGCAGTTTGGAGAGAAATAACTACGTCCATATTCCCAAATATTGTTTATAAATGTTCTTTTACATTTAAAGGGGGAGATGATACAGATATGAATAATTTGCATTGATATGGATTTTGCTTTAGTGATTTAAATTTAAGGTCAATTTTGTTATATGTATATGTATTTTTGATCTTGATTAAGGTATTGTGATTGTGTAGTTCATGTAAAAATGTTATGTATATAGGTTGTTAATGGATAATCATTAATAATAGTCAAGTTTGTAGTCATGTTAGATTTTCTAGATATATGTATATATATTTTAGTTGAATAGGCATTCTTCATATCTTTCAAAGACTATAGAATACAGCATGTAAAAAAAAAAGAATATGGCATGTAAATGTTTTATTAACTTAGGGTTTTTCATGACAATGAGACACATCTGCTCCTGGCAGCACCAATCTACTTCAAGAAGAAAGAAGATGGGCATTGAAGAGGCACCTTATGGAGTTTGATAGCCATTTGGGCAAGAAACTGCTCTTGCCTGGACTATTGTATAAACTGGACACAGAGAACCCGCAGAGAGGACTACTGAACTTGCCTAAAGGTGAGATGAACTTTCAGGTTTCCTGATTTATGAAAGAGTCTGTGAGACATTCTGCAGGACACAGCAGATAGTGACTGAACTGCCTTTGAAATTTCCTGCTTCATGGAAATGTCTCTGGATACTATGGGCCTGAAGGCCGAAGATGGATGCCCCAGCAGTACAAAAGAACTTTGGGTGACTGTCCAGGCAGCAAAATGTCTCTGTTATTTCTAGAGTTTGAAAGTTGCTTATTTTTTGTTTGCTTGGGTAATATTGTATCCTTCTGGAGTCTTTAATGAGCTGAAAACAGATAGTTATAGTTATAGTTTTCCTTAGTTATGATAAAGGATAAAGTATATATAGATATTGTAACTGTAAATATTGCTTGATAACTGTTTTGTTATGTGTGATTTTACTATGTTAAAATGAAAGCCTTTTTGTTTAAACAGAAAAAGGGGAAACGATGGAGGAAGGTCATTGGTCAATAAACAAACTGCCTTGGCCCATTTATTGGCCATCCCTTAGGTGGGTGGAATAGAGAGAACAGGATGCTGGGAGGAAGAGGAAGTGAGCTCAGACAGGTCAGACGCGATGAAGCTCCGACCGAGGAAGGACGTAGGCTAGAATATTCCCGGTAAGCGCACCTTGGGGTGCTACACACATTAATAGAAATGGGCCAGGCAGTGTTTAAAAGAAAAAAAGAACTTTAAACAAAAATGGGAGGCAGAGGCAGGTGAGTCTCTGTGAGTTAGAGGCCAGTCTGGTCTATAAAGCGAGTTCCAGGACAACCAGGATTGTTTCATGGAGAAACTCTGTCATGAAAAGACAGAAACGAACCAAAAGAGTCTCAAGTCTGTTGTCATTAGTAATAAAATAAGAGACCTTCAGCCATCTGCCCCACTGCTCAAGGGTTTCTCATATGAATACTAGATCCATGACTGAGTATCACCCAGTACCTTTATCTCCCACTGGCTGGTACTTTTGTGCAAGAGTATAATGTACAGTTGCTGATTTTACTATTGGAAGTAAGTAAATCCTTTTTATAAAACAGACAACTATTTAGTATTAAGATGTTGATACTACTCCAAACAATCTGTTTAATACCAATTCCTATAAAACTGGTTAACTATTCCAGCACTCCCGCCCCCTACCTCACACACATTTAATAAAGCAGACCTGCAACCTCATAAGGTGAAAGAAAATGACAACCATCCTGTAGGCATCTGAAAGAAAATGAATTATCCTATAGGCACCTGTCTTTTGGAACTTCTTAAAGGAACTCTACAGAAACTGTGTTTTATGTAGTATTCAAAATGTACAGCAACTAACCATTTGTTGTGGATAGTTTTCTTGCATGACACAAGCACAAGCAATTAAAAAGTAATAAAGATAAATTTAAGTCACCCTCACAATAATAAGAATAACAGTAAGGATTTCTTCTTTTTAAAAAGACTTATTTATTTATTATGTATACTATGTCCTGACTGTGTGTAAGCCTAAACACCAGAAGAGGGCATCAGATCTCATTATAAACGGTTGTGAGCCACCATGTGATTGCTGGGAATTGAACTCAGAACCTCTGGAAGAGTAGCCAGTATTTTTAACCTCTGAACCATCTCTCCAGCCCAAGGGTTTCTACTTATTGGAAATCCAAAACTGATACTATTTCCAATTTTTATTCAAAAGTCCAATACATGAGAAGGCTTTCTGAAATTTTTATCCCTCTCCTCTTGTGACTATGGCTGTCTGTAGATGTCTATCATCATTTTAAGTGCAAGGACATAAAAACCATCCATTTAGGATAATAGCATTATAAAGTCTAAGCAATATGAACTCCTATACAGCACTATATCTGTACATGAAACAGCACTAGTTTTATATCTTGCATTACCTATTTCTTTCCTTCTTCCTTCCCTCCTTTCTTTTCTTTTTGTATACTATATTTCAATTTCATTTACGAAACTCTATTTGGACTGAACATTTTCAATTCTATGCTTATTTTCACTATAATCTGCTTTCCAAGTAACTTCATTTGGCTGCTTCACCTTTCTTCCCTTCCTCAAAAGCCACCTGAGCTTGGAAGCTGATTCCTTCTACTTTTTCTTTTACATCCACTAAACATTTACATAATACATCTATAGTCACCAAGTATTGGTAATACTTTAGACCAGATTTCCTAAATGAATCCCTATGAATATTCAAATTAAAAAGTCTAGTTCAGGCTCATTATCTGGGTTACTGCTAGATCCTATGATTTTCTCATTATGAATCTCTCTACTGCACACTAAAAAACACCTACTTACATCAACTACTTTAGTACAGATTTTCTTTTGAGGTACAAATTAGTTTCTACTTCCTAGATAAAGCAACTACAGTAACATCTATTATTTATATTCTCTTGTATTATCAATTTGCTCTAAAAATACTTATATGAGATTGGGGAATTTGTCCTTAATGCTTCCTACTTGGGGTTCTACATATTATAGCACCATCATGCCCCCCCCCTTTTTTTTTTGTTTTTTTGTTTTTTTGTTTTTCGAGACAGGGTTTCTCTGTGGTTTTGGAGCCTGTCCATTTTATGCCTTAAAAAAATCTTTTAAAGGCTAAATGCCAGGCATGGTGGCACTCAGGCCACTGAGGCAGGAGTGATGTGGAATGCCCCTCTGCATGCTGTGAATATGTTTTCTTATTATTGGTTAATAAAGAAGCTGCTTTGGCTTATGGCAGGGCAGAATATAGCTAGGCAAGAAAGCCAAATAGAATACAGAGAAGGCAGAGAAGTCAAGGAGATGTTAGCAGCCTAAGGGGAAGAAAGATGTGAGGTAACAAGCCACAAGCTTCATGGTAAGATAAAGATTAATAGAAATGGGTCAATATAAGTTTTAAGAGCTAGCTAATAATAAATAAGCCATAATATTAAGCCTCAGAGTGGTTATTTGGGAACTGACAGGCAAGAGAGAAATCACCTAGTACATGGGACAATTAGCAGTATAAGACCAACATGGTTTATGAGTAAATCTATCTCAAAACAACAACAAAAAAACAATATCCTTCCCTGCCCAAAGAAAAAAATTTAAGAAGCAGATGAGTAAGTAATGAGGATTACAAATATGTTCTTGGCAGATGGATGGATACACCCAAAATACACATTAATATAATTTTTCAAATTTATGAAATCTCTTGCTTCTTTTTTAGTAAATACACAGAATACTTACTTTTGCCAATAAACAAAAAAGGAATAAGATGTAACCAAGTCAAGAAGTCAGGGACTCACTGGCTCCCAGCATAGCTAAAACTGGCCATTTCAAACAGCAGTATGTATACAAGACTCAATAAAAGCAATAACTTTAGGTCGTAGAAATACATTCTCCCAGAAAGAATGACTGCTGTAAACAATAGGTGATTATCAGTTCCATTTCCCAAAGATAGCTAGCTATTTTTGATTTTTGTCACCTACATACGAGTAAATATTAAAGTCGTATTTACATTATTCATTCTAACAGCTTCATTAGTCACTAAAATTCCAATTATCTTAAAAAAATACATAACATCAATCTCTTTCTCAGATAGGCTATTACTTCTGTTTTTCCAGAAGTACTCTCTAGATTATCTCATCATTAACCCAAAACTCAAGAATCCAGTAACATGTACAACATTGTTAGATATTATCATATTTTCTTATATTTCCATTATTTTCTATTTTTATATAGGTAAGCTACAAAGCAATAGGTTTATTTCTAAATTCTAATCTTTCTCAGGTAAGATGTTATAAATGTCTGCAAAGAGTCTCTGGACATATAATACATTTAATATAATACA
The DNA here is from genome assembly GCF_950005125.1 of Chionomys nivalis. NCBI lineage: Eukaryota > Metazoa > Chordata > Mammalia > Rodentia > Cricetidae > Chionomys > Chionomys nivalis. The sequence continues at coordinate 19,110,650 of NC_080093.1, forward strand.
ACAAAGGCTATAAATGTTATATTTTTATATTATATATATTACATATTATAAATTTTATATTACTTAGGCTTCTTCACTTTCTATTTTCCAGTACTGGATGGCTCTCTTGAAAAAAAAAATCATAAATCACAGAGATTGTGTGGTGTCAAATGAAGAAAACAGACTCTTAGAACCAACTGAGCCGTCAAACAGAAACACCCTTTCTCCATTTGGGGAGATGACTCAGTAAGTCCAGATCCCCAGAACCCATGAAAAGGTCAGGCACGAAGAGTGCACACCTGGAATAGCTGCAGGGAGCTAGGTGAACAAAGGACACAGATGGATGCCAAGGGTTCACTAGCCAGATAGTCTGAATGTCAGCAGTGACATCCAAGTTCAGCGAGACCTTGTTTCAAATGATAAAGTGAAGAGCAATAGAGGAAGATATCCAAAGTCAACCCTCTGGCCTCTATACGTGTATGCATACAGATGAGCAAACTTGCACACATATGTGCACATACCTCCTGCCCACAGAAAAATATTTTAAGTTAAAATTCAATCATATCGCAGTAACATACTGTACCCATTACTTGGCCGAGAATAACTTTCTTCCCAATTCTAATCTGAAAAGAACTGGTTCTCGTTTCCTACCACAATTCCTAATTAAATGCTTTGCTCAATAGCTAGTATCCAAGATATACACATAAATGCAAACACGCAGAATTTAAACATCAAACATTAACTCCATCTATAGCCTACAGTTAAAAATGTTGCTTTATTCTCTACTCATTCAAATCCAGTAAATTTCAAAACAACTTTGCTTTTAATTTAACAAAAATAGACTACCATGTATAGTAGTAGCAACAATTTTTCATGTGGAAAACAAGAAAAAGATGCCCTAATATAGCTAAGAAGCTCTTAAACTGCTCACACGATGGCATTCAGATGTCAAACACTACATTTCAACAATAATCAGTAAAACAGCAATAACTGATACAAAGAAGAAGTAAGTATGGCCATTTTCAGCAATTGGAAATAAAGGAACAAATACTTAAAACTTTCAGAAAAGGCAGAACAAAATAAGGCCTAATAGCAACTAAAAAGTAATTGGTATAAATTACATAGATTACAACACTATGAAAGGTGAAATGGCAACAGGAGCGGGTGTATACCATTCATAGGACAACAGAGGCATAAGAAAAAAGCAAGAGATTCTCAAGCTACAAAGAAGAGGTATTTAAGAAAATGTCCAGAAATAATGCTACGAGTATGGACTACAGTGATGACCATAGAGATGAAAAAAGAACAAAATTCAATAGGAGTAACTGACAGAAGTTTGCCAATGAAGTAAAGTTAGTTCATAAAAGAAAGAATAAATCATAATGCTTCCTAGGCTTTGTAGCAGGAAACTGTTGGAAACAGGATACCATGAAAGCAAGGGAAGGTGGTAAACCCACCACTGAGTTTTCAGTAACTGAAATCTTTCCAGCACAAAATTATGCTTTTTTTTTCAAGGCAGTAAAACAGAAACCCAAAGGTTGAACATGGCCAGAAACATTTACAAAAAAAACATTTAAAAATATAAACTTACTAAGTCTTAAGTCTACATTAATTGGTAACTACTATCTTTTTGTATCACAAAAGACTATTTTTTAAATTACCATAAACTTTTATATTTAAGATAAACAGCTTGAGACCCAGTCAATTATTCTGCCTAAATATACATAAGAATGTATGTCAGGATGTAAGATTTTTTAATAGGCTCATCAACATACTGGAAACAGTTTAAACTGAAAAGACAGTTACTATCAACTCTTGTATATAAACAGGAAATCAAATTTTCCTTTTCCTGAAAATGATTTAATTTTTTAAAAAAGGAAACTAAGATACCATACTAGACAGTTTCCCAAATTTCTTGGTTACCTTTACTTTATCTCTTCTCAAGCAACAGAACAAACAATTCTCATCAAAAGCCCAATCAGAAATGCTTTCGGGTTCACACTCTGCAAAAGTAAGGAAAACAAATTTTAATAGTCATAAAAAATTTTTCCAGAAAATAAACTATAGCTAACTTCAAAATATGATGTAGTGTAAGAAAACCCTCATTAAATTCTTATGGGTTTTTTCCCCAAAAACAGGGTTTCTCTGTTTAACAGTCCTAGCACTAGGCTAGCCTCAAAGTCTGCCTCTGCCTTGTGAGTGCTGGGATTAAAGGTGTGTGCCACCACTGCCCGAATGAATTCTTGTGTTTTAATCAAACTCAGGGTCCCACACATGCAAATATTTGTACTCTACCCCCAGCCATACCCTGAAATTCTTTCCACTATGCCCCCCAACCACTTCTGTCTTAAAAATTCTTCACTAGCTGCTCACTAGTTAATTATGCTACCTACACACATACTAACAGTATAGAACAAACAAGGATGCTAACACAAATGCAGTTTAACCCTTACAAAACTGAGTATGAGACCTAAATCACCACGGTTGTGAAATACCACAAGTATTTTTAATACCTTTAAATAAACTGAGATCTTTTAATAATGCAGGTCCAAACAGCCCTTCAAGAATACTTTCAAATCCTGAAAGGATAAAATAAAATAAAATCCGTTATCACAATATTCACTGAAAAATATTGCTTTCTTCTGTTTCTCAAGAATCACTGGTTAATATTGAAGAGATTCTCAGGAAAGAGTCACACACAAATCTAAAAAGTGGTGTTTGAATTTTTGTTAATGATTAACACAGCAAAAATTCAAAGTACATTCAAGAGCAAAAGAGAAAAAAAAAAACCAGAAACTAGAAATAACCAATGATGGAATGGAAATTCACAATTCTCTAATTGTTCGACAAAACTTTACAGGAATTAGCATTTTAAAAAGTGCCTACCCAAAGAAGTGTCATGATTCAGAATTTCATAAACTTTCTAGAATAATCTAAATAGTCCTTTTTTTTCTACATAACAGTTGATGCATAAATTTCTCGAAAATTCTCAAGAACAGTTTCCCCACCTATCACTATATTTTAAAAGGAAAGCCCTGTATTATTCCATAATGTAATATTAACTATTTGATCAGTTCCTTTATAAATGTAAAACCTAGGTCCATAAACAGAAAAAAAAAAATAGAAAATTCACACAGCTGTACAAAACATTTAAAACCATTGTGTCCTCCCACCAGTGTGAAAGAAGAAAGCCAGGTTTTCTAACTGACTACATCAAATACTACCATGTATATTAATGAAAGTTAACTTAAATATCTTGCTGTTGTGGGTTGTTTAGAAAGAGAAAACTCTTGAGAAAGTGGAATCTGCAGTGGCTCCCCCAACCTCAGCAAAGATTAGATAGATAGATAGATAGATAGATAGATAGATAGATAGATAGATAGATAGATAGATAGATAGAGCGAGCCAAGGACCTCATTATGAAGTTCAAATACTTATTACAAAAGATCTGAGACTCTGTGACTCTGTATGCACTTTAACTGTGACCTTTACAAAGAATGGCATGCACATTTGGTACACATTATTATTTTTCAAATGTGTAGAAATGCTAACAAATTTAGAAAGCAAAAGAGGAAAGAAAAGATAGCTGGCCTTTAAGGGGCTGGAGAGATAGCTCAAGATTCTCTTCCAGAGGACCAGGGTTTGATTCCCAGCATCTGTATGCACCTCTTAACTGTCCCTTAGTAACATCAGTCCCAGGGGTCCAATACCCTTTTTGGTCTACAAAGGCACTGTATGCACATGGTACGCAGACACATACGCAGGTACAATACCCCAATACATGTACAATTAAAATTAAAAGGAAAAAGGTAGTCTTTAAAAACAGCACTATCTTGTTTAACTGGCAAAAAACAAAACTCAACAAATTGTAATTCAAGAAATGTTTTGTCCTACTTCCTAGAAAGCTGTAATTTTCAACAAAATAGCTGCTAAAGGTGTATTGTAATTAAAGTTTATTTTTAGATTGTTTTAAACTGTAACTTTTTCATTTTTTGTTAGAAAGTCAACTGTCTACTTTATTTCTTAACATCAAATTATTCAAATAGCAAAATTAAATTACTCATTAATCAAATAGCGACTTGTTTCCCTAATTAATCCCCTAATATAATTAATTACTGTATCCTCCTGCTCTTCCAAACATTCGAAAAAAGGAAAGTATTTGGGTTAGGAACAATAATGAAGATTAAAAGGTATCTATCATAGCTCCTGGAGACTATATTATATACTCTCAATAGCTAATCCCTGTTCCTTTAAGTAAATCTCAAAAACAGCCTCCAACTCTTAAGACCTCTTATTTTCCAGAAAGAAACTTTTATTTTTATAAATAGGAGTGAAAACATTTGAGTATCTTAGAATTAAGTATCTAAAAATCTAGTTGACAAATATGATTGGTTATTGTAGTTCTTACATGAAAGAATAAGCTAATATTTTTCACCTGGGTTTATATAAAATTATAAGAAATGTCAAACTTCCAGAGCAAGCAAATTTTACATATTTATTTTTGAGGCAGGGTTTATGTATATAGCCCAGGATGATATCCAATTCTGATCCTTCTACTTCAGTTTCCAGAGTGTTATGGTTACAAGTACCACTATGTCATGCTGTGCTCTAAGTCTCATTTTCTAAAAAGGAAAATGTAAATACAGCAAGAAATACTAGCAAAGTAGAAAAAGAGGTAACAGCTTGAGAGATAATAATTTAAAATTTACAAAGAACAGAACCTAAAATAGGTCAACTGAAGAATAACAGTAACACATAATCACTGCAAAAAAAAAAAAATTACAGATGGGGGGTACTCACTGGATATGATGTATGCCTATAATCCAGCATTCAAGAGGTTAAGTGAGAAGGAATGCCACAAGTTCAGAGCTACTCTACCATATTAAGCTCCATACCCAGCCTGGGCTACCGATTCAAGTTCTGTATTAGGGGAGGGGAGTAAGCACACTTACTTTCTAGTAAGCAAGCAGTCAACAGAACAATAACAACAAATTTAGTCATAAAAGAACTATTTAGTCGCAACTAATTTTGCTCTAAATAATAACCATATACAAGTTATTTCTCTTCTGTTCACACTTGCCTCAATACACTAACTTTACACTTAGACACGGTATACTATAAGATCCACATTCTGCTGTCCTCTGTTCACTGAATGTTAACACTACTCAGTTTTGCTAATAATAAATATTGAATTTAGCAGTTGCATAGCAACATTGAATTATCCAACATACTATGCTTGACATTAACAAAAGGCAAATAAGAACAAAGACACTCAAAAATTCATACCAAGATTTCATAGAAAAGCCATGAAGAATGATTAACAAAGTGCCATAAAGAATACTGAGCCAGGCGGAGGTAGTGCACACCTTTAATCCCAGCACTTGGGAAGCAGAGGCAGGTGGATCTCTGTGAGTCTGAGGTCAGCCTGGTTCCAGGACAGGCACCAAAGCTACACAGAAAAACACTGTCTCGAAAAGAGAGAAAGAGAGAGAGAGAGAGAGAGAGAGAGAGAGAGAGAGAGAGAGAGAGAGAGAGAGAGAGAGAGAGAGAGAGAGAGAGAGAGAGAGAAGGAAAGGACTGGGCTCTCAGGCATATTGGTGGCTGATCTTGGTTGATTCTAGTGTGTGTGTGTGTGTGTGTGTGTGTGTGTGTGTGTGTGTGTGTGTGTGACAGACAGACAGACAGAGACAGACAAGACAGAGAGGATAAGCTGTCTCACACCTAAGGTTGGAATATAATGGCTGCTTCTTTGTATGATGAAAAGTCCCTGGTGTCCATCAACTCTAGGCTCCAGTTTGTTAGGAAAAGTGGAAAGTACATGCTACAATAGGTTCTGAAGGCTATCCTCACCAACAATTGCTCAGCTTTGAGAAAATCTGAAATAAAATACTATGCCATATTGGCTAAAACTGGTGTCTATCACTACAGTGGCAATAATATTGAAATGGGCACAGCGTGTGGAAAACACTACAGAGTATGCACATTGGCTATTACTGACGCAGGTGATTCTGGTATTATTAGAAGCATGCCAGAACAGACTGGTGAAAAGTAAACCAGGATAGTTTTCCTTTAATAATTTAATAAAACTTTGCCAGAACTCCTTTAAAAAAAAAAAAAAAAAAACCACTGTTTGCTGCAACCATGCACAGTGTCCAAGTGCACAGGCCTCAGAATTGCTTGAACCATGGAACCACTGGCAAAGAGGGTCTTTATAGGAGTATTAGCAGTTCAACTTGAGGGTGTTATGGGAGCTTATTTTTTATTTAAAAAGATGAACTTGAGCTAAGATTTCAGGCAAACAATGAGGAAGGAAGACATTCCCATTATTTTGAAAGTTTACTGGAGATTCACTGAACAGTCTGCAATGTACGGTGGGAGACTAAACCAGAATAACAGATAAGAAAATCATTATAGAGGTTTCTCAACCAACAAAACATGTAACCACTGTATTACTCAAAGGTGCTCAAGTGTCCATGTTTACTGTGATCCTATTCACAATGACGAGAAAATGGAATCAGTGTAGATATCCATTCACTGATAAATAATAAAAATGTGCTACATGAAAACTTATTTACTTGCAAAGAAAGATCAAATTGTAAAACTTGCAAATGGATCTGCAAATTAAGTGAGGTAGCCCGGATTTAGGAAGGCAAATAATACATGTTTTCTCTCATACGCAGATCCTAGTTAGCATGTGTGTATGTGTTAGTATAGGTCATGAATCTAGAAAATGGACCAAAGAGTGGAAGAGGTAGTGAGGAAAAAAGAGGTCAAGAGGACACATACACCATGAAAGCAGAAAGGGGACACTGGAGGTGGGGGAGATTTAAGACAGATACACAGGAAAGAACAATGGTAGAGGATAAACAAAAACAGATTACTATAAAAATACCACATGAAGCCTATTACTTTGTATGTTAATTTAGAAGTTTTAAAAACAGTGCTGGGGAGATAGCTCAGGGTCTAGGAGCACTGGCTACTCTCCCAGAGGGCCTAGTTCTGATTCCCAGCACCCATGACAAACATCTGTAACTTCAGTCTAAGGGATCCAACACTGTCTTTTTGCCTCTCCAGACATGAAGATTTGAAAGGATAGTTAATAGAACAGAAAGTGCAACTGATATCTGCTAGAGAAAGATGATTTTCTGTCCCAGATCAACCCAGTTTCTCAAATCTATAGACCAAAATCAGAAATGAAAAGGGTTTTTTAAAAACTCAAAAACAAGAGAACTGCTTTTTTACAATTTATTACTATACATTTTATACAATCCTGTGATCGCAATAAACCTAAAAAACAAAGTAGGAAAAACAAAACCCAATTTTAAAAAGAAAACAGTGTTATTAATAATATCAAGAGAAAGGACTGTTAGAACATTTAAAATGTCATTTTATACAATCATATTTGTATGTTTAACATGTAGACCCATGAATGAGATTCCTATGTACTGAGTGACCAAAATGTTGAAGATACACAATAGCTACGAGAGAGAAATGTAGGTCTTCAAGAGCAGTTGAGTCAGATGTTCTAATATGTGTTGTATGTATCTGTCTTCGTGATTGTGTTTCAGTAAAGAAGCCATTTAAATGTAAATCTGAAGCTGATTAAGGGTGAGTCAATTACACCCACTGACAACCTGTGGGTCCCAATCCCTTAGAGGACCTTAATCATTTAAGGTCAAAAAAGCCCTATGAATGCCATCCTCCCCTGTTCCCTCTATGTGAGTATCAGTGAGTGAAAAGGAGGGAGGGAGGGAAAAAACGGGGGGGGGGGGACGACACAAAGTGAGAGGTGCAGTAATTTTTCTTAAATATATCAGAAGTATAAATTACAACACAGCAGGTAAGCACAAGATAAAAAGCAGTCCTCATGTTCCTTGGGGAGTCAGTCATGGAGTTTACTAAAACAGAACTACAAGCTGAATTATTTTCTGCATTTTAATGGAAATGGGAATCTTTGTGACTAAAAACAGAGACAAAATTAAACTTTCGCAATATTAAAAGAAAGAAGATTCATTTTCTAGTCCTAGTATGACTGGTAGGAGCTTTATACTGTAAGGGGCTTCATTTATTTAAGATAGAATCTGAAAGTATTTGACAAAGAAAGCAGGGAGTTTGCATTTTGTATTCCTTCTTTGTCCCCTGTAATTTAAAAGACAATTAAATAAAATGGTAATTATGCATCTATATGATAAATATTATATAATTTGGAGTGAGAGACTACATAGAATGAAAGCATTTTGTAAAGTTATTAATTCAAAATATAGCTACAAATTAAGCTAATTATAGTGCTCAAAGAAAACACTAAGAATGCAACTAGAAATGTACAGAAGATATGAGATGAGAAAGGGTGAGGTATAGTTCAGTGGTAAAGCACTTGCCTAAAGAAAGAGGGTAAGTTACAGAACATCTAAACCCTCCAATTAAAAGACATATATTGGCAGAATGGATTTGGGCGAGTTTGTTTTGTGAGACAGGATTTCTCTGTGCAGCCCTGGCTGACCTCGAACTCACAAGATTCACCTGCCTCTGCCTTCTAAGCACTGGGACTGAAGGCGTGCACCACCATCTACAACTATGATGCAATCACATAACATCCGTTAAAGGGACTTAGCTTGAGCCAAAAACGGGTGTTGAAGTATTATTATTTAAATAAAATTTAAAAACTAATGATTTTTTTAAAATTGTAAACAGTAACCAAAAAGAGAAATGAACTGGCTCTATCTTATGTCCCTTTTTCTGTAAGGAATTCATTCCAACATTTTCAATAGATCCTTGAAACTATGAACAGTACTGACTCCCTCATGTCATATTTTTTCCCATATACAAGCTTTATAACTAAGTTTTGCGTATTAAGTAGATACAGTAATAAATTAGTAACTTATCAGGACAATTACAGCAAAATACTATACAAAGTTACACAAATAATTCTAGTCCAAGTCTCTTTCTGACCGTGCCAGTATTCTTTACTTGCATTCAATGGTTTCATGCCACTTGTTCAGAGTTGCCAAATTCTTTGTGCAGACTCGATGCTTTCTGAAACCCATTTTTTAAAAAAATTCATTCCTTTTACTAATAAATTTAATGCTTTTCAATACCAACCAAGCATTTGTATCATGTACTAAGGCTGGAACTTGCAGTTTAAGGTTCAGAGAGCAAAACTAGCACTGATGCCCTTTACATTTCACAAATAGGTTTGTTTTTACTACAGATCTTAGGAAACTGGGCATTTTTTTTTTTAACTACATTGTCACTCAAAGGAAGTACTTTAATTGCTTCTGTTTGCCAGTATTGCTGCATTTGAGCTTTGGGGTCATTACTGAATAAAATAAAGGCTAACTGAATATAACCCCAATAATACCATGACCATTCATTTGATAACTCAGGTGGCTACCAAGAACTAATAGGCAAGTGGTTTATACAGTGTGGCTATGCTAGACCAAGGTGGGATGGTATAAGACTAAATGACACTACTCAGAATACACACAATTTAAAACTTAATTTCTAGAACTTTACATTGATAGTTTTAGACTATGGTTTACAGCAGCAGCTAAAAATCTTTGGAAACCACACTTCACCAAGAAGCCTTTATGCTGAGATCCTATCCAACAAGGTCACAGGATTAAGAAACGTCCATTCGGAAAGTGATAGGTCACAAAGGCAGAGGCTCATAAATAAAAAGAGGCCCAAGAGAGATCCTGTACTTGTTTTGCCACATGAACACATAGCAGAAAGGTAGCCACCCACGAATCAGAAAGTAGGCCCCCAAAAGACATCTAATATACTTTTACCCTTTTCTTAGATTTCTCAGATTTTCTTTGATTTCTCGGACTCCAGAACTCTGAAATTTTAATTTCTGTTGCTATTAAGACAATCCATGGTATTTTAGCAGACTAATAAATAAAGTAAATGGGCTCCAGGAGTAAGATCCCATGGCCACACTCTAAAAACATCGATATAGACTAGAGGAATTTTGAGGCACATACTTGCTTTAAAAAGTACATTCTGGGGCTGGAGAGATGGCTCAGAAGGTTAAGAGTACTGGCTGCTCTTCCAGAGGTTCTGAGTTCAATTCCCAGCAACTACATGGTGGTTCACAACCATGTATAATGGGATCTGGTGCCCTCTTCTGGCATGAAGGCATACATGCAGGAGGAATACTGTATACTTAATAAATAAATAAATAAAAATCTTTAAAAAAAAAAGTACATTCTGCCAAAACCAAACTGCTGTGAGTGATGCCGGTAAAGATGTAAAAGAATCAATCAGAGAGGGGGCTGGAGAGATGGCTCAGCAGTTAAGAGCACTGGCTGCTCTTCCAGAGGACCCAGGTTCAATTCCCAGCACCCACATGGCAGTTCAAAACTGTCTGTTATGTTAACTCCAGTTCCAAGGAATCTAACATCCTCACATAGAAATACTTGCAGGCAAAATACTAATTAACATAAAATAAAATTTAAAAATTAAAAAAAAAGAAAAAATCAGAGAGCTAGAACTGGAGAGATGGCCCAGCACTTAAGAGCACTGGCTGATCTACCAAAGAACCTGGGTTTGATTCCTAGTACTAATAGCATGGCAACTCACATCTTTGACTTCATTCAGTCCCAGAGTATCCAATACCCTCTTTTCGCCTCTTTGGGCACTGTTTACACACAAGTGATACACAGAAATATATGCAGGCAAAATATCTATATACATAGAAATAAGGGGTGGGTGACTAAGAAAAGCCACTATATCTTTAGATATACCTAAGCTATCAGGAACTAAATATGCTAGGAATATGGAGAGTAAAGACCTTTCTGATAAGGACTCAAAGGAAAATGTTATTGAATGATGTAGGGATATCCACCCTGTCATAAAATAGGAAAGAACTTGACTGAACAGTGTTTATGTCTCAGTAGCTTAAGAAAGACAGAAAGAAAATGAGTAATGAAACTGGATATTTAGACAAGGAAAGAGCTAGTTTCCTCCTGACTTCTTGGAGTCAAATGAGAAATGATTTAAAGATAAAACCACTTAATTCATCAGAAAGGAAGCAAAACTTAAAAGATTAGGAAAATTTTTTTTACATATATATTTTAAAGAGTAAGAAAACAACACAGCATCAATGCTGTTGTCATTTAACTGTCTAATAAAAAGACAACTCCAGTTTTAATCTTTGTCAATGAAGGCAATTCATAAATCACAAAGACTGTTTGTTCTTCCCATCAGAGGGTAAGAATGCAAAAGTCTCTTCAAACACCAAGCTAAGAACCTCAGACTGGTAGATACTTAACATAATTTGAGCTTTGGAGATGCACGAGCACATACTCTAGGTATATAGTCATCATAGAAATAGGAATGCCCAAGGCTGAGAGGACAAGTCTACCATTCTAGTGGGTCCAAAGTGTACCTATCCCAGAGATCTGGCAAGAGCATCCCGCAAAATGTTTCTGCTCTATTGAACTTTGTACTTATTTGGAACTTATTAGCACTTTCATCTTTCCTTATTTCCTTCCATTTTGAATGGGAGTGCCTATATCATACCTACCTCACCAGTATATCTGAGAAGCATATAAAAGATATGCCATCTCAGGTTCAAAGCTAGAAAGCAATGACTCAAGATAGATTGTAATTTAGTCTTATTCCTACCTGATTTACATATTTAGATGAGACTCTGGATATTTGCCTTTTGGCTGATATTAAATGAGGTACCAGAGCTATTGGAAGAAATAAATGCATTCTTAGAAAGAACAGGGGAAATTCAGTGGGGAAGCTATGATTAGAATTTTTGTTAAAATGGTGATGACTTTAGGATGTGTGACTTTAGGAGCTAAAAGATCTTGAAAGCTAGGAAAACATTCTATTACTGCCATAATAAAAAAAAAAGGCCCAAAAGAAAGACCCTCCATCCTTTAACTGCAGAGAATATGAAAAGAACCAAGAAACAGCTTTTCCCAGACAATCTATTAATACCTTCACCTTCAAGTTCCCAGTCACAAGAACTTTGAGAAACTAGTATCTGTTGCTTATAAACCATCCAGATTGTGGAATTGTTATAGAAGCCCAACCAGGCTAAGACAGACTTTGAGGTAAAACATGTTAAGACAACAAGGGAGCACAGTACATAACGAGAACAGATCAAATCCATCAAGACCTAGCAGGTATGAAGAGATGACTCAGTGGTTAAACGCACTTGTTGCTCTGGCAGAGGACCCAGGTTCAAATCCCAGCACAAATATGGTGGCTAACAACCATCTGCAACTTCAGTTCCAGGGGATCCAAGGCCCTCTTCTGACTTCCACAGGCACCAAAAATACAGGTGGTACATATATAAACATGCAAGCAAAACACACATACAATGAGCAGAGCTAATTTTTTTTTAATTAGCTAGGTGTGGTGGTGCACACCTTTAATCCCAGCACCTGGAGGCAGAAGCAGGCATATCTCTATGGCATTTGAGGACATTGAGTTAAGGCCAGCCTGGTCTACACAGTGAGCTCCAGGCTACCCAGGGCTATATAAAACCTTGACTCAAAAAGGAGGAGGTGAAGGAGGAGAAAGGAAGATGACCAACAATACTTAGTAATTAAATACATACACAAGGTAACAGATTTTAGAATATATAAATCAAAAATTAAACAGAAGGGAGAAATGGCTCAATAACAATAGTTAGTAACACCAAGGTGCTGCTTTCAACTAAGCAAAAGGTAAGCATGAACTAGAAGACATCAGCATCACTATTAATCAACAAAACCTCAAAGAAATGCACAGAACTCACTAACCAAAAACAGTCAAATATATGTTGTTCTCAAGTGCATAGGAACATTCTCCAAGACAGTCTGTTAAGCCAAAAGAAACAACTCAATAAATCTGAAAAAGATGTAAGTCATATAAAGTATCTTCTTCAACTACAATACAGTTAAATTATAGACTAACTGGAAAATTCAAATATAATAACACATTCTTAAGCAACCAGTTAGTCTAACAAGTAGCTACAAAGGAAAAATAAGAAAGCATGCAATAAAACAATAATGTAAAAAGAAATAGAATATCAAACTCAAAGTCTTCAGAAGGAAATTTATACATGTGAACATCTACATTTTTAGAAAATGAAGACATATCTAAAATTAATACCCACAACAGTCCCCAATGTCTTAACACATATATCTTTTAAGAACTAAATAAGAACTAAGTACTATAACAGGCCCCAAGACCTTAGCACAACTGATGTTAGAGGAACCAACCATTCTGACCTAAGAACCCAACACCTTGGGACCAAACACCTGACAAAACAGGGACAAAGATATAATTAATCAAAGACCTAGTTCTATGGTTTCAGGATCTGGGAAGTTCCTCAATGTACTAAACCTTCTTTTTCAGCATCTACCTAGGTAAGAGTTATGTTTGGTTGTAAGTTACCATATGGGGAGCCAAACCCAGGTCCTCTGAAGTGCTCTTACCCACTAAGCCATCTTTCCAGCCACCTAAAAGTTGGTTCTTAATAACAATAAACACAGTAGACAAACTCTTAGCCAAACTAACCAAAAGAGAAAGAAGACCCAAATTAATAGAAGTACATATGAAAGGGGTCATTATAACAACAAAATTCAGAAAAATAATTACATACATGTATCACTATGTAAATATATGTACACTACACGTGAACAAGGCCACAGAGACCAGAATGCATCAGATCCCAAAGAAATGGAGTTACTAGCAGCTGTGGGCTTCTGGTGTGGGTACTGAGAACCACATTTACGACATCTACACAACTAGTAAGTACTCTTTTTAATTAATTTATTTTTTTAAATTTCATTTTACATTCCAACAGCAATTCTCCCTCCCACCCCTCCACCCGGCTCCCTCATCTCCCCACCCAATTCATTCCTACCAATGGATAAGTGCTCCCATGGGAAGTCAACAAATCCTGGCACCTTTAGATGGGGTAGGATCAAGCCCCTGCCCCCTGTATTAAGGCTGAGCAGGGCATCCCACCATAAGGAATCGGCTCCAACAAGCTAGCTCATACACTAGGGATATATCCTGGTCCTACTGCCAGGGGCCCCTAAGATAGTCCAAGTTTTACCACTGTCTCCCACATACAGAGGGCCTAGTTCAGTCCCATGGGTGCTCCATAGCTGTCAGACTAGAATTCATGAGTTTCCACGAGCTTGGCTCAGCTGTGTCTGTAGACTTCTCCATCATGATCTTGACCTCCCTTGCTCATATATTCCCTCCTCCCTCTCTGTCTGGATTCCCGGAGCTTGGCCTAGTACTTAGTTGTGGAACTCTGCATCTAGTTCCATCAGTTACTGGATGAAGGCTCTATGACAATAGTTGGGGTATTCACGAATCTAATTAACAGGGGAAGACCAGTTCATGCACCCTCTCCACTATTGCTAAGAGTCTTAAATGGGGTCATCCTTGTGGATTCTTGAGAATTTCCCTAGCACCAGGTTTCTTACTGACTCCATAATGGCTCTATCAAGATATCTCTTTCACTGCTTTCCCACTCTGTGCCCCCTTCTCGAACATCCTGTTCCCTCGTTCTCATCCCCCATCCCTTCCCGTTACCCCCCCCCACCTTGCTCCCAGTTTACCCAAAAGATCTCATCTAATTTGCATTCCCAGGGCAATCCATGTGTCCCTCTTAGGGTCCTCGTTACCTAACTTCTCTGGAGCTGTGGACTGTAGATTATCCTTTGCTTTACATCTAATATCCACTTATGAGTGAGTACATACCGTGTTTGTCTTTCTGTGTCTAGGTTATCTCAATCACAATTTTTTTTTCTAGTTCCATCCATTTGCCTGCAAATTTCATGATGTCATTGTTTTTTACAGCTGAGTAATATTCCATTGTATAAATGTGTGGTAAGCACTCTTAACCACTAAGCCCAAAGCTACTTACTTTTTTACAAACATGCCAAAAATGGAAATTGGAGAAAAATACAAAAAGACAAAATCTTCAACAAATGGTGCTGGGGAAACTGGGTGTCTACATGTAGAAGACTGGGGGTAGATCTTTCTCAGTCTCATAAATATCAAATACAGATGTACAGGATCTTAACAGTAAGAGTTGAATTTGAAAACTTTAGAACAAAAAGAAGCAAATTCACCCAAGAGAATTAGATGGCAGGAAATAATCAAATTGAGAGCAGAAATCAACAAAATAGAAACAATACAAAAAAAAATCACTGAGACAAAGAGTTGATTCTTCAAGAAAATCAACAAAACAGACAAACCTTTATCAAAACTAACTAAAAGACAGAAAGAGAATACTTAAATTAACAAAATCAGAAATGAAAGGGGGGACATAACAACAGACACGGAGAAAATCCAGAGAATCATCGGGTCATATTTCGAAAACCTGTACTCCACAAAATTAAAGGAAATGGACAACTTTCTCGATAAATATCACTTAACAAAATTAAATCAAGACCAGATGAGCAAATTAAACAGACCTATAACTGCTAAAGAAATAGTAACAGTCATCAAAAGTCTCTCAACCAAAAAAAAAAGCCCAGGACCAGATGGTTTCAGCTCAGAATTCTACAAGAGTTTCAAAGAACTAATACCAATATTCCTCAAATACCAATACTCCACACAAAAGAAACAGAAGGAACATTGTCAGACTCTTTTTATGAGGCTACAATTACTCTGATACCCAAACCACAGAAAGACATTAATTACTAAGAAAGAGAATTACAGACCAATCTCACTCATGAACACTGATGCAAAAATACTAAATAATATACTGGCAAATCAAATCCAAGAACACATCAGAACCGTCATTCACCATGATCGAGTCATGTTCATTCCCGAGATACAGGGATAGTTTAACATAAAAAAATCTGTCAATAAAATCCACCATATAAACAAACTGAAAAATAAAAACCACATGATCATCTCATTAGACGCTGAAAAGGCTTTCGACAAAATACAACATCCCTTCATGATAAAGGGAGTCTTCGTTTGGCAATGGATGGATATAGAGACAAAGTCCCTCATCAGAGCAACAGACTAAGCCTCCAAGGTCCAGTTGAAGAGCAGAAGGAGGAATAATATGAGCAAGGAAGTCTGGACTGTGAATGGTTGGTCCACCCACTGAGATAGTGTGCCTCTTCTAATGGGAGCTCACCAAATCCAGCGGGACAGGGTCTGAATGAGCATACAATCAAACCGGAATCTCTGAATGTGACTGAAAATGGGGGCAGACTGAGAAGCCATTGATAAAGGCACTAGGACTTATTTCTGCTGCATGTACTGGCTTTTCTAGTCTATTTGTATATTTGGATGCAAAGCTTCCTAGGACTGGGGGTGGGGGGGGGGCTTGAACTTCCCACAGGGCAGGGGTCCCTGCTCTCTTTTAAGGAGGGAGGGGGAGGGAGGAAGGGGAGTAGGAGAGCAGGAGGGGAATGGGAGGAGGGAAGGAAGTGTAAATTTTTTGAATGGAAAAAAAAAAGAAAACAAACAAAAAAAGGTCTTGAAGAGAGCAGGGATACAAGGAACATACCTAAACATAATAAAGGCAATATACAGCTAGCCAACAGCTAATATCAAACTAAACGAAGAGAAACTCACAGCGATCCCACTGAAATCAGGAACAAGACAAGGTTGTCCACTCTTTCAATATCTATTCAATATAGCTGCTGAGGTCCTAGCTAGAGCAATGAGACAACAAAAGAAGATCAAGGGGATACAAATCGGAAAAGAAGAAGTCAAACTCTCACTATTTGCTGATGATATGATAGTTTACATATGTGACCCCAAAAATTCTACCAAGGAACTTCTACAACTCATCAACACTTGCAGTAATGTAGGAAGGTACAAGATTAAAAAAAAAAAAAAATTCAGTAGCTCTCCTGTACACAAATGATAAATGGGCTGAGAAAGAAATCAGAGAAGTATCACCCTTCACAATAGCCACAAATAGCATAAAATATCTTGGAGTAACTCTAACCAAACAAGTGAAAGACTTGCATGACAAGAACTTTAAATATTTGAAGAAAGAAACTGAAGATGACACCAGAAAGTAGAAAGATCTCCCATGTTTTGGAGTAGGTAGAATTAACATAGTAAAAATGGCAATCTTACCAAAAGCAATCTACAAATTCAATGCAATGCCCAGCAAAATTCTTAACAGACCTAAGATGAACAGTACTCAATTTCACATGGAAAAGCAAAAAACCAAGGACAGCCAAAACAATCCTGTACAATAAAATAATTTCTGGAGGCATCACAATACCTGACTTCAAACTCTACTACAGAGCTACAGTACTGAAAACATCCTGGTATTGGCATAAAAAGAAAGGAGGAGCCGGGCGGTGGTGGCGCACGCCTTTAATCCCAGCACTCGGGAGGCAGAGGCAGGCGGATCTCTGTGAGTTCGAGACCAGCCTGGTCTACAAGAGCTAGTTCCAGGACAGGCTCCAAAACCACAGAGAAACCCTGTCTCGAAAAACCAAAAAAAAAAAAAAAAGAAAGGAGGACCAATGGAATCAAATCGAAGACCCGACACTTTCAAACACCTGATTTTTGACAAAAAATATCAAATGGAAAAAAGAAAGCATATTTAACAAATGGTGCTGGCATAACTGGACATCAACATGTAGAAGCTTGAAAATAGATCCATATCTATCACCATGCAAAAAATGGATCAAAGACCTCAACATAAAGCTAGCCACACTTAACCTCATAGAAGAGAAAGTGAGAAGTACACTTGAATGCATTAGTACAGGAGACCACTTCCTAAATATAACCCCAGTAGCACAGACACTGAGAGCAACAATTAATAAATGGGACCTCCTGAAAGTGAAAAGCTTCTGTAAAGCAAAGGACACGGTCAACAAGACAAAACGACAGCCTACAGAATGGGAAAAGATCTTCACTAACTCCACATCAGACAGAGGTCTGATCTCCAAAATATACAAAGAATCACAAAATTGGACACCAAAAGATCACATAATCCAATAAAAAAGAAAAATGGAATACAGACCTAAACAGAAAACTCTCAACAGAGGAATCTAAAATGGCTGAAAGACACTTAAGGAAATGCTCAACAACCTTAGCCATCAGAGAAATGCAAATCAAAACAACTCTGAGATTCCATCTTACACCTGTAAGAATGGACAAGATCAAAAACACTGGTGACAACTTATGCTGGAGAGGCTGTGAGGAAAGGGGAACACTTCTGCATTGCTGGTGGGAATGCAAGCTGGTACAGCCCCTTTAGATATCAGTATGGTGATTTCTCAGAAAATTAGGAAACAACCTTCCTCAAGACCCAGTAATACCACTTTTGGGTATATATCCAAAGGTTGCTTAATCGTGCCACAAGGGCATGTGCTCAACTATGTTCTTAACAGAACTGTTTGTCACAGCCAGAACCTAGCAACAACCTAAATGTCCCTCAACTGAAGAATGGATAAGGAAAATGTGGTACATTTATACAATGGAGTACTACACAGCAGAAAAAAAAAAAAAGAGATCTTGAAATTTGCAGGCAAATGGATAGAGCTAGAAAACATCATTGTGAGTGAGGTAACCCAGACCCAGAAAGACAATTATCATATGTACTCACACATAAGTGGTTTTTAAACATACAGCGAAGAAAACCAGCCTACAAATCATAATCCCAGAGAACCCAGACAACAATGAGGACTCTAAGAGAGAACATAGGAAGTAAAAAAGACAAGATCTCCTGAGTAAATTGGGAGTATGGGGACCTTGGGGGCATGGTTTAAGGGGAGGGGAAGGAAGAGGAGGAGAGAAGAATGGACGGGAGTAGAGAAAAATGCAGAGCTCAACAAAAATCAATAAAAAAAAACAAAAAATAAGAGTTGAAATTGCTAGAAGAGAGAGAATACACTTGAAGATCCAGACAAGAAGGTGTGGTGGTGCACGCCTTTAATCCCAGCACTTGGGGAGGCAGAGGCAGGTGGGTCTCTGTAAATAGTAAGTTCCAGGTCAGCTAAAGCTACATAGAAAGAGACCAAGTCTCAAAATTAAAACAATAAAATAAGATGCAGCACTTTCCAAATATGACTGTTCAGAAAATAAGGTGCATAATCAATAAATGGACCTCTAAAACTCAAAAGGTTCTGTACAACTAAGGAATTCATCAATAGAGTAAAGAAGCAGTCATCAAAATGGGAGAAAAATCTTTGCCAGCTATACATCTGACAAAGGATTAGTATCTAGACTATAAAAGAAACTCAAGGCCGGGCGGTGGTGGCGCACGCCTTTAATCCCAGCACTTGGGAGGCAGAGGTAGGCGGATCTCTGTGAGTTCGAGACCAGCCTGGTCTACAACAGCTAGTTCCAGGACAGACTCCAAAGCCACAGAGAAACCCTATCTCGAAAAACCAAAAAAAAAAAAAGAAAGAAACTCAAGAAACAACCCAATCAAAAACTGGGCTATGGCTGGGCGGTGGTGGCGCACGCCTTTAATCCCAGCACTCGGGAGGCAGAGGCAGGTGGATCTTTGTGAGTTCGAGGCCAGCCTGGTCTACAAAGGGAGTTCCAGGACAGGCTCCAAAGCTACAGAGAAACCCTGTCTCGAAAAACCAAAACCAAAACAAAACAAAAAAACAAAAAAAACTGGGCTATGAAGCAGAACACAGAGTTCTCATAAGAAGAAATGCAAATTTATTTATGTTTGACATCATCAGCCATTAGGGAAGTACAAATTAAAACTACTTTGAGATTTTACTTCACCCTAATCAGAACTGTCAGCATTAAGAAAACAAATGAAGCCGGGCGGTGGTGGCGCAGGCCTTTAATCCCAGCACTCGGGAGGCAGAGGCAGGCGGATCTCTGTGAGTTCGAGGCCAGCCTGGTCTACAAGAGCTAGTTCCAGGACAGGAACCAAAAGCTACGGAGAAACCCTGTCTCGAAAATCAAAAAAAAAAAAAAAAAAAAAAAAAACCAAAAAAACAAATGATGGTCAGTGCACACCTTTAAGCCCAGCACTTGGGAGGCAGAGGCAGGTGGATCTCTCTCTGTGCATCTGAGGCCAGCCTGGCCCTACAACGTAAGTTCCAGGACAGCCAAAAACAAAAATTTTTAGGAGAGGGGGAGACACAGAGAGAAAGAAAAAAAAAGGAAAATGACAATAAACGTTGGGGAAGCACATTGGGAAAGGACAACTCTCAATTCAGCATTGGCCAAAGTATACATAAACTGGTACAACCATTATGAAAATCAGTGTAGAGGTGTCTCAATAAGTTAAAAATATGGGGGTTGACAGAATGACACAGTTGAGAGTGCTTCTTGATATTCCAGGACCAGAATTTGGTTCCCAGTACCTAATGTTGGGTAGTGCACAACAATCCACCCGTAACTCTAGTTCCAGGGGATCCAACCACCCTCTTGATCCCTGTGGGCACTCACACAAGTGGCCTATACTCACATAGACCCACGAATATCACATAAATAAAAATAAATCAATAGAATTTTTAAAGAACATTAAATTGGGGGAGCATATTGAAGAGGAAGAAGGGTGTTAAATGGATATGACGAATATTTTCATCATATATATATCAGGAGCACTAAGAGGGCTGGATTCTGGAACCCACATTGTGGAAACAAGCAATTTCCATGAACTGTCTGTCCTCTGACCTTCATGCCCACAGTGGTACTTGGCTCATACACACCCATTTACCCACATTTCACCTGCACAAATAAATGTAAATAGTTATATTTTTCAAAAGTGAAAATTATTATATGATCCAGTATTCTACACTGGGGTATACACTCAAGAGAAAGAAAAACCAACAGAAACTTATACATGAATGTTCACAGAAATATTATTAATAGTTAAAAAGTAGAAACCTTCCAGTGTCTATCAGATAATCTCACAACGAAATGTTATTCAGATATAAAAGTAACTGTTAAAGACTAAAAGTGGCAGCACTTCCACCCATCCCTATGGAAAAGTCCTAGTTTCATTTAGAGATAGAAATTTTAAAGAAGCAATGAAAATTATGTCATTAGGTTGGGGCCCTCTGCCAACAGAATTCAAGTCATTAGAAGAGATATGAGGTAAAGTGCACACATGTATCAATATTGCTCTTTCTGCACACAAAAGGCTATCTGTAATAATAATGAGGAAACAGAAAGATGGAGAGCCCCCAGCAGGAGCAAACATTGCTGAACTCTGATCTTAGAACTATACTGTATGGAAACAAATACCTGTCCTTGAAAGCATCCTGTCTATGCTGTTTTGTTGTGGTGACCTAAACTGCCCAATCATACAAAGGAAGTAGTGAAACAACGGCCTGGGAAAAGGTTCAATTGGAAATAAAATATGGATTGACCAATTAATAACTTCAAATTCTTACATATAGAATAATACTATCTATACAACATTTTCAAAAAAATAAAACTACAGAAATGAAGAACAGATCAGAAGTTGCCCGAGGATTGCTAAAAAAGAATGCCTCTCACAGTACATGGGAAATGGAGGAAGAGTTTTAGGCCAACCGGGCGGTGGTGGCGCACGCCTTTAATCCCAGCACTTGGGAGGCAGAGGCAGGCGGATCTCTGTGAGTTCGAGATCAGCCTGGTCTACAAGAGCTAGTTCCAGGACAGGAACCAAAACCACAGAGAAACCCTGTCTCGAAAAACCAAAAGTTTTAGGCCAATCTGAGCTACAACAATACGCTAGGGGTGCTTAACAAGTATAGCCGTGGCCTCTATACTATTTTATATACCTTAACTGAGGTACACAAGAATCTATTTATATACAGTAAAAATCCCAGAACTATACACAAAGAGAGCTGCAGATTTCCTGTATCTGAATTTTAAAAGTTAAACATTTCCTAAAAGATAACTATTATCCAGGTCTATTTTATAGTTGTTTTTAAAAAAAAAAAAAAATCCTGACTAGCATTACCTCTTTTATATCATCCACTGGTTATTTGTAAAGCATCTGCCTGGTGAGTTAAGTGGATTTTTCTAAATATACTTCATTATCTAACCTCCTACTAATGATCTTCCCTTAATTCTTTTGTTTGAGATAGGGTCATGAATCCCAAATCGACATCAAACTATCTATGTAGGGGAGGATAGCTTTTTGATCTGTAATGTATGTAAACATTTTTTGTATGTAAACATTTAAAACTATTATGACATATACAATCATATGTGAAATACTAATGTATAAGTGAGCTGTATAGTTAAGTGTTTTAAGAAAGATACTATTTGTTTTCCTTTACAGTGATTATGTGTACCTAGTCAAGTGTTCTAATGAGTTACAGCTTCAGAACAAATTGTACATTTATTAACCTTTAAATTAAGCTATTCTGCCATACATACATCCACTAAGACATCATGTTTTACAGCATAAATATGTAAAAATTTTTATCACTTAAAACAACTTAGGGGCTGGAAGGTGGTTCAGAGGTTAAGAGCACTCACTGGCTGTTCTTTTAGAAGATCTGAGTTCAATTCCCAGCAACCTCATGGTGGCTCACAACCATCTGTAATGAGATCTGGTGCCCTTTCCTATTGTGTAGGCAAACATGCAGACAGAGCACTGTATATATAATACAGAAATAAATCTTAAAAATCTAAAAATAAAACAGGTATAGCCAGATGGCTCAGGAGGACTCATCTGATGGAAGCAGAAAACCAACTCCTGCAGGTTATCATCTGATCTCAATGCCCTACCTCTCCAATAATTAACAAGGAAATAAATAAATAAAGTAATAAGAGCAAGAAACTATCATGAAAAATGAGGACAAAAAAATTACAAAAGACAAATACAGTAAGGATGATGGTGGCACAGCCTTAATCCCTGGGAGGCAAAGGCAGACAGTTCTGAGTTGGAGGCCAGTCTGGTCTACAGAGCAAGTTTCAGAGCTACACAGAGAAACCTTGTCTTGAAAAACCAAAATAAGGGCTGGAGAGATGGCTCAAAGGTTAAGAGCATTGCCTGCTCTTCCAAAGGTCTTGAGTTCAATTCCCAGCAACCACATGGTGGCTCACAACCATCTGTAGAGGGGTCTGGTGCCCTCTTCTGGCCTGCAGGCATACACACAGACAGAATATTGTATACATAATAAATATTTTAAAAAAAAAGAAAAACCAAAATAAAATAAAAGCAAAACAAAAAGATACCATATCTACATCTTTTTATTAGCATTTGCATCTTACTATTGATTTTTACATTATACAAATAAAATTTTGTTGCTTTGGGGTTTTTTTTTGGGGGGGGGGCTTTGTATAATAGCTCAAGCTATCCTCAAACTCAATGACCCTACTGTTTTAGTCTCCCTGAGGTTCTGGGAGTTCAGGGTTTGCCACTATACTAAGCTCAAGTAACGATTTCTAAAGCTACTCACATGCCTGTTACTCATAACCTCTGTGTGTAGATGACTTGGAATAAGCTTTGGGTCCATGCCAGGAGTCCCACTCTATATTTTTACTACAAAGAAATCACAAGGAATGAAAAACAAGGAAAAGAAAATACATCTATTTGATCAGGAGATAAACACAGTCAGGCTTGAGTTGTGCTTAGACGAGAGTAGAGGAACACACCACTACATATGGTTTATAACCTTACTTCTGAAATCAAACAATGTGGGTTTGACTCTGAGCTTTGCTTTTTCTACAATGCAGGACCTTGGGTAAGTTCCTCATTACTATATGCTTCATGTGAGACAGGTATGATACTAACAATGTACTTATTTCATGGGGTTTTTATGAGGACTGAATAAACTGTATTTGAACATTTAGGCATAATAATCAACACTGAGTAGATGTTATACACATCTAGAAAAACACAAAAAAATCAAAACAAAAACTTCCCGCAAAAAAAAAAATCAGGAACAACCTTGAATGACAGAGTGAAAACTTGCATGGTTCCAAACACTCTGAGACTGGCAGTGAAGGGTTACCTCATTCATGCCAACTTTCTCATACCCTTGCTTCTTAAAAATAGTAATAAACTCATTGAACACCTATTTAGCCTCCTTTAAATTGTATTAAGTCTACCCATTCTTGGTAAATGACAACTTTGAACTTCTAATTGTTTAAACCTAAAGCCTTAAAGTCTTCCCATTCTCCATATTATTCTCTAGGGAAACTGTGGGATTACCAACCCTCAACCTTCCCATTACATTCACAGTCTTAACTCCTTCCCTCTTTCTCCTACTACATGAATGGGGCAACCTTCACCTCCCATAACCTGGTGAAACACAATGAAGAACTCACCATGGATCTGTGGGACCCCTGGCTCCCAATCCCAATCCTGAAACGCTTGCCCTATTTTTCAAAATGTCAGCTAGTTTGCTAAAACTCAAGCAGATCTCATCACATTAACTCTCCAACTAATAAAAAACAACAACTTCCAATGCTGACAACTTTGCTCAGCGTAGAAGTTTCAGTCCTCACAATAGCCTACATACTTCCTCAAGTTAAAATCTGGAGTCACCAAACATTTTTGCTCTAACATGGTCCTCAAAAGACACGGATTTTGGAGCTCTTCAGATTAGGAACACAGAAGTCATTCACTAGCAGTCTATGTAAATATTCTAAAATCTAAACAAGTCTGATCTCAAGCATTTATATATAGCTTTACAATGGTCTGCCTCCTGTTACTTTTAAAATTAAATTTGGACTAATGATTATAGATTAGAATATAGTTTAGGGCAGTGCTTTGGACTATGTCATAAAATCAAGTGCATGATAGTTGGGCATGGTGACACATGGCAATCCAGAGAATAAGACAGCAAGACCACAAATTCAATGCCAATCATCCCTAGACCCTGTTTTTAAAGGTGTTATGAGGAGAAAAGTAGATGGATGGAGAGATGGTTCAGTGGTTAAGGGCATGCACCATACTTGCAGAGAAAAGAATTCACTTCCCAGCACCTGTGTCAGGTGACTCATGACCACCTATATATTTAACTCTGGGTCCAAAAAATCTCAAGCCCTCTTATCTTCATGACACATATATACTCAAAAACACATATCCATACATAAATATATACAATTATAATATAAGTATATATTAATATTATAATTATAAGTATATATTAAATAAAGACAAAGAGATGGTTCAGTGGTTAGGTGCACTTACTGCTCTTAAGAGGACCTACGTTTGGTTCCCAGCATCCACACGGTGGTTCACAAACTACCTGTAATTCTAGTTCCAGAAAATCCAATACCTTTTCTGGTTTCCTCAGACATCATCTACATGATACCATACATACACGCAGACAATATACTCACACATAAAATAAAAATAGTATCTCTAAAAATAGTAGTGCTGCTATAAACACTGGATTTTTATTAATCTGATATGATCTGATATCTACTGCAATCATTTTTTTTTAAATATTTGAAATTTTCCAGCTTAGACCAGCAGGAGAACCTTTAAGATAGCCCCTTTGATGGTTCAAATTGTCAGCAAAACAAGCAAAGAGTTTTACCTTACAGTTTCAAACTCCTCAATTAAAATCAAGATTAAACATCATTTATCTTCATTGGAATTTTGTAATTCTAAGATGCTTATTCATTTCCTTGTCCGTATGTTCTAACAGACTATCAATCTCTTAATAATACAGCAAAAATTATATATTCATTAGAACTGTGTATATAGAATGTACAAAGGTAGAAAATGAGAGCACGGCTCTACTTACAAAATTACAAGTCATTATAAAGACTGTACTGTCCATGTCAGTGTCAGCATGTAAAATGCTATATGAATGTTAGCTGCTACTATACTGATTTGAGACAGTCAGCAATAATTATTCATTCATGAAAATTATGGGGATCAAATGAAGAATTTCTAACATGTTAATGGCATGATGTTTAGAAAAAGGGCACTGACAATGCCAAAGACAAGATGGAACAAAACAGGCAAGAACCACAAAGAATCTTAATGTCAGTGTACACAAAAGTGGCAAAAATTTTTTATTAAATATAAGGAACCTGCAAACAACTTGCAGGATCTCTTAGCATACTGATTAAAAGACAGCAAAGTGTGTGTGTGTCTGTGTGTGTGTGGTGCTGCCCAAAGACATCAGAAGATACAGAACTGCCATGTGGGTACTGGAAACTGAACCTGGGTCCTCTGCAATAGTAACAAGTAGAACTCATGTGACTCACAACTAACTACAACCCTGGTTCTAGAGGACCGACACCCTCCTTTGACTTCTGAATACACCAGGCACTTATGTGGTTGGTGCACATATACACATGCAGGTAAAACTCACACATTAAAAAAAAAAATTAAAAATGACTACAGAAAAATTTGGAGGACAAAGAAATAGTATTGTTTTAGTGGAAGATTTTACCTTTAGGGGAAAAAAAACTAGAATAGGTTTAATATATGAAAACAGAATAATTTCAAATAGCACCTAAGTGAAAACAGTTGAGATGTGAATAGTCTGTAAGTTCTAATTTATTTCTTATATGCAATGGGTTTACAGCACATGTCAGTGTTTTTTGTCTTTGAGTAATTTTATTAGTTATAAATGGTTTGTTTTTTTTTTTTTTTGGAGTCAGACTCTGAGAATTAACTTCAGCTAAACAATAACTTAGACTCTTAAGTTGTAGAGTTCAATAAATACAATCAGTCACATAAATATGGGAAGGGAAATACTCTGTATTTGTAATCAAACCTATAAATTCCAAAGGCACTGAAAATCCCCATAAAACACTTAAAAGGTATGACATACGCACTGAGTAAATTTTAACAGTTCCTACTTCTGGTACAAACTCAGAACTTGCTATGAAGACCAGTTTAGCCTTCAGCTCACAGGGATCTGCCTGCCTCTGCCTACCAGGTGTGCGCTGCCACAGTCTAGCTAGGACTTAATGTTTAGGAATTCAGGCACTGAGTCAGAACTTGACTGGATTTAAATAAGAGCCCCACCAATCACTAACAGACACTTAATGGTAAGTCTCCAGTCTTCAAGAAAGCTTACAGTTTAATGTCATATAAAATTCTGCTGAAGAAGGATTAAGACACTGATTTCCATTCATTCAAAAACTAAGGGAAAAGTACTTACTGAATACTCACTACATGCCAGACTTATTTTCAAGTAAAAATAACAATGTGAAACAAGATAAGTAGAAGTCCCATCAAATACTTAATGATTCAAATATACAATCATACAGTTATAAATACAAAAACTGTGAAGTTTGGAAGTGTAGCTAAATTAGAATGTGAATGTGTCAAGCCCTAAATTCAATCTGCACCATCAAAACAAAATGAAACAAAACCTATTAAAAAAAAATGTTAAATGCAAACTATACTTATAGGGGAATTTGATTTAATACAAAGGGCCTCTGTATTACCTAAAACTACAATTCATTATGTTAAAAATGTAATGACTTAGGCCGGGCGGTGGTGGCGCACGCCTTTAATCCCAGCACTCGGGAAGCAGAGGCAGGCGGATCTCTGTGAGTTCGAGGCCAGCCTGGTCTACAAGAGCTAGTTCCAGGACAGGCTCCAAAGCCACAGAGAAACCCTGTCTCGAAAAAACAAAAAAAAAAAAAAAAAAGAAAGAAAAAAAATGTAATGACTTTTGGCTGGCCACTGGTAGTTATGCCTTTAAGTCCAGTACTCAGTAGACAGAGATAGGTGGATCTCTTGGGTTTTGAGGCCAGCCTGGTCTACACAACTAAATTCCAGACCAGTCAGGGATACACAGAGAGACCCTGGAATGAATGAATGAATGAATGAATGAATGAATAAATAGATATGACTTTGTAAAGGTAACCACTCCTTATACCATACCATATTGGAAAATTTAGCATTAAAGCTATCAATTCCTCCTCACTAAATTAATACACAGATTAAACAATCTACTAAAATTTTAGTGGGCTACTTTGGTGATAAAGATGATTGTTCAAT
This sequence comes from Chionomys nivalis, assembly GCF_950005125.1. Classification (NCBI taxonomy): domain Eukaryota; kingdom Metazoa; phylum Chordata; class Mammalia; order Rodentia; family Cricetidae; genus Chionomys; species Chionomys nivalis. The sequence goes on from NC_080093.1 coordinate 19,138,476, forward strand.
TTACATGTGATACATATTATCTGTAGACAAATCTTACAAAGCAACAATGCTGCAATATTAACGATTCTAGTTATAGAAGGATCTTAAATTTAAAAAAAATTTAAAAAAAGATTAACCAACTAGTTTTAAAAAAAAACTTGGGAGTGGGAGCATGAAACAATCAGTGGTCATGGAAAATTATTAGTGTGTTCAAATTAGAAAAGAGTGCTAAGTGACAATGTACGGTAGTAACATAACCTATTAAGAGAACAGTTTGGCAGTTTCACATAAAATTAAAATACATCATATACCATCTCTTCCCTTTGATCCAGTATTTTCATTTCTAGGTATTTACCCAAGATTAAGTTTAAGAATAAAGTCCATAAAAAAGACTTGAACAGAAATATTTAAAGCAGTCTTATTTACAACACCATCAAACAACCCAATGATTTACTAGTAACAGAATGGGTAAACTGACATAACTACACAATGGAACGTTAGTCAAAAAAAAAAAAAAAAAAAGGAACTAAGTGAGGTGGGGATGGTTCTTGTTTGCAATCCCAGTACTCTGAAGGTAAAACATGAGGAACTGACATGAATTTTAGTCCACTCTAAGCTTCACAGTGTAAAACCCTTCACACACACACACACACACACACACACACACACACACACACACACACACACCTTCCAGAACAGGTGAATCTACACAAAGTAAAATTAGTAAGGTTTGGCTTGTTTAGGGGATACAAGAGAAAGTAGTAACAGGATGAGGAATGACTACTCTAAAATGTGTCTATGGCAATAGGTGCACAACTGAATCGCTGAACTGGATTAATTATATGTCATATGAATTATATTTCAAACAAAAAAAGTGAATGAGCTACTAATTAATGCAACACGTGCAAACTCTATGTTAAGCTGGGGGGAGTACACGTCTTTAATCCCTGCACTAGGAAGGCAGAGGCAGGCGGATCTCTGTGTGTTCAAGGCCACCCTGGTCTACAAAGTGAGTTCCAGGACAGACAGGGCTATTTATTACTGAGACACTTTGTCTCGAAAAACCAAAAACCAAACCAAATAAACAAACAAAAGAACCCATTATGTTTAGCCTTTAATCTCAGAACTCAGGTAGGCAGAAACTGCTCTTTCATTCCTGGTCACGCAGACCTTCTGAATAACCACACAGAAACTAGATTAATTGTAACACTGTTTGGCTTATTAGCTCAGGCTTCTTATTAACTAACTCTTATATCTTAAATTAACCCACTTCTATTAATCTGTGTATTGCCACAAGGGTGTGGCTTACCAGAAAGGTTCCAGGCATATTCTTCCTTTGGCAGCTACATTGCATCTCTCTGTCTCTGCCTACTCTCTATATCTCTTCCAGCCTGGTTATATTCTGCTAGGCCACTGGCTGAAACAACTTTATTCATTAGCCAATAAAAGCAACACACATACAGAAGGACATCCCACATCTCTAAATTCAAGGCCAGCCTGGTCTATAAAGTAAGTTCTAGGACAACCAGGGCTACAACAGAGAAAATATCCCAAAACCAAAACAAAACTATTATGTTTCAATAAAACAGGCCTTTCAAACACCAAAAATTACATGTTGTCTCATCTGTATTACAGAAAATAAATGAGTGTGGGCTAGGCTAATTTTTGTTTGTTTTTTGTTTTTTTGAGACAAGATTTCTCTGTAGGTTTGGAGCCTGTTTTGGAACTAGCTCTTGTAAGATTAGGCTGGCCTGGAATTCAGAGAGATCTGCCTGCCTCGACCTCCCAAGTGCTGGGATTCAGGCATGCGCCACAGAGTGTAGGTTGGAAAAGAACACTAGCCAACTTTCTTTTCTAAGAGGCTGGAAATGGTCTATATTCTGGTTTGGGGTGAAGGTCATGGGTGTATATATATAACTCTCTTAATTGTATATTTTAATTGTATCTCAATGAAGGAAAAATAATTACTATTTGATCTTAGAAAAATGAGAGTAAAAATGATAAGAATGTCTACTAAAGATACTTGTATATCTGTGAATTTATGGGAATATTCAGTATAGTTGTCTTCTCTTCCTATACCATTTTAACAGAACACTCTCTCATCCAGCACTTTGCCCCCACTAAATTTCCCCATGTGTCAAAGTCTCCAGTTTTTAAAAAAAGCCAAAAACTTCTACAGGATCTGGAGAAAGGGGTCAAAGGTTAGGAGCACTGGTTACTCTTCCAAAGGACCCAGGTTTGATTCCTACTATCCAGAAGGCTACTCAAAAACATTTGTAGCTGAGCGGTGGTGGCGCACGCCTTTAATCCCAGCACTCGGGAGGCAGAGGCAGGCGGATCTCTGGGAGTTCGAGGCCAGCCTGATCTACAAGAGCTAGTTCTGGGACAGACACCAAAAGCTACAGAGAAACCCTGTCTCGAAAAACCAAAAAAAAAAAATTTGTAACTGCAGTTCCAGGAAATCCAATATCCTTTCTGGTCTCCTTGGGCACTAAGCATACAGATGTTCATGCAGGCGTTTAGCCATGCACCTAATAAAAACAAAAGGCTGGGAATGAGGGTACATGCCTGTACTCCAAGCACTAGGGAAGCAGAGGCAGATAGATCTGAGGTCAAGGCCAACTTGGTCCACAAAGTGAGTTTCAGGCCAACCAGGGCTACACAGTAAAAATCTATTTCAAATAAATAGCTGTTTAAATTCTACAAAGTTTAATCTTTTTAAAGAATGTTTAAATGTGATAAGTAGTAAAAAGAAAACATATTTGAAAATCAGGTCTAATTTTTATTTTACAGACTTTTAAAAAATAGTCTAAAAGTATTATGTAGAAGACTATTTTTCTACCCAGTACCTTTTTCCTCCCCTTCTTCCTATTTACTCAATGCTCTTGCTCTTTTAACTATGAAATTACAATTTCTTTTCTCAGAAAGTCTCCTACCCCCATAATACACATAGAGAGTGTCTTGTTTCAGAACATTTGTAATGCTGCTGTTTCTCTTATTAAGGTCTGTGTAGTATGAACACAGTTTACTCTGATCCCTCATTCACCATCACTGTATTCCTGTGTACACAAATGCTCATAGAATATTTAGCTTAATGACTAAATTAAAACACAATCCAACCAAATCATCTAATGACCCCAAAGTAAATGAAGTTTACCCTTCTTATAAATCAATATGCCTTTAGTTGGCAGAGAACATTTTGGATTAGTATCTATGAGTCACTGAGTAGCTACTTCCTTATCAACCAGGATCTCAAAATACAGGACTGAACTCTGTGTTATTAGTTTCTACCAACACTTAACTCTTCTTTGGTTCTTCCTTAATTGGGCACGTTTATTACTAATCCCTGTTGTGTATATTTCCACTGTGAGCTTCTCCTGTAGTTTCTAGGTATCAGACATAAGAGAATTAACTAATAATGTCCAAGTCAGAGTAGGAAAAACAAGCATGCCCAAAGAAAGCACCCAATTAACCAGAACACACTAAATAAAAAGCTAAACCACCTAACAAACTCAACTTCCTCTACACTAATTAAATAAATGCCACTACCCTAATTAAGTATTCAAGTAAACATAAGGCCAAGCCTTCAGACCCTATCTGAACAATTTGCTGATTTGTTTTATGAAGACAGAGCCTTCTTTGCAACCCTTGAACTCATGGTCCTCCTGTCTTGGCCTCCCTTAGTGCCATTACAGGTATGGCTGAGCATGGTGGTTTATAGGGACCACATAACCCCTTTAAATCTCACTTTCTTAAAACTCTTATGGCTCAAAAACATAATGCGGGTGCTCCAACAACCATGTTTCAGGCTTCCTACAGAAGGATCAAGGCAGCCCAGCTTTCAGAATCCATCTCCCACTGAAGGAGAGAGTGTCCAGGAGTCTTATTTCTCACTATGTAGAAATAAGACTTTGTACATGTAGCTTTGGCTGGTCTGGGGAATTGGAGGAAGATGGACAGATGGTAGCCACAGTGGATAGAAACAGGCTTTTTATCACATGCTTCAGAGTTCCAGGTTTTGAACTGAAAAGATATTACTAAGATTTAAAATATACCATGTCAAACATGTACAAATAAAAACAGCCTTACCAAATTCATTATTACTAATTTAAGATAGAATTATTTCTTTCTGGTGAATTTGGAAAAAGAATTTAGGGGGTAGAGTGGAGAAGGGAGGAGCAAGGTCTCACTACGTAGCCCTGGCTGGTCTTGAAATGCTCAGAGATCCACCTTCCTCTGATGGGATTAAAGACTTGCATCACCGCCGGGCGGTGGTGGCGCACGCCTTTAATCCCAGCACTTGGGAGGCAGAGGCAGGCGGATCTCTGTGAGTTCGAGACCAGCCTGGTCTACAAAGCTAGTTCCAGGACAGGCTCCACAGCCACAGAGAAACCCTGTCTCGAAAAACCAAAAAAAAAAAAAAGACTTGCATCACCAAGCCCAGAAAAGGGGAGGAGGTAATGTTTGCTATATCCCCAAACTCTAATTTTTCAATAAAGTCTTAAGTTCCTTAAAAGTGAATCTATAGACCACAAAGTTCTAAAATATTATCTACAGAAAATACCCACTTTTAAGTTGGCATGGTACAGCCAGCCTGAAGTACATAGCAAAACACTGTCATCAAGAAATAAAAATATATACATATATAAATTAGAAACTTGAAAATTCACAAGTGTACTCTAGTTCAGTCAGCCTTAAAGGTGTTAACCAACTCTGCAAAAAATGAGTTCAAATGCAGAAATACTATTTTAAGCTAACCTTAGTTTTTTGCTCAGTCTCACCAAAATATTAACTACCACCTTAACAGCTATATGCTGAGACACTTTCTTTTATACTCTGGCTTCTGGTTCATATTTACTATAGAGATCTCATTTTGTGTTCACTGCTGGTTTAGAAGGAGCTATACTCTTTTGGAATCAGACTCTGAGAATTAACTTCAGCTAAACAATAACTTAGACTCTTAAGTTGTAGAGTTCAATAAATACAATCAGTCACATAAATATGGGAAGGGAAATACTCTGTATTTGTAGTGTCAAACCTATAAATTCCAAAGGCACTGAAAATCCCCATAAAACACTTAAAAGGTATGACATATCCACTGAGTAAATTTCATCGATATCTTATTCAACACATAGGAGTATGGAAATTTAAAACTAGCTAGGGGTATTAGTTCAATGTAAAGTACCAATTCAGTATGCATCAAATATATCGTCATGAACACTGGAGAAGTGCTTTAATATGGTACACAAATTTGCAATTCCAGAGGCCAGGAGACAGGTGGCAGTACCCACAGGGAATGCTCCCCAAAGGCTTTCCTTTGTTTCTTTCTAGATTGTAGTGGCTGCCAGCAATCCTTGGCATCTAACTCCACTTCAGTCTACCTGTCTTCCCTCTATCCAAATTCCCATCTTCCTAAAAAGGCATCAACCATAATATTAATATTAGAATCAGCCCTAATCAAGCATGTCCTCAACAATAATTCCACAGGAGGTCACATCTAAAAGTGATGGGGGCAGGACAACAATTTCTAAGGAGTTGCGATTCCATTCATCGTATGGTCCTAATCCATCAAGAGAACTGGAGTCACAAGTACATTTATCTATAGAGTTTTGCCTACTATACCTATTTCTCCTTCTTAAGAAATAAGACCTAATTTGTCTTGAAAACTAATTTTGTCCTTTCTCCAAACTTGCAGAACTGAATGATAATACTCCAGCCTTAGATTCCTTCAGGGGCTGAAACTATCATTTTGTTTTTGTTTTGTCTTTAGAGACAGGGTTTTTCAGTGTGGTCCTGGCCGTTCTAGAAAACTTGCTTTGTAGATCAGTCTGGCCTCAAACTCACAGAGAGCCGCCTATCACAGCCTCCAGAGTGCTGGGATTAAAGCCTATTGCCACCACTGCTGGGCTCTAACTATAGCTTCTTAAACAAATCCTTCAGCAATTTTGCTCAAGTGCTCAGTACTTTAAAAAAATACTTCAAGCAGGTATTTTTCTAAAGCTTTTCAAGCAGTCTTAACATGCAAAAGGAAGGTGTTGGAGGCTATCACTATGAAGCAGCCTAAATTTCCACAGGTCTATAGGTGAAGAGATGAGCTGAGAGGAAAGGAGTAACTATGGGTTTAAGAGCCACTGCAGCAACTAGCCATGAATACACAAAAGAATCCCTATTGCTGACAACCCAGCTAAATTTTACAAATTACAACAAAAGTAAATTTGTTATAACAATTCACACAGCTTTTTAGGCATCCTGCAAAATTAAAATAGGGGTCACGTAAGGTTACTGTGATGTTAAATAGCATAAAATAAAAGATGTAAATAAAAATGTGGGATGATCAAGAATGTAAGACTTTTAACATTTCTTTTTTTTTTTTTTTTGGTTTTTCGAGACAGGGTTTCTCTGTGGTTTTGGAGCCTGTCCTGGAACTAGCTCTTGTAGACCAGGCTGGTCTCGAACTCACAGAGATCCGCCTGCCTCTGCCTCCCAAGTGCTGGGATTAAAGGCGTGCGCCACCACCGCCCGGCGACTTTTAACATTTCTAAGTGGTAAAAAGGTATAAAGTCCAGGCATGGTAGCAGGAGTCTGAGGCAGCCTGGTCTACATTGCGAAATTCCAAAACAACCAGGACAACATAGTAAGACCCTGCATCAAAAAACAAAAACAAAAAAAAAAAAGAAAAAAATAGCTAGGGGTGAGGGGGAGGTAGCTCATGCCTCCCTTTGACTCCAGCATTCAGGAGGCAGAGGCAGGCGGATCTTTGTGAGTTCCAGGACAGCCTGATCTACAAGTGAGTTCCAGGACAGCCAGGAGTATACTGAGAAACTGTCTTAGAAAAACAATAACCAAAAAAAAAAAAAAAAAAAAACCAAACCACCCCAAAGGTACAAAGGATGTTTTAGGAATAGATGCTTATTATATTTTATTTCAAGAATGTGCTATTTAAAGGCTGGGGATGTAGTTAA